>NW_022170249.1:18765384-18797047 GCF_008802855.1 Photinus pyralis | reverse complement strand
ACGAGAAAATGAAAATTGGCATCATTCTGATTGGCTTGCCAGAAAGCTTCGAGGCGTCGATACGAACAATAGATTTAAGTGCGGAAGATCTAACGCTTGATCAAATAAATACGAAACTACGCGAATAAGAGAAACTCATTAAAAGTAAAAACGCTTCGGACGAACACGCAAAAATTAACATTGCAAAACGAGGAACGGATACAAAAACGGAATTTCGCGAAAATGGAAACACCTGGCGAAACGAACGCGCTCCGGAACGCAAAAACGAGAAAGAACTTAGTAAAGCAGAAACGTCACACCAACCGCAGGGTATAAAATGCAACGCAACGACACACGTTCGACAGCAAATGTATGCAAAGTAGTCTACGAAACAAACGGAGGAAAACGTATTTCGGAAAGAAACGAATGGTTACTTGACAGCGGCGCAACCGACCATTTAACGAGCGACAAAACGAAGTTAACAAACATCTCAAACGAAACTACGAACATCGCGTGTGCTGGAGGAAATTTATTGAAATGCGAAGGCAGAGGCAATACAAATAAAGAAAATGGAGGAAATACAATGACCTTATCCGACGTTTTGTACGTTCCAGAATTAAAGGGGAATTTGATATCGGTATCCCGACTAGGAGACTCGAACATCGAAACAAGTTTTGATAACGAACGAGCCATTTTAACGAAAAATAACGGAGTCATTGGGACAGCACCACGAAAGAACAACGTGTACATTATGAGTGAAGAACGAACATGTTTATACACGACGAGTGATGCTTCGGCTGACGTTTGGCACAAACGATTAGGACATCCTACCAATAATGAAACGAAGAAATTGGCTGAACTGTACAATCTAAAAACGGCTGCATTACAAAAGACGTGCGAGACATGCAACGTTTGCAATATTAAAAGAAAAAATTTTCCAAAAACGACCAACAATCGACGAAACAATTGCCTGGATCTCATACACAGCGACGTAATTGGTCCGATAAATCCTACGCCACGTGGGGGCAACAGGTACGTTGTGACGTTCATAGACGACCACAGCAGATATGCAGAAGTATATGCCATAAAACGAAGAATGAAGCAAGTTTATTGAATATCAGAACCGAGTTGAAAGAATGAAAAATAAAAAAATAAAAACGGTAAGGAGCGACAACGGTGGCGAGTACATAAACCATAAGTTTGAACGTTACTTAAGACAACAGGGTATAGAAAGGGAGCTCACGACGCCGTACACACCACAACAAAATGGGGTTGCGGAACGACTTAATCAGACGCTGTTGAACATAACTAGATGGTTAATGGAAGAATCTGCTGCAAACGACGATCTGTGGGGCGAAGCGATCCTTACAAAAGCCTATAGAATTTGGGACGATAAACGAAAAGTTATAGTAGTAAGTCGAGATGTAAAGTTTGACGAGAGTTGTTTTCCCATGAAGGAGACCAACGAAGATGCGAACGAGGACGTAGTAATTTGGAACAGGTTCATTAATCCGTATATAGACGATGAGGAGGAGGATACACAGCAGGAGCAAATACGGGACATCCAAGAAAATCACGAAACGAGCGACAACGACGAAGAGAGCGAAAGCGAAGATAAAGCGCAAACGAGTAGAAATGAAGAAGCTGATGTGGTGACAAGAAGTGGCAGGAAAGTAAACGCGCCAATATGGTTAGAGGGCTACTGCACCGACGAAGCAGCATGCTCGAACGCTATACGTAAAATCAACGCGAATTCTTCAGAAAAACCTACGAATAACACGCCGAAAACATACAAACAAACGAAAGATATGAATGGAATGAAGCAATAAATGCAGAGTTCGAAAATTTGGTATCGAAAAATACTTGGGAGATAGTCAAAAACTTATAACTTATAACATATAACTTTTATTGTTTCCTGTTGACAATATAATATTGTATTAGGACATGTCACAAAATGAAGAAAAAAGAAAGAAAAAGCAAAGGAAACATTGACATAATTTAACATAAAGATAACATAACATAACTTAAAACCTTGAGCACTTACTTACTTCTAAAAACTCGTCGACAGTGTAAAAAGCATTTTCGCTTAGAATATTTTTTATTGATCTTTTAAAATCTTTGAGCGTATGACCTGACAACGTTAGAACCCTTCGAAGCATGTGGGTATTCAAGAAGAAAATTGACGAACGTGGGGAAATTGCGAAATACAAAGCAAGACTAGTAGCTCTAGGTGATAACGAAATACGGAACGTAGGTTACAAGACCTTTTCACCAGTGGTAATGAGAAAAACCATGAGAATAATGTTGGCACTTAGCGTAATGAGAGGATGGAAAGTAGAACACGTCGATGTTGAAGGAGCCTACCTCAACGCAAATTTAAAGAAAGACATTTTTATGGAAATTCTGGAAGGGCACGAGGAGGAGCACTCACGGAAAGGGAAAGTTCTGAAGTTAAAGAAGGGGTTGTACGGACTCCACGAATCGGGCCTGTTATGGAACGAACGATTGAATGACTTTATGTTGAAAGAAGGTATGCACCGCTGCAGATCTGACCCTGGAGTGTATTATAATAGCAAACGAAACCTGATAGCAACAACGTATGTGGACGACCTGGTACTTCACGGGGAGCAAGTAGAGATTGACGACATGAAACACAAATTAAGACAAAAATTCAAGATTAAAGATCTTGGAGAAGCAAGACGCGTTTTATCTATACAGGGTGTTACACGACCGTTCGAAAAAAAAAATCGGGTTGTAGAGGGCATCAAAACAAGCACTTTTTCCAAATAAACCGAGGGTCCAACGTATTTCGTTTGGGAGCCACCCCCCAAAGAGTGTTGAAATCTGCATTTCTTCTTTAATTTTTTTCTCAGCAACCATAAGAGTTACAAAGTCGGGTGGCATGTCTTTGAATAGGTTTTTGGGTATGCTCTTTCCGATTTTGCAATTTTTTTTTTCAAAATTCCTACCCCTAAAGGGCGCACCCCTAAACTAGGGTGCAAAAAAAATTCTGATTTCGACGAAATTTGGTATCTGGGGTTTTTTTAACATGAAAATCACGAATCTGAAATTAGTTTTTGAAAATTCGAAAAAAAAAGTTCCACTGCAATTCTTGGCGGGACAACGAAAATAGAGATAATGCCACGAAATTTGTTGTGTACATACTAAACGAGTTAAGGAACAAAACTGTCGAACAGTTTTTTAAAATAACTTTTCAAACAAAAGTTATACTCATTTGAATGTTGGTCCTTCGGGTCGCGAAGTGCCCCAAGCCTACTAGTAAGCCATAATTTCGCATGTGTTGGTTGACAATGTCGCAAAAACAAAAGATTAACGGTTTGAGTCGATATTTTGTTATTTTGAATTAATTCGGTCATTAAATGATTAAAAAATTCGATGTATCGATTAAAACACCTACCAAGGTATCTTAAAGCGCTGATCGATTGTTTATTATCTAAATGAGGTAGGGGAAATTTGTCCTTAAAAGGAGCGTGTTCTTTTGGAAGTTATTTTTCAACCTAAGATTATGAAAATTTTTGATCATAGTGAAAAAGTATCATACGGAAAGTGATTTGACTTTTTCCCCTACCTTATTTAGATAATAAATAATCGATCAGCGCTTTAAGATACCTTGGTAGGTGTTTTAATCGATACATCGGATTTTTTATATTTAATGACGCCGAATGTAGATTCAAATAGACAAAATATCGACTCAAACCGTTAATCTTTGTTTTTGCGAACATTTGTCAACCAACCACATGCGAAATTATGGCTTACTAGTAGGCTTGGGACACTTCGCGACCCGAAGGACCAACATTCAAATGAGTATAACTTTTGTTTGAAAAGTTATTTTAAAAAACTGTTCGACAGTTTTGTTCCTTAACTCGTTTAGTATGTACACAACAAATTTCGTGGAATTATCTCTATTTTCGTTGTCCCGCCAAGAATTGCAGTGGAACTTTTTTTTTCGAATTTTCAAAAACTAATTTCAGATTCGTGATTTTCATGTTAAAAAAACCCCAGATACCAAATTTCGTCGAAATCAGAATTTTTTTTTGCACCCTAGTTTAGGGGTGCGCCCTTTAGGGGTAGGAATTTTGAAAAAAAAATTGCAAAATCGGAAAGAGCATACCCAAAAACCTATTCAAAGACATGCCACCCGACTTTGTAACTCTTATGGTTGCTGAGAAAAAAATTAAAGAAGAAATGCAGATTTCAACACTCTTTGGGGGGTGGCTCCCAAACGAAACACGTTGGACCCTCGGTTTATTTGGAAAAAGTGCTTGTTTTGATGCCCTCTACAACCCGATTTTTTTTTTTCGAACGGTCGTGTAACACCCTGTATACATACAGCAACGAACAAACTCAATACGGATCGACCAACGTATTACACACTAGCAATTCTAGATGAATTTGGAATGATTGACTGTAAGCCTACGAGAACAATGATGGACGCAAACGTTAAATATAAAAAGAATGATGGCGAAGTAAACGAAGAACTGAAAAAGGTGTATCGACGAGCAATAGGGGAACTTTTGTACCTGGCTACCAATACTCGACCAGATTTAATGCACGTGGTGACCAGACTAAGCCAATATTCTGCAAACCCTAATCAACTCCATTGGAACGGCGGGAAGAGAATTCTTCGATATCTAAAGGGCACGACAGAGTATGGAATTATTTATCGCAAACCAAACGGCGAAAACGAACGGAGTGCGGGCATATTTACGGATGCATATTGGGGCAGCGATAACGACAGAAAGTCATACAGCGGCTACGTGGTAACTATGGTTGGCGAAATTGTTTCCTGGATGAGCCGGAAGCAAAGGTGCGTGGCTCTAAGTTCGGCAGAAGCGGAATTTATTGCAATTTGTGAATGTCAAAGGGAAGTAGCTTGGTTCGAAGGTTTAAGAAGTGAAATAGTAGGAAACGGTGCTAAGAAATGGATTATCGAAATAGATAACATGGCCGCCATCAGAATGGCAGAAAACGACTGCACCAGTGACCGGCGTAAACACATTGAAATGAAATTGTTCAAAATCAGGGATTAAATCAAGGCGAATAACATTAAGCTACAATACGTCCCGAGCGAACGCAACATGGCAGATGGAATGACGAAACCACTCAACAAGCACGGATCACTAGGATGTGTGAAGGTTTGGGAATTGATCGTCAAATAATACGACCAATTCAGGAGGAGTGTTAGAAGTGTTTTTTTTAAAAACAAATTTAAATTTAAAAGGAAGTGCGCGCGCGGCTTAAAACTTGCGGAAACAGACTTATGACCGTTTGCATCGACAAATTTAAGTGTAACTTAGCTCAAGCGTAGCTTAAAATCCATGGCAACCATTGTCTCAATAATCGTTGCCATGGATTTTAAGCTACGCTTAAGCTAAGCTCCATTTAAATTTATCGGTGCAAAGTAGTGTTTTGATTAGTTTAACGATATTGTATTTTGGTAGTTTAATAGTTTTAGGATGGCCATCCCTCAGTAGGTAAGCGTTTATTATTATATTCATAGAAAAGCGTTTGTTTATCATTTCCACCATTGTAATCCAACGCACGTTTCGTACGCAATAGTAATGCGATAGGAACTGGTCTTGCTCTAAAAGCTTTAGGAGTTACGTCACCACACATGTGAATTTTTGCGGTGCGGCCCTGGATTTTACCAATGCAGTTTTCAAACAGTTCCGGAAATTCCGCAAGTATCATATCAATTTGTGTGTTTTCTGTGCCGTTATATCGCGTGGTGGTTTTAGTTTGTTCACTCGTATTTATACTGCAAATGGAGCCCGGCGGAAATGGGAGATTGAAAGCGAAACACCAATCTTCACCACCCTCAAAGAAAATATCGATCCAATAACCCGAGAAGTTACCGGAATGAAAACTCTACGTAGAGGAACCATTGTGGTTGAATGTAAAAATAAAGAAGCTGCAGCCAAACTTAAGGAGGAAGCCGAAACGAAACTGGGATCCGACTACATTCTTTCCTTACCAAAACAGAAGATGCCGAAGATTAAAATCGTAGGCCTCAATGACAAGATCGGGAGTACCCAAATGAAGGAAATGATTCTCGCGCAGAATCAATTCCTCGACGAAGCCGCGTACATAAACGTCGTACACATAACGGAAGATAAAAGAAATCCTAACAGGTATTTGGCTTACGCTGAGGTTGACGGTAATAGTTACCGGAAAATTCTAAGTGAACAAAAGCTTAACATAGGATGGGACCGTTGCAGAATTTATGATGCTGTGACAACTAGAAGATGCTACAAATGCAATGGGTTCGGACATAAGGCAACTGACTGTAGCAAAACTACTACCTGCCCCAAATGTGCGGGAGACCATGACCTAGCGAGCTGTAAAGCTTCGGACGCGGAAATTAAATGCAGTAACTGTGCCAACGCCGTTGAGAAACTAAAAATGAAACTGGATGTACAGCACCCGGCCTGGAGTGTTGATTGCCCAGTCTACAAAAAACGACTCGATCAAGAAAGAAGCAGAATTGATTTTTTAGGCCATCCCCAACACTAATCAAGCAAGGAAATAGGTACGGATCAACGCTCTCAATCTATTATCAGAACGTAAGTGGAATGCGAACGAAAGCGCAATCTTTCAAAAATAAATTGGCAATTACAAATTACGACATTATTCTACTGACTGAGACCTGGTTAACGGAAAATTTTCATGACGCTGAGTATTTAAACAATCAATATGCGGTCTTTCGCAATGACCGTAATTACGAAGAAATGAAGTGCACCATGGGAGGCGGAGTTTTAATCGCAGTCAAGACCGATTTGAATGCTGAAAAATTGGAATTTCAAAGTGATCTAAATGAAATATGGGTCAAACTTAAAATTAATAATACTTCATACATTATTGGTGTTGTCTACTTTCAACCGAAATCTGGTATTGATAAGTACGTGAGTTTTACCAAAAGTTTAGAAACAATTGAAAACATGTTGCATTCATCGGAAGTGTTAATAGCAGGCGATTTTAACCTACCACAAATTGTTGACGCCACGTATAATTTCGAAAACGCGAGTGCTAAATGCAAAGTAATTAAAAATATAGCTTCGATGTACAACTTAAAACTCATTAATACGGTTAAACTTAAAAACTGCAATAATAGAACCCTTGACCTAATTTTAACTAACTTAAACGCGGAAATTAAATCTGCTGTCGACTCACTGGATAAAATTAATCCACTTCATCCTGCACTAGAAATAGTCTACAAAGTCCATAGACCAGCTAAGCGAATTACCAAATTAACCAACTTCAATTTCAAAAAAGCAGATTTTCTTAAAATGTACGTCCTTTTTCGCGATATTAATTGGAAGGAGTCTCTTATCCTGAAGAATTTCAAATCGGTAGATGATGCAGTAACTAGCTTTAATCAAACGGTAATGAACATTTTCGATGAATGTGTCCCAAAGTTACAATTAGGAGTGCCAATAAGTATCCTAGCTGGTTTAATATAGACATTATTAAGAAAATCAAACAGAAAAATAAGTTTCGGTTACAGGGCCCATCGGAAGACTTCATTGAAGCCAGAAAAGAACTCAAAAGAATGATCCACATTGCTCATAAGAGGTACATTAATCAAATTGAAATGGATCTGCGGAAGAATTCCAATAAATTCTGGAACTACATCAAGTCGTTGAGGAAGAATAGTCAACTACCTGGAGTTTTTGAGTACAAAGACACCTCGTTAACGGACGCCACAAGCATTGCGGACGCCTTTGCATCCTTCTTCGAGTCAGTCTACACTATGGAGAGGAACGATGACCCGGAAGATGACGTGGAATCGGACCTGGTGCTATCCAAATTGCACTTGACTCAGTTACATGAATCCGAGATACTGGAAGCAATTAAAAAATTGAAACCGAGGTCGGCTATAGGCGAAGATGGAATCCCACCCTACATCGTGAAAGGATGTGCATCTTTATTGGTAACCCCCTTACAACATCTATTTAATTTAGCTTTGCAAACATGTACATTCCCTGAAGCTTGGAAATGCACCAGAATAACACCAATTCACAAAAGTGGAAGCCGAAAATTAGTTGAGAATTATCGCCCAATTGCAATTATACCAGCAATAGCGAAAATTTTCGAAAGAGTGATCTATACTAGACTTTATTCCCATCTCAGCAGTATAATTGCAGATCAACAGCACGGTTTCACGCGGAACAGATCAACGATTACAAATTTAATGCAGTTTACGCATTTCTCAGCAGGAGCCTTGGATGAGAGAGCCCAGGTGGACTGTGTTTATACAGATTTTGCGAAGGCATTTGATACAGTATCCCATCAAGTCTTGCTCCGTAAACTTGTTTTAAATTGCGTAAGTAATCCGACCGTCAAATTCTTAAAATCATATTTATCTTTCCGTAAAACAAGAGTGAAATTCAATGGTGTGAATTCAGCCGAATTTTATCCCTCATCAGGCGTTCCCCAGGGAACACTTCTTGGTCCTTTTCTGTTTCTCTTATACATAAATGATTTACCGCGAGTGATAAAAAACTCGAAAGCACTACTATTTGCGGACGACCTAAAACTTTTTAATAAAGTCCAATCCCCAAGTGACTGTTTAAATATTCAAGAGGACATTAACTCAGTAATTAAGTGGTGTATCAAAAATAAACTAAAACTAAATATCAATAAGTGTAAAGTCCTTACTTTTACTAGATCGAAAAATCCCTTACTTTTTGACTATAAGATGAATGGAAAGGTATTACTACGAGTCACCTCCGTTAAGGACCTGGGCGTGTTTTTCAATACCAACCTTAACTTTAACTTACACATTGAATACCTAACAAATGAGTGTTACAAACTTCTTGGTTTCGTTATCAGGCATACACTCAATTTCATGAATATACAGACAATGCTAACCTTATATAATGCGTTTATTAGATCCAAGCTGGAGTATGCTGCATGTATCTGGTCTCCTCAAACTCTCAAATACTCAGACATGATCGAAAAAGTGCAGAAAAAGTTCATCCGAGTAATGTTTTTTAGGTCAACCCAAAATTATCCACATTTGATCTCTTACGGTACCCAGCTTAATTACTTAAATAGTACTTTCGGCTTAGATATAACGAGGTTAGAAACCCGACGGTACATTGCCTCCACAATTTTTGTCTTCAAAATTTTACACAACTTGTTATACTCTTCCGAATTACTTCAAGAAATTAAGCTTAAGGTACCATTTGTTAAGCTAAGGCAAAATAATACTATTTTTGTAGTTAACAACACAACTTCCCCACTTATTAAGATCTTGATCGCTTTAAATAAGTTATCCTCAGTTAATGATATCGACTTTTTTCACGATCCCCTAAATTCAATAATAAATAAAATTAGATCCTAGTCCTAATATTTGTTCAGAGCCCCAGTGCCATGTAATTGGAATTTTTATTCTGTATGGTTTCTGGTTAAATAAATAAATAAATAAATAAATAAATAAATAAATAAATCTAGCCCGAATAGTGGTATATCGTTCTTATCCACTAAATTCTTCACTCGTTGCAAGGTAGGTTTCCCGATTTTTTTCCAGAATTGCTTCCCAGCTACCGAGTGCGCCGCCCCTGGATCATAATAATAATAATAATAATAATAAATTGTCTTTATTGCTCTTGGCTAATATATAATAATGTTACTTAAAAACTACCACTTATAAATAACAGAGCTGGGCGAGGTTCAGTCGACGATAGATATCGCGTCCTGCTCTTCCACCTAACCCTGAAAATCGATGCTTGGTGTGTTATTTTATTCGCTTGAATGTCATTAACCTATAACAATCAATTAGGATAATTTGGACAATTCGATAATTTGACTCTCATCTTCGGTAAGTGTTACACGTTAATTTAAGAGGGAACGCTTTACAAACGCCTTAAATTTTTCCATTGAGTAGCACATAACTTCCGGCGGTATCGTATTATGCCATTTGACGATATTGTGCGAAAAGGACCTTTCATATAGAGACGTGCGATGCGAAGGTGGTGTAAGTCTGCCCTTAAATCGCACATTTAAGCTATGAACGTGTGTTCGATACCTTAACCGGCAATACAAATACGGCGGCTTATGGGTGATAATTATTTTATGGTATAGGCTGGCCATGTGAAATTTGCGCCTATCAGACATAATTAACCATTTTATCTCGGCAAATTTTTCCTTAAGATGATCATACATCCTTAACCCTGTCACAAACCGTATGCACGAGTTTTGCAGCTTCTGCAATCTGTTTGAGTCCGTTACGGTGAGACATGGAGCATAAACCACATCACCGTAATCCACAATCGGTAGAACTAGGGTATTGCACAGCATCGACTTTATCTTAGAGCTAAAAATATTTCGATGAGGATACAGAATTTTTAAAGCGTAGTATGCTTTCCTCAACAGCAGCATAGCATCTCCAAATGTTTATTTGCAACCCAGTGGCGTACCGTACGTCATTGGTGCCCGGGGCGGAATACAAACTTGCCGCCCCAATGAGTTGGGAGAGAGGAGTAAACGTTAAGTTTTAATGTTAATTTTTTATTTAAAATAAATCAATCAATCTATAATCAAAATGTTACTATTAGTATGTCTAAACCTAAAATAATGAAAACTGAAATATCGCTATATGAATAATTACTATAATTTTATTTTTCGCGCTTTCAACGCTGCAAAATTTGAAATGACTTGGTCAAACTCAATGTCATCTGTAAATGTTGCTTTACACCATGATATTTGTCATACGATTTTTGCTATGATATCTCATATGATTCAAACAACATAATACCTATGACTTCTAGAATTTTGTTTTACATTTGTAATATTTCCATAATATTTACATGTGACTACAGCCCGTTGTACATAACCTTAATCCAAATACAATTTCATTACCTACCCACATAAAAAAAGGATATGGTCAAGAAGATGGTTAGAACGAAGAGATGAAGGGTACGGCATGTCTAGTATGATTTTTAACGAGTTAAAGTGTGAAGATCAAGTTAGTTTTCAAAACTATACCAGAATGAGTGTGTCTGTATTTGAGAAATTGCTACATGCTGTTGAACCAATAATTAAAAGCAAGATACTGTGCTACGGGAAAGTATATAAGCTAGAACACGGTAAACAATACTTAACTTACTAGATTAAATGCAAATGTTATACTCATTTATGACGCTTATTGTAAAATAGTTACTGTAAACAGCTGAGTCGGCAGGTACTCATAAATCTAAAAGTATTATATACAATAACAAAAGGTTGTTATTCAAAATTATATTTAGCAGCACAAGTTAGATGAATGATTAAACCCTGCATTCGTGGAAATGATTTATTGCAATCTTTTTCCAAGCATTTACAATTATGCCCATTGGGATGTGGTATAGGGTTAATCTTGTGAACGTTGTATAAATGCCTGTTCAAATTATATTGTGTGGAAAATCTTTTGTGACACTCTGCACAAACAACAGGCATTGTCACTCACTAATCACTATTTATTCCCTACCCACAACAAAATTTGATTACTAAACAAAAATACAGTTTAAATTTAGATTTCAAGAACAATAAATTTATAAATATGTAAACTTTTTATTACTTACCAATATTTTAAACATTAAATAATAATAAACTACACAATAATAAGAAGGGCACCTTAGTTATAGTGACATTGCATTTCCTGTTACATTTGCCCCAAGGTTTGGGGCAATTGTATTAAGCAATAATTATTGCCCTATTACAACACATATGTATAAAGTTGTACCGGGGCAAAAGTAAAAGAAGAATTTATTATAGTTAAAACGATACAAAGTTATTTTAATTAGTTTAATTAGAAACGGAGTTACAAATTGTTGTATAAAAAACAAATCCGATTTCTTTATTTAACAGAAAATAAGTAATCTTATAAGTGTATTATACTGCACACTTATTACAAACCTTTATGACTACAAATTGTAACTATGAAACGAAACATTAAATTCCAATAATCCTCTTCTGTCAATGGTTGGTTCTGGTAAAACCCTCAAGATATCTTGGGTATGAATCGTGTCAATGTCATCAGCATTGAGCCATGCAAATTTAGCAAGAGAGTCACGCTTAGTTTGAAGCTTCTTAAGGAATTTTATTTCCCAAGATCCTTCATCGACAGAGGCAACCACTTGACCAACAAAATGTTTAACTGCTTTTTTGGTGCAATATTTAACCAACACCCAGGATTTTTCATCAACATGTTCAGCAAAGTTAGCTTCCGCATCTTCAGCTCCATTTTGAAGTTATTCTAAAAATTCTTCATCTTTATCAGATTCTTCATATTGTACCTCATCATCTTCTTCGCTTGATGTTTCTTCCACAGTTTTGGTTTTTTTCTCGGTTTTTTTTAGATAGTTGGGGGTTTACTTTTGACTTTTGTTTTTCTTCCATCCTGTTAAGCACATCAGCTTTAGTTAAGACTTCGGTACCACTGCCTACTTTACGACGAGTTTGTTTAGTGGGTTGTGAACTCTGCCTAATAGTAGATAGTAACATCATTTCAAATGATGTTCCACTTGGTGGTTCAGTTGCTATAGATGTGGACGCCACTGGCTCACCTTCAGACACATGAGTTGGTTGTGTTGGTACTTCATTGGGCTGTTCAACAAGTTCCCCGTTACCTTCTTGGATATTCTTCCAGCGCTTTAGAGCCTCCGGACAAAATTTCTCTTATGGGATTACTGTGCTGCTGTAATTTATTAATTTTATTAATTAAATTCAGTAAACGTACTTATGTAAAAAGCGCAAACGGTTTGCAAACAGTTCGTTCTGGCAAACGCACCCTATCGTTCACCAGCACCTAAACAGTTTGTGTTTGCAAACGTAATCAAAGCGCAAACACGTTTGGTTCTGGTGAACGCACCCAGATAAAATGAACTTTTACGTCACGATGCATCCCGCTGTCGAGTGCGGACTGCCGCTGTCAAAAAACCCTTCGGTTTTACATGTCACTCCGGCAGTGGCGTACGGTACATACCACAACGACTTTGTTCAAAACATTCTACCTAGTTAAAATTTCTTCCAAGGCTTCAGCAATGGCGATTGCTGTGTGACTTCCCTTCAGTTCCTGGGTTTCCAACACCTTGGATTCTAGAAGTGGGCCGTCTACAAAATGGGCAGTTACCGAAAGAAAACTTTTATTTGCGTCGGATGTCCAGATGTCCGTTGTTATAGCAAGGTTGGTAACGTTGTTCAGCCTTTTTTGCAATTTTTGCGCCTCACGCCCAGTGAACATTTGGCTGCTTAAATTGCGGTACTTTTGCTACTTAATGATTGCTAAGTAGCATACATCGCTTATTAAGCTTTTTTGTTGTTTGATGAATTGTATTTAAGTGCTTAAATGCCAATATATTGCTCTCTTTAAGTAGATTGCTCTTTAAACGCTACTTAAATAGACTTTGGTGACTATTAAAACAGTCTGCTCTATTAAAGGTGTTTTTGCACTCCTTCGTTCTAAATCGCGTTTTCCCAATAAAACACGAACGTCGGGAACGTCAATTTTACAATTGACTATCTACTTTCGCGCACTAGTGCCTAAAAATTCAACGAAATTATCTATTTAGTGCGGATCATAAACTAATAAGTAGCATGATGGAAGAGTAAAAAAGAAAATATAAATACACTTTACATCATTCCCTGTAGTACACGGGCAAAAAAAGTTTTGAACAATAAATTGACTTTTTAAATTTCTAGATTTCTACTTTTAAGGTCACGTATTATGTATCTGAGCTTAATAAATAATATTTTCTGAAAAAAAGGAAAATTTCATTTACAAAACTTAACGGTTGTGAGATATTGTTAACGGAAGTGACAAATGAAAAATAAAACACAAAAATACTGTAACGTGTTTTATAAATTTCGGGTTCGATTTATATCAATATTTATTAAACAGAACTAAAACACTATAAAATCCGTACAATTTATATCGATTATTTATATCACACACTTCGAAATTTATATCAGCTTTTCGCGCTCTATGTTTCGTCCGTACTCGATCTCGTTCGATAGTAGACTGCCGCGATGTTCGGTCCGCAACCATTTATACACGCAGGCAATGTAAGTCCAGTACATTCTCGAATGTTCCTACTATCGCGCGCGTAGAAAATTCCAGAGCGCCAAAGGCGACGTCATGTCTGGAGCATTTCCGTTACAATACTTTATACTGAACAAGTATGGTTTTTAAAGTATAAGACTTTTGCAAATAACATCACCAAAATATTAAGATTAAGATTAAGACATTGACAACTATGATATAACTATATTAGGTGGCAAGTCTTTAAACATGTATTGATGCCTAGTGTTTACCATTGGTGTTGATAACACAAATAACACCATCTTTCGTGATTAAAGAAACATCATCTTTTTCGGGGAACGCAAATTTGTTAACTCTGCATTTATTCAAAAACTTGACGCTGTATTCACTGTCAGAAGTAACTCCGGTAACAAGAGCTATAAAGTTCTTGGCCTTCTTTTTCCCTGTAACCTTCGCTATAACGTAGTCATTTTCTATTGCTGTCGTTCTATCTTCATTATCATCAATTTCAACACTTGGTTCAACTTCTCCACTCTCCACCACCTGAATCCTCGCCTGAATCTGAATACACATCTGCATAATGCAAGCGGCGATGAGCCACTCTCGAACCACCTGCAGTTGTTGGAGCTAAAATGGGTTAAGAAAAAAATGGGTACCAAAACAACATTAGGGTGTTTGTTGTAAAAAAGGATACTTGTAATACTTGTTCCAAACTCAGATTCAACATCGTAGTTTTGATAACCTGTAATTGGCCATTGTATGCTTCCCAATCCAAAATGAGGACAACAGATGCCTTCATGACAAACTAAACAGCTCAATTTTCTGGCTTCAATAACATCAGGTTTGTAATTAACCCAAGTTAGCTCTCTAATTGACATAGTGCCTTTAAAGACCTTTAAGTCGTCTGGTAAAAGTCCTTCAATAATAGGTATCCTTTCACTGTCTATTGTCAAACACTTTATTTCCTTGCAATTTTCTGTTAACTTTTCAACCAATGTCTTAAAATTGGGAATATCGGTGCCCATACTCACCAAATTATCCGCGGTTCTTTTTAGGCAGCCGCCCACACCATCTGGTGCACCCTTACCATGCCCAGGCTCACTGTAGATCCAGCGTAATTTTTAAATTTTTAAATTAGTCGTTAAAAATTTTGCCATGAGATAAAACATCTTTTTATTTTTATATTGCGTGGAAGGGCCATCAGATAGAAAAAACGCAGTTTTTATACTTGGTATGAGTTGAACCGCCTCTTTCATTACAGGCTCAAGGTGTGCGCATATTGCTGCTGGATCATGACGCATACTGTCTGAAAACGTACATAATGATATTGGCATGACAGTTCCAGGCTCGTCTTCATTGCGAACTCTATAATACATAACTACAGTATGCAAGGTGACTTGGGGCTTCGATCCTCCAAAATGTGCCGATTGAATTTCGTTAGTGTATTTGCAATTGTAGTTTTCGGATAAGTCAATATGAAAAAGTACTTCATTAAACGAAAGCGAGTTCTTTATATCGTCAACACATTTGTATTGATGTAAAATATTTCTTGTGTGAATCATAAAGGGCGTTAGGTTGCTTTTAATTTTGGCAAGCATTTCTTGTTTGGTACATTCAACCGATTCCTTTACAGTTTTTTGGCACAATTTCTTTTGTCCTTTGATCGTGATTTCAACTTTTTTGGTACACCATTTTTCGTATTTGACCTTCTCACCTTTTTCAAAGTCTAGAATTCGAACTGATTTATCACGGCAAACCTTGCAAGTTCGTTCCAAACAGTTCTCATTTCTTACATCACAACATAATTCTTTCAACAAAGCATGAGGATCTCTTGCTTCAATGATGTTAAGAACTTTTGCTCTTGATGTTACAAGGGCCATGTTGTCATGCAGTATACAAAGACACGTATCCCTCTGCCTAACACTAGGTTTTAGAACCCAAAATGGTCTAAATTGACAAAAACTTTGGTAACTGATTCTAATATTTGGATGTGTTTTTTTGAAATTACGGTATATATTTAGTATTGATCCATTCAAATACCGTTTTTGTTTTTTTATCCGTTTGAAGGTTTTAGTATCTTTTTTGCCTGGGCATAGACGACTAACTGCATCTTCTTGGAAAAAATCTTGCACAATTCTTTTAATCCTTTTAAAGTGGATTTTCGTTTTTCTGACATTTTAAAATAGTTATTTATATAACAAGGAGCGCGAAGTTCAATTTCGCGCATTGAGACTGAAGGTATTTTGACGAGGCGAAGCCGAGTTAAGATATCAGTCAAATGCGCGAAATAACTTCGCGCTAGCGTTATATACAATATTTTTTCTACAACTGAACCGATTGTTAATTAAATTTGGTGTTTAAGTTCAACTTTATCACGTGCGCGAAATACTTTTTTTCACTGTTGACGATTTCGCGCACGTTGTCAAGGGCAACCTTACTTATTAATTAACCGTTTAAAAATCTAGTACTTCGCGCTTCGAAATTCGTCAGAAAATGACAGGTTTTTTTGACAGTTGTAGAAAAATACCATTTTTTTGTAGTAGGCTTCTAGATGTTGATAGTCCCAATAAGGATTTAAAGCGATATTTTTTTATTAAATTACCTCCGACGTTAGTAATAAATGTTCTTTTCTCCTGAATAGTTTTCTTTTCTTGAAAATTAGCTTTTAACTGTTGTTGAATAGTTTCAGAAAACACTAATTGCCTCTTTACCTCAGGAGTAACTTGTTGTCCATTTAGCATATCATTAACTATTTTATTTGGTGTATTAGGTAATTTTCTTTTCAGTCTTTGTGCTTTTTTCTTATATTTTTCAACTCTCTTCTCAGTATAATAACTGTTATTAACGGTAGTGAGATTAACGGAAGTGAGACTATTGTTTAAATTTGCCGCCTTTTATGAACTGGTGGTTTCTCTAACAAAATCTAACTTACAAAGTTCACATTTCTCATTGCAATAAATAACTACCCATAAAGCAGTTAATGGAAATATATGTACTTACCTGTTTAATTAATATTAACAGGAGTGATAATTAAGCTTCACCACTTACAAATTATTTGTTAAAATAGCACAAAACTAGCTTAATTTAACCTCTAATCTAAAACCAACAGGGACGCACTCAACCTTTGCTATTCAAATGAATTAATGGCGATTTGAATTGCCGCCTAGCGCCATCTAACGAATTTATTTGCAATTTCTACATTGTATTAACGGAGGTGAGAAAGTTTTTCGGGACAGTGATTTTCAATTAATTTTTGGGAAATTTCGCTGGTCTAGGGAAGCACACACGGGTCCTTTTTTGAGTTTGTTATTATAGTATTATGGGAAAATATGCTTTTAACTGTTATATATACCTAGAAACTATATAATTGTCCTTTTAGTTTGGATTTCACTTCCTGGGACAGTTAACGGAGGTGAGATCTTACACACTGTTAATCTTTAAAAAAGTACCAAATTTTACAAAATAACAAATAAAACTAGCGAAATGGGAAATAAATGATTATATTTTACAAATCGCTTAAAAAAGTCCTTAAAATACCTAAAATTCTGAAAAAGTAACTCTGGGACGCTGGAATGACCCATAAAGTGTAGTTGACTAGAGGTTGAAGTTGAACCGGCGGTTGGTTAAACTTTTGCGTTGCACCACCTATAGTTAAACACCAACCGACGGTTGAACTACTGGTCGAGTCTAACCGATGGCGCAAGTATCGTTTAGGTTTTCAACCGACGGTTAATGAAAGCACTTCCAACCTTACTTCTGTTTTGTTATTTCATAATTCATAGTTTCATAAATAATATCATTGTTTATATATTAACAGTATTTATCTGGTGTTCCGTTTTTGTCATATTTAAATGTTGTTTATTTTTACGTACGTGTGTAATTGTTAAAGCATTTTAATTATCGTGTAGTTGGTTCAGTTTAGATTTTATTTTGTAAATTAGTAGATAGTTCTTCTAGCAAGCAAGGTAACTTGGCCTTGTGTAATAAAATAAGGTAAGCTTGTGCACTACATTCAAATCAATTCCAATTCACTAATGTTACATTTACAGATGTGTTCTCGCCCTAAGAGAATTACTTACAGCGATGCCGATGTACAAGGCGGCTCGTGATCTCTAAAGTTGGTGAATCACACATCATTTTTTAGTCTCCTACAACCCCACCCCTCCCGATGACCTCCCCCATACTTTTTTGTTTGAAAATTATGTTGAGAATCTAAAATTAAAAAAAACACACAATTTATAGAATGTATGTAATGTATGTAATCATAATCACTTCACTCGTAAGTAAATCAAAACTACGGAATTAATTTAATTAATCAAACGTTTCCGCGCCGCGTTCCAATTGCAATTGCAAGCCTACTTTACGCCGCCTTGCTTACGGGAATAGCATACACATTACACAGAATCACAGTATTCCGTTGATGCACCTGATACGTCATAGTCATAGGATATACGTGTCGTTACCATGACAACCCTCGTAAACAAGCGGTACGGAATGAATCACGGCAGTCAAGGCCGGTATTGTGCTTCTCTTCGAGTGAAAACTAACATCAGACGCACGCAGCTTAAGTATGTTGTGTTGGTTGCGCTCTATTCAGGGGCTTGTTTCGTATATTGGGCTTTGAATAAGTAAACATTTCTGTGCTAATAAATATTGCTTAAACAACATGAAAAAAATTAGATTTGAGGTGAATCAGTGATTCACTTGATTCATGCCACCAGCCGCCACTGATGTACAACGACTTGTTGAGTTAATATATAAATATAAAAGCATAGTCGAATGCAAGAAAACGGATGTAATGACTCTGTATAATTTGATTTTTTGCTTATGATACTAAAGTAACATTTTAGTATTAAACTCCATTCTTGTAGGATGCAGCTTGGGCAAAAATCACTGCTGAATTTAATTGTGCTGCTGTTGAGCAAAAAACTACTGATCAATTGCGCACGAAGTTAGACAACTTAAAAAAGGAGGCCAGGAAACACTTCGCGAAGGAAAAACAGGAACTAGGTATATAGGACAGGTGGTGGTGCTCCAGTCGTTATAAATATACGGGATGTAATAGAGAAATATATGAAAAAATTAAAGCTATTATAAATGTCTCAATTGAGGGAATTGCCCCCGCCATAGGTGATAGTGATGCATGTAAGTAAATAACAGTTCATTACGTATTAGTACATACATGTTTATAGATGTTAGCGATATTGTACAAACTTCAACCACGATTTCAACCAATTCACTACAAGAATTTCAAGAGGATGTTTCAGAAGTGTTTATGGTGGAGCAAGAGACGGAATCACCTGAAACAGCACCTCTTCCTATCGATGTACAGCAAGAAAAATCAACGATAGACGATAGGTTGAGTTGGAGCAGTCATGTCGACCATGTTATACAGAAATTGTCAAAGTCACTCTTTGTACTAAGGAATCTTAAACGATCAATCAGTGCAGATACTTTAAAATCCTGCTACTTCGCACTATTTCACTCCCATCTGCAATATGGTGTTATGTTGTGGGGTAATTCATCTAAAGCATATAGTTTTTATTCTTAAAAAAAAAGTAATTCGCATGATGGTAGGTGCTGAAATATCGTGCTCACTGTCAACCCTACTTTAAGCAATTGCGCATTATGCCATTACCATCCATATTCATTTTCGTGACACTATTGGAAATTCATAAAAATAAAGCTAATTTTGTTACAAACGACCTTGCTCACTCTTACAATACCCGTGGAGCAAAAAATATTAGGACACCATATTGCAGATTAGAGATATCAAAAAAAATAGTCTACGTGTAGTTTTACAATATTCTTCCCGAATCTACAAAAGCGCTTAACTACATTAATTTTAAAAAGAATGTTAAGAAGCACATGCTTGAACATTGTTTCTACTCCGTGCGCGAATATTTAAACACTAAGATGACTTTTGTTCCTAGATGTTAGATGTTTTACGTTTAGTTAGTCACATATTATATTGTTTGGTCCATCGGTAATTTTATTGTGTATTTTATATTATGTTTGTATGTAGAACTGGACGTGTCGTAAACCAGATGGTATAGCATGACGAATAAATATTATTATTATTATTATTATTAACAATAAAAAATGATGATGGTTCCACCACAATTGAATGTGGAGAGTTCGGAGGTAATAGTTTTAAGTGGTTATTGCACAGTATCACACGTTATACATTACAGATTGTGTAGTGTATCGGAAGTGGCAACACTGCCGATAAATGATAGAGACACACAAAAACTGCGCTTCGTGAACCACTATGCATGTTGAACCAGTGTCGAGCATGTATCACGTTTTCATTTTTGTATTTTGTAATAAATGTGTTAGTAGCACAAGGTTTTCATGATTCTTTTATTATGCAAGGTGCAGACATAACATTGGCGACGAGGTGTTTAATGGTTTAATTGGAAAGGTATTTTTTATAAAGGAACACGTGTTCGGTTCCATTCCATTTGATTGAAGCAGAAGCTTAACCTTGCATCATGGCGGTGTATGGAAAAGTACCAGACTTCCAGCCGGGGTCGGATTTTATCATATTCAAAGAAAGACTAGAACAATATTTTGTGGCAAATTCTATCGATGAAGGAAAGAAGGTAGCAATTTTGATCACAGCTTTAAGCACTACTGTGTATACAACCTTGAGGGGTTTGTGCGATCCGGATCTTCCCAACAAGAAGTCGTATGAAGACCTTTGTAAACTTTTAGGGATGCAATATTCAAGGCACATTTCAATATTCAATGAACGTATTTTGTTTTACCAAGCAGTACAGAAGTCTACAGAAAGTGTTTCGGAGTGGTACGCAAGAACAAAAAAATTGGCAATAAACTGCAACTTTGGGAGTAATTTGGAGGCGATTTTAAAAGACAAATTTGTTACTGGCTTATTAAAAGGTAAAATTTTATATAGACTCTGTGAAGAGGATCCTGATAAGAAATCTTTGGAAGAAGTTTTAAACTTGGCAGTGAAGAAAGAGGCTTCATTGAAGTTGAGCTCGGTTAAAGTTAAAGAGGAGGAGGTCTATAGCACTAACGTTAAACGACCAGGACATACTAAACCGGGTACATCAAAGAACGACGGGGTGAAAGGCAAAGAGGAGACGAAGAATCAGGTATTTAAATGTTTTGCGTGTGGAAAGGGCAACCACAATTTTTCATCTTGTACTTATAAGTCTTATAAATGTAAGGTTTGTAACAGAGTAGGACATTTGGCGGTAGTATGTAGAAGTAACAAACAGAATTTTATAAGCGAAGAAGTGCAAACTTCTGATTCAAGTAGTCAGTCTGATAGCGGTTTATTTTATGTGCAGGACAGAGAAATTGTAACAAAAAATTTTAAAGTTAAGGCGGAAATAGAGGACATTTCTTTAACGATGGATGTAGACACAGGTTCAGCAATATCGGCTGTTTCCTATAATACTTATAATAGTATATTAAGATACAAGTGTATAATCAAGTCTTTAAAGCACGCGCAACGAGTTTAAGGGCACGACGCAAAGCGGAGTGCTTTTAACGTTGCAAGTGCTTTAAAGACCAATTATACACGTGTATCTTATAGTATTTTTTATTATACCTGCAGTATAATTTAAAAATAGGAAATACAATGAAGTCATATTGACGTTATACTCGAATACATGTCTAATTAAGTGGGCTGGGTGTTCGTAATTTCACGATTGCCATGGAAATGTCACTTGACGTTTGCCTATAAAAACCATCGTCTTTGTGAATTAAACGATTTCCGTTGAAAAAGATAATACACCGTCCATTAAATCAATTGTTGTAAAATCTAATCAAACGTTGGTAGGTGTAAAATCCAACTCCAGTAAAGCCTATTATAAAGAATATGAAAAGTTGTTTCCATGGATGAATAGGAAGTTACTTACGCATACATTCTTAAATGCATCCATAATGCTGGCATATATGAAGGAAATGTCAAAGGTATTTAAATCTTTTATATTTTGGTGCATTCATTCAAAACTTTAAAGCAATGCTGCGATTAAAAAGTGGAACAGATTTGGAAGCATACCCTAAATTACGCGCGTTTGTGAAAGCTTCAACCAAAGGATAGGTACAAAAGCCAAAGAAATGTTCTGCATTTACAGAAAGCGACCTAAGAGGATTTTTTATTTCATCCAGATGACAGTTTCAAAAGTCATACTTGAAGTATCGTTACTTAGCAACTTTAAAGCACGTGTGTTTTAAAGACCCTTTTTCGCACGCATTTGAGTGTTTAAAACGGAGATTGTGATTCAGGTATAATAAATAGTTATTTATATAACAAGAGCGCGAAGTTCAATTTCGCGCATTGAGACTGAAGGTATTTTGACGAGGCGAAGCCGAGTTAAAATATCAGTCAAATGCGCGAAATAACTTCGCGCTAGCGTTATATACAATATTTTTTCTACAACTGAACCGATTGTTAATTAAATTTGCTGTTTAAGTTCAACTTTGTCCCGTGCGCGAAATACTTTTTTTCACTGTTGACGATTTCGCGCACGTTGTCAAGAGCAACCTTACTTATTAATTAACCGATTAAAAATCTAGTACTTCGCGTTTCGAAATCCGTCAGAAAATGACAGGTTTTTTTGACAGTTGTAGAAAAAAATAATTTTTTAAATATTGAGTTACAAGACTGCAATGTTTTGTTTAAGGCATATAATGGTGAAGAGATTAAACCGTTAGGATTTATTCTTGTTAAAATTAAAATTAATGATTTCGAAAGAGAGGGCAAGTTATTTGTAATAGTAGGTGGGGGCCCTCCCTTAATGGGGCGAGATTTATTAAATGCTTTTAAATTTAGAATAACTAACTTGAATTGTATTTCATCCGGCATAAGTGATGTTGAAGATTTAATAAGGGATTTTGCAGATTTATTTAAGGACGAGTTAGGGTTGTATAAGTTTAGTAAAGTTAAGTTAAATGTTGTAGTAGGGGCTAATCCTAAATTTCTTAAACCACGGGTTTTGCCTATTGCATATAAGGATTTAGTTGAAAAGGAGGCAGACCGATTAGAAAAGGATAATGTAATAACTTTGATTGATAATTCGGAATGGGGTACTCCTTTGGTGCCTGTTTTTAAAAGTGATGGGTCATTGCGATTATGTGCAGATTATAAATTAACGATAAATAAGTTTTTAGAGGATGTTAAGTATCCTTTACCTCGTATTGAGGAACTTTTCAGTAAATTAGCAAATGGCAAAAAGTTTTCGAAACTTGATTTAAAGCATGCGTATAATCAACTAGAACTAGATGAGAGTACTCAGGTTTTATTATCTTGGAGCACCCATAAGGGAATTTTTAAAATGAATAGATTACCGTTTGGAACAAAACCAGCTTGCGCAATTTTTCAGCAGATCATTGAAAAGACGTTGCAGGGTTGTAAGGGCTGTGTAGTTTTTCTTGATGATATAGTAGTGACAGGTGCAGATGACACAGAGCATTTAGAAAATTTAAGAGAAGTTTTCCAAAAATTATTACAAGCAGGGTTTAAATTGAGACAAAATGTAAATTTTTTCAAGATCAGATCAAGTATCTGGGTTACATTATTTGTAAAGAAGGCCTGAAAAAGGATCTTTCAAAAGTTAAAGCAATTTTAGATTGCCCTACTCCAGAGAATGTTTCTCAGGTTAAATCTTTTTTGGGTATGTTAAATTATTATTGCAAATTTATACAAAATATTACTGAGTTGTTGCACCCATTATATAACCTTTTGAGAAAAGATGTGGATTTTGTTTGGAATAAGAGTTGTGAGGAGTCTTTTTTGAAAGCAAAAGAAATAATAACGTCAGATAATGTATTAGTACATTTCGATCCAAATTTACCTATTAAACTTTCTTGTGATGCAAGTGCATATGGCGTAGGGGGAGTTTTGTCACATGTAATGGCAGATGGAAGCGAAAAACCAATATGTTTCATATCCAGAACTTTAAATTCAGCAGAGAAAAATTATTCAATGTTGGATAAAGAGAGTTTAGCTATTTATTATTGTGTTAGGAAATGTGCACACTATTTAATAGGACACAGGTTTTTATTATGCACAGATCACAAACCGTTGATTTATTTATTTGGTGATAAACGAGGCATTCCACAAATTGCAGCAGGGCGTATGCAAAGGTGGGCGGTATATTTAAATGGATTTGATTTTGAAATAAAGTATGTAGAAGGAAAATTAAATTATAGTGTAGACTGTATGTCTCGCTTACCCTTAAAAAAATGTAAGGAAAATAAAATTATTAGGAAACAACACTCATTTCTAAATTTTGTTATGGAAAATGATAGTCTACCAATAGTAGTTGAAGATGTTAGAATAGAAACTCAAAAAGATGCAGAATTTCGTCAATTATACAAATATATACTGAACGGTTGGCCAGAAAATTCAAAAAATTTTCCTTATTATAATAGAAGGTTAGAGCTAACTATTGAAAATGGTATTATTATGTTGGGTCATAGGGTGGTTATTCCACTAAAGTTTAGGATTCAACTTTTGGATGAGCTACACATGACACACGCTGGAATAGTAAAAATGAAAAGTAAAGCAAGGTCAATTTTTTGGTGGAATTCTATAGATAGGGACATAGAAAAAATCGTACAGAATTGTAGTTCTTGTAGTTTAGAGAGACCCAACCCTAGAAAGGCGGCGGTTATTCCTTATTTAGAATCTTCAAAACCGTTTGAAAGAGTCCATATTGATTTTTTTGGGCCATTTCAAAATAAAATGTTTCTAGTGCTAGTAGATTCATATAGTAAGTGGCCAGAAGTATGTATTCTTTCAAATACAAGAGTAGAGACTACAATTGAGGTTTTACGAAGTATATTTGCTAGGTGGGGATTACCGAGACTGATAATCTCTGATAATGGACCCCAGTTTACTGCGTTAATGTTTAAACATTTCTGTAAAGTCAATGGTATTAAGCACACTCTAACAGCACCTTACCATCCTGCGACGAATGGTGCTGCTGAAAACGCAGTGAAATCAATTAAAAAGGGTATTAAGAAAGCATTAAATGATCCTAGAAACCTGAATACTTCATTAAACACAATTTTAGCACGTTATTTGTTGGAATATCGCACGACACCACATTGCACGACTGGAGAAACTCCATCCTACAAAATGTTGAATAGAAATATTTTCACTAGACACCATTTGCTTCAACAGGAGAATAGTACTCTAACTAGGTTAAGTAAAGCTGTAAATAGAGGTAGGGACGAAACATTTAAAGAGGGTGATAGAGTATATGTTAAAGACTATAGGGGTGAAAAGGAAACATGGGTTAAGGCTAGAATTGAAAAAGTGATAGGACCTAGATCTTATTGGTGTAACGTAGAACAATTAGGAGTACTGTGGAAACGTCATCTAGATCAAATGTTTAAGTGTAAAAATGTGAGTGGTAGTGATATTCGTAGTGATAGAAAAGGTGGTCACGAACTTTTAGATAAGGAGAAAAATTGTAACAATCATTATAATACTTCAAACTGTATGATTCTCATGAATCACCTAATCAAATTGTAAATGGAGCGGTTAATGAAAATGTACATCCAATAGAATCTTCAAGGCCGAAAATAAATATTCGGAAACCAATTAGACTAGATTTGTAATGATTTGTAACTACATTAAGGGGAGAGTGGTGTAGTGTATCGGAAGTGGCAACACTGCCGATAAATGATAGAGACACACAAAAACTGCGCTTCGTGAACCACTATGCATGTTGAACCGTTTATTGTCTTCACTTGTAGGCATTTCAATGTATACTTGTGCCAATGAACAAATTGCATTTGTCACGCTTTTGACAATTCTACTGGCTGTCGATTTCTCAACACCACTAAAGTCTCCAGCTGTAATTAGCATACTTCCAGTGGCATAAAATCGAAGGGTTAAAGCAATTGATTCATCGGTGAAACTGCTCTGTTTCTATAATTTGGGATTATAGGTATTAGTTACATTATTGAAAATACAATTGTCATTTACCTCTTGAGTTTTCCGTACAAATTGGCCTTCAATAAGAGTTAGCAAAAACGAAACAGTTGGTTTTTGCAAACGAAACCTCATAAAAAATTCATTATCAGACCACTTCGTAAAGTTTTCAGGTCGACTTCGAAAAGTACGGGGACGTCTTACACGACGAATCAACTCTACCATCACATCCTCGTCGGAATCGGAGGAGCTATTACTGTGTAGATCACCATACAGAGCAGGAACGTTCGAATCCGAAGAGTCTCCCAACATTTTTTTGGTAATAAGTAATATCAATTAACACACAACTTCTTAATACAAGAATAACATAATAACAAAACTAAATAGTAAACGTAATCCACAAAGAAAATTGAATTTTCAATAAAGGTAAATACACAATAATTTGCTACGAAAATTTAAATAAACAGCGATTTGATTGGTTGTAGCACGAGCAATGTTAATACCAACTTAAAAAAAAAAATTTTAACCGACGGTTGGTCAACCCACAGCGTAGAACTCGTTATACAACGTAATGTTAGTTGAACTATCGATTGAGTCTCAACCGACGGTTCACCAACCGACAGTTAACGTACACTTTTATACAACTGGCCCTTAGGTAGCTATACTCGTTAGACAAATGAATACTGAAATCAAAGGAGATATGAATTATAGTTTTTGACACAATTATAATAAATCAACGTTTTCACGAAAATCACCACTATTGTAAAACGTTCTTTAACGCCATTCATTTGTTTAAGGCACTTTAGAATGGAAAAAATTTTCGCGAATACCTTTCACGTGTATTATGGGTACGGTCGGAAATTTACTTCAAAAAGTATCAGTAATTAAAGTAATGCAATCGCAGTAAAGCGGTTATTTATTAAATTTTACTCAAAATACTGAAGATGCTGTAATAATTTTCGACCGCTTGTTTTGCAATTATATGCTTTTGACAACTGATACCTACTTAACCTCAATTATTCTCTATTGTGTATATTGCCTTATTGCCACAATGGATTCTGAAAGTATAGTTCCTTTAATTGTTAATAATATTTTGAGTATTTTGGACGATTCAAGTTCTGATGATGATGAATTTCTAGTATTAACACATTTGATGAATGTGAGTGATTCCACTCGTTTAACGAGAATTGAACATTATGTGGAAAATGTGGTTCATTTATATTCAGATGATCAATTCCAATCACATTTTAGGTAGGTATGGAGTTATATAGTTAGTTCAAACTGTGTGTTACAAGGGTTCTGGGGTTTCAAATCCCAAGTAAGCCTCTGGTACAGCACGGCTGTCTGTGTTTGTATAGTGGGTCGTTGTTAGCCTACTATACAATAAGAATAAGGTCAATTAAAGTATTAAGTCACTAATTGTAATATTTGTAGAATGCAACGAAAAACATTTGACTTTATTTTGTCTTTAATTGGACCAAAAATTAGTGAAAACGTGGTAAAACCTGGACGACCAAGTGTATCCCCAGAAACACAATTGCTGCTTACGTTGTGGATTCTTGGAACACCTGATTCCTATAGGTGGGTCTACAGTTTCTACTTTTATCTACCTATTTTCAATGACCTTTTAATAGATCTGTATCGGATCGTTTTAATGTCGGAAAAGCAACTGCCGTTATCTCCGTAAGAAGAGTAGTAAAAGCGTTGTATGATCATGTACATACATTTATAAAATGGCCAATAGCAGATGAAATGGAAACAAGTATAAGAGTATTTCGAGCTGTAAAAGGCTTTCCAAATGTTATAGGTGCAATTGATGGCACCCATATTAGCATAACTGCTCCTAAGAATAATGCAGAAGCTTATGTGAATCGAAAAGGGTATCATTCAATGCAATTACAGGTAGGTAGTTATTTTCTGCAGGTACATGCTTGTGTAGTTAGCTGTTAGCTTACTACTTTTATTGTAGGCCGTCTGTAACGAAAATGGAATGTTTATTCATTGTTTCACTGGATATCCGGGAGCTGTCCATGATCAGCGAGTATTCCAAAACTCGGATTTACCAGAATTTTTTAGAAATGACACACAATTTCCAGATGATGTACACATTTTGGGAGACGCAGCATATAAGTTGCATAAGCATCTTATGGTACCATTTAAAGACAATGGTCATTTAACAGACATACAAAAAAATTTTAACATGTGTCACTCATCTACAAGAATGGCAATCGAAAGGGCATTTGGACTTCTCAAAGGCAGAATGCGGAGATTGTTAGATACTCTACCAATGACACGAGAAGATCTTATACCAAAGTACATCATAACGTGTTGCATTCTTCACAATATCTGCCTTTTAAAACAAGACCAATTTCAACCATTAGCTGTAGCTATTTCAAATAATGCAAGTGCTGTGGAAATACTGGCAACACGAGAACCGGATGGTGGAGGAAGAGATGTAGCCATAAGAAAACGGGATGTAATCGCTGCTGAATTACCTATGCAAATTGGTGCATGATTTTTACAAATAACGAGGATACGAATGAAAATAAATTTATTATACATTAATAAAAATAATTAGGTATTAGTATCATTACTTTTTCGAAATGTTATCAACAAGTGTGCGTAATAAACTTAATGCTTCTGTACTTTTCTCCATTCTTTCTTTATGATGCTTTTCTTTATCTTCTCGCAACTTGTTTAAAATGTCCACCAATTTTCTATTCTCTACAAAGCGAAATAAAAAATAAAACATTTAAATTTATGAGTTCATACTTTTTGGTGATTGTTTTTTCTTCCCCTCCGTTTTTGGTGAATTTTTGTTCGCTATTGCACATGTTGCTGAGGTAGAAGGTGTAATTGATGTACTGGTAGAGCTACTACTGGCAGCACTATTTACGCTCGCACTACTACTACTGGCTAAAGAAACTGGTACTAACCATGGTTGAGAAGAAAATATTTCATCCATTGCCTAATTATAATACCATAAATATTTATGTGTATCCATACAAAATACTTATTTCCAAATACGGCCAATCTTTTCTATCATTTCCCGATACTTTATTATGGTCCTTGACCTTTTTATATTGCCTTTTCAAAGTTGCAAGTTTTGTCTTACACTGACTGGCAGTGTACGTATAACCATGTTTAGCCATTAATTCGGCAATACTATTCCAAAAAGCTTTTTGTTTCACCTTCCCCTTCACTAATACATCCTGTTTTTCTCCATACAGGTTTAACAACAAAGTTACTCCTTCAAAGGACCAACGGCATAAATCTAAGTACAAATCTTGTTATAAATATTTCACTTATCAGTGTACTTACCATCAGTATCGTATCCGCTTTGTGGCGAAGTTGGTTCTGTGTAACCTTCAGTGGGATTATCATGCACAGCAGCCTCGACATCAGCAGCTGAATCCGTGTGATCTTCCGTGGCATTATTGTGCATTCCATTAATTACAGCATGTTGCAATAAAGTAGATGCAAATGCCATGTCTACAAGTTAGAGAAATATTAGTAAGTCAAAGTAACATAATTATTGTATATATAATTGATATGAATACATAACAATTGTAGGTAATTATGCATCTTTTTTGGTTTACATACTAACATACCTTGTGTTGCCCTTGCATGATCTTCAACACTCAGCATTAGTTTATATTGTTTTTTGTGTTCGACGTACACTAAAACTAATTCTCGCGTCTCCATGTCCATATTTCAGAAAAATTCACACTATTTTACTTTCACAAAAATATAACCTCAAAACGTGTTTACATTTACTTCGTTTACACCAGTAGTGGAGTGCTCGTTGCAAAGGAAGTCGTCTAGAAATGACTTCCGTGGGGGTTTTGGTGTCACAAGCTGAAATTCACAAAAAATGAAAGGTCATCATATACTGATTCTAAATGTCAAGGCCGTCCAAAATCGGTCCATGCATTAGGGCACAAAACGCGAAAAACGAGTTAAGCACATGTACGGAAAGACGAAAAAATAACGAATTTTTTGTATATAAATCAAAATTTTCTTTGTACAGTGAAAGTAATAATAAATTATCAAACGTTTCCAATTACATTGGGTCTTACGGAAGAATTAAACTTCAAACGCGATTATCTCAGTTCGATATCCCTAAAAATTTGACAAATTTTGAGCAACTTTTGCGTTTACATCGTATTATTTAATAAACGGAAGCCTATATCAAAAAGTTTTACTCTTAAAAAAAGTTTCGCTTATCGTTTATCTTTACATTGCACTGATTATAATTTTATGTGCAATAGTAACCAAAATATGTAATTAAAAGTAAAACAACGAACTTTTTACTCACTTACAAACGAAGCGCTTTCGCTCCGGTGAATGCAATCCATCTCTACATTTCCCGTAGCTCCATTTCGCTCTTACTCATAGGTACGTTCTCGACACGGGTATACAAAAGCTTTGCCAATATAATTGATACAGATAATTATTAATTACATAAATCAATGAATGTGAAACTCAAAAAGAGACCAATCCATAATTTTAAGAAACATAAAAAAAATTGTAGATACAGAACATCGCCTTATACTTACAACCCCAGGTAACTTTTTAAATGTGTCATACTAGATGTGATGTCAGTAGCACGGGGATTCTGAATGCTCAGGTGACGAAAAGGTTGTAAATAATTGGAATCAAATTTTTTCTATTTGTCATTTCTTAAAGCACTTACCTAGGAAAAGAAATCACATTAGTGTTACGTGTTAGTTTAGGGTATTATTGTTTTGTTATTAAGTGCATATCATTTAGTATGACACATTTAAAAAGTTACCTGGGGTTGTAAGTATAAGGCGATGTTCTGTATCTACAATTTTTTTTATGTTTCTTAAAATTATGGTTTGGTCTCTTTTTGAGTTTCACATTCATTGATTTATGTAATTAATAATTATCTGTATCAATTATATTGGCAAAGCTTTGGTATACCCGTGTCGAGAACGTACCTATGAGTAAGAGCGAAATGGAGCTACGGGAAATGTAGAGATGGATTGTATTCACCGGAGCGAAAGCGCTTCGTTTGTAAGTGAGTAAAAAGTTCGTTGTTTTACTTTTAATTACATATTTTGGTTACTATTGCACATAAAATTATAATGTGCAATGTAAAGATAAACGATAAGCGAAACTTTTTTTAAGAGTAAAACTTTTTGATATAGGCTTCCGTTTATTAAATAATACGATGTAAACGCAAAAGTTGCAAAATTTGTCAAATTTTTAGGGATATCGAACTGAGATAATCGCGTTTGAAGTTTAATTCTTCCGTAAGACCCAATGTAATTGGAAACGTTTGATAATTTATTATTACTTTCACTGTACAAAGAAAATTTTGATTTATATACGAAAAAATTCGTTATTTTTTCGTCTTTCCGTACATGTGCTTAACTCGTTTTTCGCGTTTTGTGCCCTAATGCATGGACCGATTTTGGACGGCCTTGACATTTAGAATCAGTATATGATGACCTTTCATTTTTTGTGAATTTCAGCTTGTGACACCAAAACCCCCACGGAAGTCATAATTTCTGCCACCGAGCACTCTACTACAGGTATTTTTCAGAAGTAAAGTGAGTAAACTGGAGTAAATCTCGCGCATGCGTGCATTCAAGTAGGATGTTATTTTCAGTAATATAGCAGTAAATTTATAACCGCAGATTTGTGTATTTTTAGTAAATGTAGCACTTGAAGTAAATTTCCGACCGTACCCT
>NW_022170249.1:18683659-18765284 GCF_008802855.1 Photinus pyralis | reverse complement strand
AAAAATGGCGGAAGTTACCAGATTCTAGTAACTTTAATGTTAGGGATTGTTCCACCTGTTTGGAGATATCTGTATATATTTTTATAAAACATGACAGTACCCGAGGAGTTAGGTTATAAAAAATGACAGGTATTCAGATTTTATTTGTCAATTTTTTTAAGTTGGCAGTAAATTTGCCCAAAAATGGCGGATGATTGCGGTACTTTCTATATTTAGTGACTTTAACGTATCTATTAATCGTACGCCCTCTAGCGGCAAACCTAAAAACTTTATAATAATTTTCAGCGATTTCTTTTGGCCTCTTTGTTAACAAAATCTTTTTCCCCAAGCCCTGCAATTAACGGTTCCATAGTAGATATGACCTATGACCTTTATTATAGGACACCTTGTATTAGAAGTAGTCACAGATGGTTCCTGCACTACAGGCACACATCTTTTGTGCTCCCCTGTATTATCTACCTTTCAAGAATGCCTATATCTTTACAGTCCAGGTTTTGGATAGAGCGAACCTGTGTTACTTCCCCTTGGGTAATTTTTTGATTTTTAGTAAACATTTCCTTTGTCTCACATTAGCAAATGACGTGTTTTTTTGTAATTTAAGAAAAGAGAAATTTTGACGTAGCTTTGAGATTACAGTGGAGAGTAGAAAAGATGAATTAAACGAGACCTCCCTCCTCTATTTGGAAGAGTTTATTCTCACGTCCTTAAGATATCTGTCTCTTTGAAAAAGTCTTACTGAAAGATGAATCTTCCTTTTCGGGAACGTGTGTTGATGTATTAAACGCCTCACAATTGTTATTTTATGTGCTATTCCGCATGCTGGTAAAGTTTCTATAAAAGTAACTGCTGATCTTCTATGACTATCCTGTCGGCCATTTCGTTACCATTAACAGAAGACGGTTCGGGTACCCACATCAGCTTGATATTTTTTTCCGCCAGCTAGTCGAGGTTTGGGATGCGCTCCAGTATCGAGCCAGATTTCACATACAGCACTTTCATTACCCGACTTGTTACAATTGAGGTTCATTTGTTACCAAAGTATCTCTCCAGTAGAATGTGGGTACAGACGTCAATTGCAAAACCTCGCCTTGGAATATTGTTACGTAATGGCAGAGACTGGTTGTCATATCCGATATGTACTCCCATTTCTGTTGCAGAATTGGCTGTGTAGTACAAGTCTCTACTGAGCTTTAAGGTGCCTTTAGTGCCTTAGATTTGGGTAGTAACGATAAAATGGACGTTTTAAACTATCCTTGCTCTTTAAGGTGTATTGATTGTAAATGAAATTTTTGCAAGTGTATTTACTTTTGCAGCCATAAAAACTACAATATCGATTTCTTTTGGCCATTGTAAATAAACGAAATGGTGTTCTTATCCCACCAATATTAATTACAATGTGCTGCCACCAGAGGTCTCACTGTTAATCTGAATTGCGATTAGACGAACTCAGGCTTGGTTGTTGTAAATTTAGGAATTGTCCAGCGAATTAGAACAAGAACTTCGTTGTGTTGACAATTACTAAACCTCTGCACACTCCCGCCATTTCCCTTTATGCATACTTGTGTACTGCGCATGCACGAAATTTATTATACAGTGTGTAAAGCGATGGGGTATACAAGAGCGAATTTTTTTTTAAATATTGATTTATGAAAAAAATTTATTCTTCATGATATTTTTTGCTTGCTTTGAAAGTACCAATAACGTTTTGATAATCTAAAATTTATTTATAGGAATCTGGAAAAATAATAAAATTAATTTTTTTTATTGATAGTTATCATTCATACATTATAATCAAGATAGCGTATTGCTATCAAACCACAAACAATTGAAACGTTATTGGTACTTTCAAAGCAAGCAAAAAGTATCATGAAGAATAAATTTTTTTCATAAATCAATATCTAAAAAAAATTCCCTCTTGTATACCCCATCGCTTTACACACTGTACATACATATATTATTGGAGAGAGGCACTACCCTTTGCCTTTTAAAAAATGGTTTTGTATTTTCCTTCACAAAACAAGTTTAGACAAGTACACTGGTTAATTTTGTTTTTCTTGGATAGATTATGTGGCACTCATACGTGTATCCTTTTGACACAGATTTCTACTTACGCCTTTAACATGTCATAGTTTTTAGGCAAATGACTTTTTTGGGAAAAATGTTTTATACATACAGATGTAAAAGTAAGGGGATAAAAAGGAAAAGGGGTAGTGTACACTCTAATTAAACACTGTATAATTTAAATGGGCGTTTATTGAACAGTAACAATGGTAGTACGGGAGCCTAATAAGGGATTTTGGAATTTATTCAAGCGTGTCAAATTAAAGTAAGGTGGGTTGACTACATGTTGAAAAGTGTGCATTTCAATAATATGACGAAGGGAACTTGCAAAAAAAAACGTTACCTTGACATTCTCGGCCCGTTGAATTTTTTTTTTATTTCGAAAGAAAAGTTCAATGCGTTCAGTAGCTGTTGAAGCATGTCTGTTGACAGAGATCATAGGCGGTCGTGTCATAAATTATACATACAACGTTCCAAATATCTGACGCGCTCGAGTAAATCCCTTAGACCATATAGTACATGGACTGCTAATTGTAACTAAAATATGGTCAAGGACATCGCCTGGGTATGTGAGTTTCAGGGTAAACGAGTCTGTCCGAAGTTGTCCGATGAGACACGATTTGAGACTGTCAACCTATAAATTAACAAATGTCAATTAATTAATCGCCTAGATATCGCAAAAAAAGCAAACCTGTTCTAATTTGTGGACGTATTGAGGATAATCAAGAGTATTTAAAGCTTCCCGTACTACGCGGTTACCATAAAAGCTGCTTTTTACGCAATCCGAGTGGTGTTCATACGACTTTAGTTTACTCTGAGATTCACATACCCACGACTACAGTGCCCTCTATCCGTGACCACCCATTTTGTATTGAAAGCATAGGGCTAATAGCAGTCCATGCACTATATGGTCTAAGGTAAATCCCGTTTTCTATCCTTACGTACAGCCTCCCCCACCATGAAAACCGGCAGATTAACATACCTCCAATATCAGAGACACGTGGGCCACTATCGATACCTGACGCGCTCGAGTATTTTCACGTAACTTTTTAGCGCATTTCCACAAAAATAAAAAAAAATGCACTATTATGGCCACTTTGTCCGTCCGTCAGTCCGTTCGCTCGTTTGTTGAAACGCAACTAGTTCTTTATCTTAAGAGCTATTGTACTACTTTTTTCGCTATTTGGTTCGTTATGGTGTCGAGGCTTGCACAAAGGAAGGAATTTTTTCTGCGTTTATTGCTAAAAAAGTTATTGTAAAAAAACCAAAAACCGTTTTTTTCGTATTCCATAATTTTACACTTTTGCCGTTTATTAACGATCCTAGAGATCGTTTAAAATTTGGTTTTGCGCATGCGCAGTGTCAACTTTTTTAATCATGGAAGCATTTAAACGAAATTTGATACCTCACCACTTGGAACAAAGGAAAATCTAACGTTAGTTTCAAAATTTAGGTTTGGGGATGGGCAGTGCCAACTTTCTTATTTATGAAAGCATTGAAATGAAATTCTTCTTATAAACTGAAATTGAAGTAGCACGTCAAAAATGGATTGCACCTATGCAAAGCTATATTTCATATTTGTGGCCGGATTTTTACGATTTTAACAGAAATTGCATCTCAAGGTTTTTTTAATGTAATTATCTCAGATAGCTATTAATTTATTATTTGGGTACTCTGGTATAATTAAGCTGCCTTAGCCCGCCATAATAAAATCTGTCTTCATGTTTATCGTTATTCCGCTTACATTATAGAATTGCTCAGAAAGACCTAATATTAAATAATGTTTTAACAGGCGTTCAAAAAAGATAACTATTATATCTGATTCGGACGAAAAAGACGAAGAATATCAAGCAAGCGGCAGCAGTAGCAGTAGTAGTAGCAGCGAGTCAGAAAAAGAAGAAGAGAAAGTCAAGGAGACGTAAGTCATATAATATTACGTACAATATTGTGTATTCATTTTAAGCTTTTATTTTAGTAAAAAACGTCGTAGAATTAAAAGAGTTAATGACAGTAGTGACGATGAGGATAAATCCACCAGAAAGACCATTAGGAAAGTGATCGGCCACGAGTCTCTTGCTGAATCAACGAAGAAAGCCGAAAAGGAAGAAAAAGAAAGGAAGGCTCGCATACTGGAGCGCCAAAAGAAGGTTTAACTTCCAATCTATGGTAACATTCATTGTAAATGTTTCAAATTTCAGTATAACCAAATTTTCGACGAACCTAAAGATGCGACTTTAGAGAAGCTAGTGTTGGATTTTGACGTGGAAAGTAAAAAAGAACTGTTGTCTGTGAACCCAACTATTGTCAAAAAGCTAAAGCCCCATCAAGGAAAGGGTGTTCAATTCATGTGGGACACATGTTATGAGTCAGTGGAGAGGGCCAAATCTACTGCAGGTTCCGGTTGTATTTTGGCTCATTGTATGGGTCTTGGAAAAACTTTACAGGTGATGTCTGTGTTATTTTTTAATTGTTTAATTTGACACTGGTTGTAGGTTATTGCATTGACACACACTCTTTTAACAAATGATGAAATTACTAACGTTAAGAATGTGTTGGTTGTGTGCCCTTTAAACACAGTTTTGAATTGGGACTCTGAATACAAGAGATGGTTGCGTGATGTGGAGGGACCTGAAATAAACGTATTTGAAATGGTGTCCAGTAAAAACAACGCGCGAGAATTTGTAGTCGAAGATTGGTATAAAGAGGGAGGCGTTTTAATTATTGGTTACGATATGTTTAGAAATTTAACGAATCCAACAAACAAACGCTTGAAAAAGAAAGCCAGAGAAATTTTTCAAAGAGGCCTTGTCAATCCGGGTTGGTAAATGCTCTTTAACGACATGTATGTCATACATTGTACATTTTAGGACCTGATTTAGTTGTGTGTGATGAGGGTCATCTTCTAAAAAATGAAAAAACAAATTTAAGTATCGCAATGAATAGAATTCGTAGTGTAAGAAGAATAGTACTTACTGGAACCCCTATGCAAAATAATTTGAAGGAATATTATTGCATGGTTCAATTCGTAAAACCAAATTTATTAGGAACTTATAAAGAGTATATAAACAGATTTGTCAACCCTATCACTAATGGACAGTACACAGATTCAACGCCTCACGATATAAACATTATGCGAAAACGATCTCACGTGCTGCATACAATGCTGGACGGCATAGTACAGGTATATTTCGATAGTTCTAATCTGTAAATATTTTGATTCAATTTTTTAGAGAAAAGACTATTGCGTGTTGACGCCATATCTACCTCCGAAGCATGAATATGTGTTATTTTTAAAGCTTACTCCTGTACAAATTAAATTATACCAACATTATAAGAGTAACTTTTCACAAAAGCCATCGGAGGGAAAAATAAAATCTTCATTTCTATTCAAAGATTTTCAACAATTCCAAAGAATTTGTACTCATCCGCGAGTACTTTTAATGAAAAGTAGGGAGGTGCAGGCAAAGGTTGGTATATTATTATTTCAACATTGTATAAACTGTTTAGATATTGCTACATCTAATATTTCTGAGGGTTATATTTGCACTCGACGAAATTGAATCATTTGATGTGAAACTTACTCGCCTAACAAAACTTGGTTAGAATTTGGTGATTTCTGGATGATCCACTGTTATTATACAGGGTGTTTACGGTCTTCTTTGTATCCTTATAAGGGGCGGCAGTACAGCTCAAAAAGAGTCGACAAACCCCAAAACACCTTAGTAAAAGTTATCTAATAAGCGAGATAATATTTGTTTTATTTTTTACATTAAACGATTAATCAGTGTACAAATCGAGCAATCTACTACTTAATCAGCATTGTTCACTTAGGTAAATTATTTTTTAGGGCATTTTTTAAGAATTAAAAAAAAATATTATTATTATTTGTGTTTTGTCCATTTCGAACTACTTTTAGGGGAATGGTCCTAGAGTTCTGGAATTGTTTGCAGTAGGTAGCCTATACCTTCAAGGCGTGCCATCAAATTTCGCTATCTAAAAGGGGGGCCCAACCCCACGAATTATTTCCTGAGAGGCTGTTTTTGAAAGTAAAACGTGCATAACTTTTACATACGACAACCAACTTGGTCTCAGTGGTGCCAAGTTAAACTAGAAAACGGGTGGATGGTATCAAAGTACGGGTGGAGGGGGAGGGGGAGTGGAACTAGTTTTATCTTTAATGGTACTCTAATGAAAGATCTCAATGGAAGGAATTAATTTCTACCAACCATAGCCCTCCGCCTCGACCTCTTATCGTGATCGGGTATATTCCCTTATACGTTAAAAACGGATTGTCAGAAGAGGGTACTCACAAAGGGCGATTAAAATGTCTGCAAGAAATATATCCATTGGTGATGTCAAAACAAAAGCTATTTCGGTTAAAAAAAATGTGGTTTATCTGCACAAGAGTTGTGCACAATTTATAGGTACTTGTTACTAAGGTGTTTTGGAGTGGTTTGTCGACTTCTTTTGAGCTGTACTGGCGCCCCTTAAAAGGATACAGAGAAGATCGTAAACACCCTGTATAGATAATTTTAGAAAACACATTCTGATAGCAGTTTAGGGTGTAAAACTAGTGCCATTTATTTCAATATAAGGTAGCCCGTACATTTTTCTATAATAGAATTCTGTATTTTTATATGTAGCTTTATACTGTATTCATTTTAAGAAGGTAGCGGTAGAAAGCATAGGGAAACTTTGACTTTCAGTGTGATTGGTTAAAACACGAGTCAGTATTACACTGAAACATAAAACGAGTAGCGAATTTTGCAAGCTGGTAGTTTCTGTTGCCAACTAAACTGTTGAAATATCAAAGATTTAAGGTCCACGCAAACCGACGCGGACATGCGGACGCGGGAGCGGTACGGTTACGGGAAATATTTCTACAGCGGTATATGCGTGCGAACCGCCGCATCGATGGGCGTGCTCGCATATCCCGCTGTAGAGATATTTCCCGCATGCGGTACCGCTCCCGCATCCGCATGTCCGACGTCGGTTTGCGTGGACCTTTATTTCTGTTTGCAGTGCTGGATATTTCTACTGTACAATAATTTGGTGCCATTTTATTTTTTTCCTGTGTGTGTTTATCTTCAAACACAGCGCCATCTACTATCTTCTTATAATGAATGCAGTATAACTACATATTTTTGTAAAGCATTTTAAGGGCCTCAAGAAAATTTAAATGTGTACTGGGTGCGCCATATACAAAAAAGAAGATGCATGTTATAAACACTTTACAAATCACCCTAAACTGCATCAGCTTATTCTACACAAAAACTGCTTTGGGTCTTATTTCAGAAATCCATGTGGCACAGTTTAGTTAAAGCTGTGGATCCATGGTTCAAATCCGGATTTGGGCATGGATATTTGTAAATGTATAGGGGGTAGGGTTAGTAGAACGGTATTGGTAGAAACTTTACCCACTCAAAAAAAGGCAAAAAAATACCATCATGAAAGCACCAGCGACATTCTCCTAATACTTGTGTTGTTGCCTCTTTCATGTTTATGGATCATGGCTATTTTTCACAACAGCAAAAATGAAAAAGATGTAGAACTAGTTGTATTCGTGCGCCTTTGATTATTTGTATTGGAGTAGCCAATTTTTGTCTAGTGTGTTCTCTCTATTCAGCGGCAGGATTTTCTAAAATAGAGTGTTTTTAGCGGTTTGTTTTTCAAATTGGCAATACTGTGTAGTTTCAATTTGACAGCTAACAGTTGATTGTGCTCAGTAATGTTTACTATTTCACCATGAATAGACTAAACAGCAGAACAACGCTTGCAAATTGTGGAAATTTATTTCGAAAATCATGGTTCACTTCGCAAAACTTACCGAGGCACTACCTCCATTTTACGGTCGACATATTCGTTCATCCAAGCAACATAATTGAATAATCATGAATCGTTTTCGTATGACTTGTACTCAAATTGATAATGCGCATCTGCAGAGTGCGTACTGAAGAAACTCGTGCAAGAATGAAAGCCCCGTGATCCATCGTTTGCGACGCACGTCGGGCGAATGGTCCAAAAACTGTGGTTAGTGATGAGGCTCATTTTTGGTTGAGTGGGTACATCAAAACAAAATTTCCGGATTTGGATGTTCAAAATCCAGAAACCATTGCTAAATCCACAAACAAGTACTTGTAGTATTTGATGTGCTTTTGGTCAGGAATCATTGGCCCATATTTTTTGGAACATCAACTTTGTGAGAATGTGACAGTCATTGGAGAGTCCATGATTAATGATTTCTTCGTTCCACAATTGAATGGCGTTAATATGGAAGAGTTTTGGTTTCAACAAGACGGCGCAACATACCACAGAGCGCACGAAACAATCAATTTATTGCAGGAACCGTTCATTAAGTACATAAATTCGCGTAATGGTCTTGTGAATTGACCTCCATGATCTTGTGCTATCACAGCTTGATTTTCTGTGAGGATATGTGAAGTTGCTAGTCTATGCCAACAAAAAAATGTTGGACCACTTGCAAGCAAAAATTCGCTGCTTTATTGCTGATATATGGCCGAGCCTCATCCGCGGTAGACATACATCTGCCTCAGTGCCCCCACTTTTTGCCTCGGGTCTTTCAAAAGGATCTTACGAAGACCACCAAGTGCCTGCTCCGTCATCTGTCATAATTCAGCTGAAGTCTTAGAGCAGTGTTTCTCAAACTTTTTTGTCTGGCAGCACGAAAATTATTAAACAAAATTCGCGGCACCCCTAGTATTATTTTTTTGCTTTTTTACAGTTAGTAAAGAGATGAAGGATGAGTCTTTACAACAAAAATTTCACAAAAGCATTTAAAACTAGTTGTCAGGTAAACTCCTGGCTTGACTTTCCGACTACTTTTAATAGTCATTGCAATTTATTATCTTTGGTCATAGTCATGATACTACAACTTAACAAGATATGATCACGCGCACGATCTCTTCTGTCTCCGTTCCTCCGCTGACGTCAGCGCGTGACAAACTTTTGGCGCGTCTATTAGTATAGTGCTTGAATGCCCGCATTTCATTTTGTTTCCTTTAGTTTAATTCGTGAAATTTTGTGATTGTAGTGCTGTACGGTTTATTTTAAATACGAGTACATTCTACAATCATGGTGTACTGTGCCGTTGAAGCTTGTACCAATAACAATTAACAATAATAGAAACTCTGTCGAGCTGCCGGTATTTTAGCTTCTCAAACGATAAGGAAATTTGTCTACGTCAGAAAAATTCCCGATGGCGTAGTAGGAGCGAATTTAACACCACTAGCATAATTATCTGGAATTTATTAATCAGAAGGGCATTTCGATATGAGTATTTACCAAATAATCTCTGCAACGTAAATTTAAGCTAAACAAGAAATTATCGATAATGATTGGTTTAATTTTAAAAAATAACATATTTTCATATAAACCAAATTTTTACGAGAATACTCGATAGTACCTATTTACTATCTTCTAGTATGCGAATAGTATTTTACATTATTAGCCAGGTAGGTGAGTTTTTACTGGCGATAGAAGTTACCTGGCGTATAATGTACAATATTTTATTTATTACTCATTTATAAACAATTAGTAAACGTAAACAATCAGTTCTAATTGATCTCGAAGAAATGTCTATATCGCAATCCATGTAACAACGCTTACGCACTAATTGTTGTCAATGAAATTCTCATATATTATTAACTAGTAAAATTTTTACAGGTCAGCAAATCGAGAAAGTAAAAAAACGTTTCAATTGAGTAACAAATAAAAACCCTTTTCTTGCTTTTCTCCACAATTATTTTTATAAAAATAATATGCTCCATATTCGTCTGTCACCTGTCTGTCTTTAGTCTAAATAGCCTATTTAGAAGGTGGTTTTTATTACTCTATGACACCGAACTTACTTACCGTCAACGGAAAATATAAATTATTATTTATTAGCAATAAAAATCCTAAAGAAATTACATTAAAAGCCGGTCTTTGCCTGATTTCCTGCGGTAAGTTTGTCACACGGTGACGTCATGCGCGACTCTGTTCGAAATGCGTTCTGCTAGTGATCATATCTTGTTAAGTTGTAGTATCATGGGTCATAGTATAACATTTAGAAAATGCCCTCTACCGCCTTTATTTTGAACCCGACGCAAAAAGTGTAGAAACCTTTTTTGTAGATCTCATCAAGACACATCTTTTTTGTAATTGACATTTTTCACTCTGATGCTTACTTTTAGAGAAAAATGAAATTTATGAAAATAAAATAAATAGTTTTTCAAATCAAAACTTCTCAGAAACAAAGGAACTCACAAAAAAATTGTAATGAACTTTTTTGTAGAGTTTTTTAAGCCATTTTGGCCAGTGTATGCAAAAAAAATTTTTTCATGCCGTTATGTCTCTTAAAATTTTGACACCCTCAACAACCTTGAAGATGGTTACGGATCAAAACCAAAATAGGACATTTTCGATTCCCCATACCACCCTATATGCACCCCAAATATAAGTTATAAGATTGAGAAAGTCTGATGTAATGCAATACCAGCATGTGATTGATTAATGGATTATGAACCTTAGAAATAAATAAAATAGAAATGAAAAAAACAGAATTGTAATAAAAAAATTTTTATAATTATCTTAATTCCTTGTTGACGGTTCCGAAGAACCGCCACACAAGCCAAAAGCTCCGGTGCAACTGTCTCCCTCACCTAACTTTGTAATATGACACTACACTGTTCTAATTAAAAAAATTGTTGTAGGATTTGCTAACTACAGACGAAGATTCTGAAGGTTCTCTAAAAGATTTCATAGATGACGGATCTGAAAAGTCCAGTAGCAGTAGCTCTAGCGAATCAGATGGCGAAGTTTCTGACAAATCGACGGATTCTAAAAAAAAAAACACCAAAAAACCTCAGAAACGCATGACTAGAACTTCAGCGGCTGCACAAACAATTGGTAAACAAACATTAAAACTTCAATGTGTTAATTTGGATTTCAGATGTGGAAAAAAGAAGTACAGCCCCTCAAGGATGGTGGAGTCAGTATTGCAGTGATGAGGACTATGAAAACATTGGGCTAAGCACTAAACTTTACCTACTATTTAAAATTATAGAGGAATGCGAACTGATAGGAGATAAATTGTAAGTGTTCGTTTTTCAAATAGAATTCTTTCATTTGCAATTTCTTAATTTACAGATTAGTATTTTCACAGTCTTTATTATCGTTAAATATAATCGAATATTTTTTGGCCAAAATTGATGATGCTACGCAGCAAGATAAGCATGACACTGTGTGTGGTTTTTCTGGTTCGTGGAGCTTGGGTCAAGATTACTTTAGGTTAGATGGTTCAACGTCTTGTGATAATCGACAACATTGTTGTAAACGATTTAATGATAAGGACAATTTGCGTGCTAGGTAAGTAACACTTAAACAAATAAAGTCAGTTCTTCATTACCTTTAATAGCAATAAGCCCAGGCACCCATATCTGTTTCATGGTATTAATTACTTTCCACAAGCTGGCCCAGGTCGCAAATGCACTCCAGCACAAAACCAAAATTTACTTCTTGGGTCCTTTTAATCTCACCTGGTTATCAATTACTATAGAGATTTTCCTGTTTTCAAAATTACTCTCTAACATCTGGGCGCAGGCGTTAACAGAAAAAATCTCTCTATAGACATAGTTGTTGAGATAATACCTATGGTGTTCTCGTTGACAGCAGTGTGGATGTTCTGTTTTCTAACATGCAGAAAATCCACGTGGATTCCTCTGTTATTGGCTATTTATATACTAAGGATTCTAATAGAAACTCGCTTCTTTTGTTGGTATGTGTGCTATCTCATACAATGAATTTGAATTGCATCCAATGACATTTTACCAGTTTTGAATCATACCATGCTCCACTATTTGTTTAAATTCCATGATCAGTGGCAATCCCGCTTGTACTGCCACTGAAACTTCCGCTAGGTCCCTGCCACAAGGGTTCCATAATGGCGTTACTGTTATGCCTTATTTGGCTATTACATAGATGTATCATAAATGACCCACTTCACGGCTTCACCTAGTCCTCTCTTGTTTTTACACCATCATAATGCATTTCCGTTTTCAAGGTCGCTTTTTTATGCTAGGTAGGCTGCAGTTTTCATACTTCCCTCTGCTTCCTTTTGCCATTTTGTTCTAAGCCAGCATTATCTTTCAGCAGGTGTATAGCTTCAGTTCACATTCTTTTTCTGCCCTGAACTACAAGTTTCAACATTTTTGGATAATATTGCGCAGTGGGTCTTATTTTGGTTGAGGCTGAAGTATATCTCAGCTGTTTTTAAAGATAGTTAATACCACAATAAACGGAATCAATCTAGCTACGTTTGTTTCTGAGATATGAAAAGTTTTACTTTTTAGGATGTAATCGTAACTTACTACCCATGTAAGATAGCCAAAAACATAAAAACTTTCTATTTTAGATACTTTTACGTAGAAACAAGTGTCATAGTCAAACAAATCTTTGGACCACAGTTTCTGAGATTTGACCTATTGTTGGTATTTTTTAAATGCAATACCCTGTACATCTTAAGGTCAATTGTTTTCCTGATTAGATCACAACCCATATTTTCTTAATTTTAGCCATGAACACTTTTTTTTGTGTTTTCAAATAGTAGGCCATGAATTTTGGGAGGTTTTGTTTTGTTCATTGTATCAATGGTAATTAAGGCAGCTAGTATCGTTCAATAAAAATGGCTGATGGTAGAAACATGTCATTTCAATAAATGATTTAGAAAACTGAACAAACTAGGTTTATTTATAAAAATTTTTTCTCTAAAGGCGATCGATTTCGGGACTAATTCCCATCATCAGGATGGGAATTAGTCCCGAAACCTAGTTTGTTCAGTTTTCTAAATCATTTATCATTCAACAAACTACAAATGGACACCTTCATTCAACGGTCGGATTTATGGCTCAGTGGTAAGAGCATTGGGTTATAAATCCGAAGGTCGGGTGTTCGAACCTGGGTTGAGGTGAATTTTTCATCTGTGGCGGAGATGGAAATTACCTTAGGCCAGTTCCGAGCATTCTACCGGCTACTCCGAATTAGGTTTTCCTGCAGTTTTCCTAATTCGTAAGGTAGGTAAATACCGGAGTAGTATAGACCATCTTAAGACCTTCTGCAGAGGCACCTCTAAATAGCATTATGCGGGTCACTCTGTAATTGGGCGCATGCCTGTTGAGGGCCCAAAACAAGAGAGAGGGATAATAAAATAAAAAAATAAAAAAATAAAAATAAAACGCATGTCATTTCAAATTTTCAAAAATATGTAATTACTTAAAAAATATAGGTTGTGATACATTAATGTAATCAGGAAAAAGCACACAAAAAATTGACATTAAAATATTCAGGATGTTGGAAAAAAAAAAAATACCGACTTTCTGTCAAATCTCAGAATCAGTGATTCAAAATTTTTTTACTACGCCACTGGATTCTAGGTAAAAATATCTAAAATAGTTTTTTCTATCTTCCATGGATAGTAACATTATAATAACATCTCAAAAAGTGAAACTTTTCGTTTTCATCCTCCTATCTCAGAAACAAACGTCACTGGATTGATTCTGTTTGTGGTAAGTATTAAAAGTTTCACAAACTGATACAGGATTGCGAAAACCGCAAGTCTCAACCAAAATAGGGCAGATGGGAAAGCAAATCGAATGGTGTGTCTTCCCATTTCAACGTCAAAGTAATAAATAGTTCACGCTGTTATAAATTGTGCATATGTGCGTGTAAAATAATAATTACTGTTATAAATTGATCCATTTTGAGACTGTTATAAATTTGTTCTTAATTAATTGTAAATAAAATAAACCCACAGTATTTAAATTTAAATTCTGTAATCCATTTTGTTTATGTATGACGGTAATTTTTGGTTATTTATTTGATTATGTGCTGGTGAGCCATTTGATACAGTGATTTGGAACACGATCATTTTATAGAATTTCCAATCCAAGAGATCTTTATGTCCCACGATGCGGACCTTTTTTTGGAACTCACAATTTGTTATCGTTTTTTCAAGAATCTTATCTTACTTATTGTCACTATGTTGTCATTTTATCAGATGCCGGTGGGATTGCATGAGTAACTTTAGTATTATTGAAGATGGAAATTACTTTAAGTGACGAATTTTGTGTGGTATAACATATCAATGAACTAAATAAACAAAAAAAATGTTTTTACCATATTTTGATTTTGTTTAATTTGTAGATTATTTTTAATATCAACTAAAGCCGGTGGTCTTGGCATAAACTTAGTGGGGGCCAACAGGGTAGTTATATTCGACGTGTCTTGGAATCCATCACATGATACGCAAAGCATCTATCGGGTTTATAGATTCGGTCAAACAAAACCGTGCTACATCTACAGATTTGTCATGTGGGTGAGTTTTCCTGTATTTTATGTCACTTATCAATACATTTTGTAAGATAATAAAAAAACTTATTTTTTTCTCATTCTAAGGGAACAATGGAAACAAAGATATATGAAAGACAGGTGACAAAGCAGGCAATTTCGAAGAGAGTCATTGATGAGCAACAGATTGATAGGCACTATAATCAAACTGATCTAGCCGAATTATATACGTAATTTCACCTTTTTTTAACTTTGCACATTTATAATTAATTCTGTAGGTTTGATCCCGAACCAAATGAGGATATAATACCTCTCGTTCCAAAGGATGTCCTTTTGGGTGAGCTGTTACAAAAGGAGAGGGATCGTATTTTTAAATATCATGAACATCAATCATTACTTGAAAATAAAGAGGACGAAGAATTAAATGAAGCCGAACGCAAAGCAGCTTGGGAAGAATTTGAACATGAAAAAACAACTCGAGTTACAGTCAATGCATCAACCTTAGGTAAGTTGCATCAGTAAATCCTACATGGTTACTTGAATTTGGTCTTTTAAGGTTGGATAAGGAATCTTCCAATATCGAGTATTCACGTAGCATTAAGAAGTATTGTCCAAAGAGATAATCCCAATTGGAGTAGCGATCAAATTATGTGTGTTGTGCCATCGATAGTACAGCAGCTAAGAACCCAAGTGGACGAAGGAAAGCTTTTGGTACGAGTTTGTTTTGTGGATGTTATTACTTAAGCGAAATGTTTGGATAACATTTAGGGAAGGGGTTAAGTTGTCAAATTTTCAAATATTTTTTTAAATAGATAAATCAGTTAAAAAAAGAACTCCTAAACTTTATGACAAAGTTATTTGTTTGAACTACATATCAAGTAATGAAAAATGATAAAAGTAAATAATCTAGAATTGATTAAAATTCCATACTGTTATTTTTTAGCTATTTGAACGAGTTGTTGAAGAGATAAGAACTATGCAAGTAAAGCAACAAAAGAATTTCCAAGAGTATTTGAAGAGACAGCAACAGTTCCAGCAGCAACAGCAGCAGCAGCAAATGCATGTGTACCAACAACATCTCCGTCAGCAAATGTTCCCTCAAGTAAACACATCAGATGTTGTTGAACTGATTGATTAATTTATTGATAGGATAGTGTCTAATTTTAAAATAAATTTTTTTACTGTAAATAGTATGTAGCCACAGTTAGCAGATTTTAATGTTATATTTTGTTACTGTTTCTTTTTATAAAACTTTCCAGAGTTTTCTGAGTTTTTCGTACATAAATTTCATGTGTCTCAGAAATTTAGTTCCCTCATTTCGAATGTAAGTATTTACAATAGTGCAATTACAGTTATTGCACATAATGTAAATACTCGATCATTATATCTTGTATATATTCTTTGATTTGTTTATTATTTCTGTTTCTTCTGTTATAAGAAGCGAATTCTAGAGATATATTTCTGATAATATTTGCTTTCGTTTTCTCGTAGATGTACATGTTATTTCCAATATAAAAAATAGATACTAACATTGTTTTATTTGTTACCTTCAAGGGAAGAACTTTGATTTATGAATTACGTGCCAATTGACAATATTAATTTGTAGTTTGAATTTATCTGCAAATTGCATGAATAAATTTTTCTAGCACTAAAGCTCGAAACAAACTTGTATGCCTTGGTTCTGCTTTCATTGCTTTTGGTATGCCGTGCTCTTGACAGTATGCGACTACATTTAGAAATTTTAAATTAAATTGGCAGTAAGTACGTCATTTAGTTTCTATATATGGATTGCGGATATTGCATAATGTGAATATCACTTGCTGTGGTTTGATTCTATTCTGTATTCCATGCAACACTTGGGCACACAAAGTCTCATTGTGCCTTCTCCAGATCCAGCTTACCCTATTAGACTCACCTAATCTATCTAGAGTTCGCCTGCAATCAAGCGCCGCCGATCGGAACCTCGGCGCCGCTTGACTCACTGCATATAATAATATACTCAGTGACATGGAAATTGCAACACCAAGAAGGAGTAGGAATTTTTTTACCAAACTTGCGGTAGAAATGTTTAACTACTAAAAGGTAACAATTGATTAAAATTTAAAAGAAAAAGAACGAAATATAAACATATTTTTATTAATAATAATAATAGTCCCTCCCTATTGGTTACGCACTCCCTCACTCTTCGTAGCATCAATTTTAGCAGACGGTCGATTTCCTCTTGAGGTACTGTGTACCAAGAAACTGAAGCAACCTGTAATTCATCGTTTAGAGCTTGCATGGTCTGCGGAGGATGCGGTAAGTTCATCAGTCTTCTCTTCATGTCTTACACATGCTTGATAGGCGATATATCGGGAGATCTGGATGGCCATTGCAAGAAATTGACATTATCATGTGCAAATAGGTCCATAGAACGTCTTTCAATATGGGGATGGGTATTATCCTGCTGGAAGAGTGGGTCTTCCAACTACTGAAGAAGTGGAAGAATATCGGGTTCTATCACGTCATCCACATATCGCTGGGCGTTCATACTACCTCGAATGAGTAACGAACGAGACCTACCATAAGTTATAGTACCCCATACCATAGTCCCCACAGCTTGGTGCACATGCCTCGTAACAGAAAATTCAACATTGCGACGTTCTCCACGTCTTCGGTTGCCCCTCATACGGTCATCGTGCATACCCAAACAAAACCACCCTATGCCACTCGAGGTCCCAGCGTAGTCGTAACCTACACCATTCCAAACGCTTCTGGCGGTGTTGGGCTGTTAATGGAAACACAAGATGTGGCCGATATGATTGCAAGCGATAAGGTCTGATTCTGTGGTAAACCGTTCGAAGTGTTACAGGACGACCTTCGTTAGCTAACCATTCATCGGTAATTGACCTGGTACTAGAAAATTGGTCTCTTGTTGCCATTATGGCTCAGTGGTAAGAGCATTGGGTTATAAATCCGAAGGTCGGGTGTTCGAACCTGGGTTGAGGTGAATTTTTCATCTGTGGCGGAGATGGAAATTACCTTCGGCCTGTTCCGAGCATTCTACCGGCTACTCCGAATTAGGTTTTCCTGCAGTTTTCCTAATTCGTAAGGTAAATACCGGAGTAGTATAGACCATCTTAAGACCTTCTGCAGAGGCACCTCTAAATATAGCATTATGCGGGTCACTCTGTAATTGGGCGCATGCTTGTTGAGGGCCCAAAACAAGAGAGGGATAATAAAATAAAAATAAATAAATAAAATAAGTCGAAGATGGCGATCCCGCACTTCAATTGTTCTTTTTTGCCCCCTCCCCCTTCACTGCCCCCTCCCTTTCCTCTTTACGACGATCCTGCCCCTTCCCAAATCCACGCCCGACTGCAGCGAATCATGGTGGATTGGCTTTGGTTAAGGTGACTTGCAATTTTTCTGGCAGAAAAACCACTTGCGTCCAAACTAACAATACGACAGCTGTCGACGTCTCTTAATTCGCGGTATATTCCACGGTGGCGTATTCTAGGCATGATCACAGCCTCAAAAGAAATGATTAAAAGCGAAAACAATAAAAACTGAACAAAATCTCGCAAAACATACACCATATAAAATTAGTAGAAAAAAATGAAAGAACTGTCAAATAAGCCATTACCACTTGATCCATATGAATGAAATTTTAATCAATCGTTACCTTTTAGTAGTTCAACATTTCTGCCAAGTTTGGTCAAAAAATTCCTACTCCTTCTTGGTGTTGCAATTTCCATGTCACTGAGTATATAAAAAACAACAAAATGAAAATCCTTGCAAAATTAGTTTACTGACAACCCCCTACAAAGGACAGTTATTTAACAATGGGACAAGTTATAGCGTTTTCGATTGGCAAAACTCGTACTGCACGAGAGACTGAAGAAATCCATATGAAAATTGCTCTCAATGGAACATAAATATTCGTAAATATTTGTTGTCATTTGTCCATAACCTCATTTTAGATTTAGGTAATCGACAAATCCCTATTCTAAAAAATGACAAACGATTTCAGTATTATTTATGATAAACGATGAGGAATATAAATTTGAAATTCCTGTAAAGGGCCAATTTTTGGCGTTCAGTTTAATGAGTAAGTGCAACTTTTTGTAAAATAGAAGTTACGGCTAGTTCATCATCTTCGCTATCGCTAGATGACGACAAAAAACTCTCCCAACGCAAGAAACAAATTCAAATTGTCGCACGTTTGTTTTGAAAATTTGTTAACTAGCAGCTCCACGAGCTCACGGACCTCGTGCGTCGAAATTTGCACTGAGTGCGTAATTGTTGCATCACATTTGCCAATGGAACACAGAAAATTGCCCTAAAATTACCAATAGAACGTAAAAATTGCACTCGTGCAGCACGGGTGTTGCCAATCGAAAACGCTATTAAACGAGAAAGAAAGCACGGTTTTGACGTTAGTTCAAAATGACAACGTACACCTAGAACTATACACAGAACAGTAATATTGTTCTATGGAACTATATAAGGCAACAAGGGAAGCAGGTTCATCAACATCGTCTGTTATGATTACTAAACTAACTGTACCAGATGTGCTAAACAGAATAAAAAACGTTATGAAAGAAAAATGGCAAAATCAGTGGTCTACAGTGGAAACACAGTTGAAAATAATACAACCTGACCTTTTTTGTGGGTATAGTAAGAGTGAAAACCTGAAACGCAAAGATCAAGTTATAATAACACGGTTACGTATTGGCCACACGAAACTAACACACAGTCAGCTCCCACGAGGACAAACACATAGACGTGCTCAATGTGGAGCGGAAATAACTGTTAAGCATATTATGCAAGAATGCCAAAGTTTAGGAATCTACAGGAAACGCACAATATCACAGATATGCTTACAAGATAATACTTACAAACCTAGTGGTGGTGCGCCAATTACCTGCGTTGTAGACGCCGCCTCCGCTCGGTGAACCTAAAACCTAAAATAAAATAATAACAATCTTTACTTCCTGTGGACATACGATTTTGCATACAAACGTGTTTCCGCGTATGTTCCATTTTTAAAAAAACGCATCAACCTATAGGATATGTGCGGTTCACAACTATACACAGATATTGGAAAACAAATTTGTGCTATATATAGTCACAACTGAACCAGCCTTTAATTAATTAGATTATGTACGTTGAACTTGAAATGGAAGGTATTGGTTCATCAGGATACTGGACTGCAAGGTAAATCGCGGTCTTACAGTGTTGTGACCTTTGTATAAATTTCAATTTTTATCTTTTTAGACTGCATTTTTGAAATTTATCTACAGGGCGGTAGATTTGAAGGTGACAGTTTTACATTGCACCTACTACACATTTGAACTACTTCAACGCGTTTTTTTAATAAATGGAACAGGGAAATAAAATTGCATGCAAAATCGTATTTTCCACGCACTGTATGCATATTACAGTAAACTCTGCAGATGTTGTCCTGTGCACAGGTCATGATGGCTAACATCTCTGCCTGAAACAGTGCTGTACTGACCAAGGAACCATGCCCATTCCCTATATTTTATTTTTGTGTAATGAGGGGGTATTTTATATAACAACTTACAACAAGGAACAAGGGGAGTAGCTAATTAAATGGGAGCTAATTGTTGGTCAGAACTTATTGTTCGACAAATATGCAGTAAACTCAACTCCTCTGTAATCTATGCATAAGGGATCCTCTCCAATTAATTAAGTAACTCACCGGGGGAATAGGAAAAGGTTACTCGAGCAAGTAGATCACTCAGTGGTATAATCACCCGGGACCGCATCATAGCCTCATGCACTCTGAAAGTCTACGAATATATCCAGATATCTGCGAGGGGTTTTACCTAATAGCCCAACAACAAAGCACAACCAGCACAATACACTCACCACCTACAGGTCGGTATTTTATTTTATTTTTAATTTCTTTGCTATTTTCCTTTTATTTTTTTAAATTTCGTTTTTATTTTATTTTTCTTTTAGGCGCTTACTCTGAAAAGAGGCTGTATATTCCATAGATATAGCCTAGCCATTAAATTTGTGCAAACATATGTGAGAGAGATAGCCAACAGTAAAATGCATTGGATGTCTGATAAATGAATTTCCAAAATTTTTGGTACTTTGGCAGGGTGTTGTTTAACTTGTTTCGGTTCATTCTTCATGGGAATAAAGGGGACAAAAAAATGTATAGCGATAGCATTATAATGCAACTATTTTAAATTCACAATCTACAAAACAAATAATCGCACAATGCCAAATTCATTTGTTAGTTTATCATATAACACAGCAACATCCAAAACAGCCTGACAGTTAAATATTACAATAAATTTTCAAAAAATGTGATACACACAGTTTATCTTTTTTTTAAGTTTACATCCATCTGAGTATACGTGGAATAATAAACAATGGAAGATGGTACAATGCAAATACAATTAATCCAGCACAATGTGCAATATACAAAATCCATTCTTGGTACTTAATTTTCGGATTGCTATAAAATGCGTACAATTACATCTTAAAGATATTACTATTATGCCATAATTCTTATGTTTAAACTAAGTTAGAAAAGTAGGAAGTAAGGTACAATAAACATCTCATAAAGTTGTAACATCGTAAATAATGTACAATGATTTGAGCAATCCTAGGAGAGATACGTTAAGGCACAACATTTTTTAAATAAGACTATGCATAAACCTAATGAATATCTTCCTGCTCTTTCTCGCGCTGCCTTACAGCTACCGCCGTTTCGACCAAAATACGTAGACATTTAAATTTATCTTCGTCGTCCGATTTTGACACGGTAGACGATATGGTTCCTAAACTATGTGACGGTAAAATTTGTACTTTAGAGTTGCTTACAGAAAACGTGTGCTGTAATTGAGGTAGGGAAGTAATTTGTGCTTGCGTCGAATTCCAGTAATCGTCCGCTACGATGAGTTCTTCGCATACAAATCTGAAAAGATAACGAGATTGTTAATGTCAACAAAACAAACCCGACAAGAAATTTAAAAGAGCCTTAATTAGCAATAGAAATCGAACCTTCTCTCATTACCTTTTAATTTGATATGTTCATGTCCGTGATAAATTCCTTTGATTTGAAACGTTTTTTACAATGAGTCACTATGAGTCAATCATTCTTAATAAATAAGACACTTATATGTGTTAATTTAAATAAAATGTCTATTGGTACAGAAGATATGGTCAACTGACATTCACATCATGGTTTCTTCTTTGAATTTGGTTATTAAATGGACCTAATATTGGGTTGGAACTGCATATTTCATCACTTAAGGTCGCCATTCAGCCACAGGTGGTTTTGAAATAGCTGTTTTTAATATGGTTTAGCATGGTAAGATCTTATTCTATGAATATGGTCAAGTTGGTAGATGTTCACTAACTTATTTGTCTTAGAGCTCTATCAGTTCAATCTCAGTTCAATGTCAAGCACATAGAAGGTACAGTACAGACTACTACTTCCTTCACATTGAATTTTTACAGAATGAGATAGAGGGCAAAAAAAAAGAAAAACAATGATGTGAGGCAAACTATACTTTTACATAAATTTGCAAGAAAAATTTCAAAATCAAATGTTTTCCATCTCAGAGGAATAAATAAAGTTAGAGGCGCATGTAATATAAAAATCGTAACCAGCATATATTTGTTTGTAAAGAATGAATTGGTCCATGGTTGACAAATGTATTTCTAAAACGAGAGTAATAGCATCTTTATAAAGATTCTAAATCAGGATGAGTGCAGAGGAGGATTATATAATGATCCCTATATCATTTATGTTAAGTTGAAAAGTCTGAAATGGTACAAAGTTTTGGATGTTTTTAAAAAAGCATTGGCAACCCTGTAATACTATTGACAATTAGAGGTGGTTGTTTACTTTTGTAAAATACAGTATTCCTTATGTTTTGAACGTTTTTACGTTATATAATTATTCGGCATACCTTATGTGTGAACTGTCGCTCCTCTATGTTTTTATTAGACCTCTAACTGTCATAAAACGTAAACAATAACATTAGATATTGATTGACTATAAATGCGAAGATTTGGTTATGGCACCTCTTATCTGTATTTATTCCTCAGAGTTACAGTAATTTCTCAATTTCTTTTTAATTCTTAAAAAAATGCGCTAAACATTTTTTTGTTACGTCTTTCTACAGTGACTTACTACGAGACAGTGACGACAATAGTGTTTAATTTTTGATTGTTTGTTGCGATCGGCGGCCATATTGCATCGAGTTTCTGCTACATGTATAGTTATTGTGTATTGCCTACACTACCACTGTATTATTAGTATTTAATGATTTGTAATTTTAATTTTCGATGCAACATGGCGGCTGGGCGGAGCTTTTAGCTTCGGTGATTAGTGTGACGTCGATTTGTGCACAAAATTTTATTTGCAGGACTTGTTGACTACATACTCGAAGATTGTGATTACATTTTTCTCCTGTTGGTTTTAAACTATCAGACGTATATTGAAAAAATACTATAAAGGCAGAAAATCGAACAATATAAGTAAAAATCAACACTGAATTCATACCTGCAGCAGATATCTAAATTTAAAAACTTGTTAATACCTTCTGTCAGGTGCAAGGTGAATAACTTAATAATAGGAAAGGTGATAAGTAACAAAGGACTAATAGTTAAATTAAATTTGAATTAAAAGAATGTTTCGAACCTCTTGTATACTCATTGAAGCAGAAATTATTGATGTTAGGTACCGATATAAAGATAAAGAATACATCTTCGGATACATCTATGTCTTTATTGTAACAAATTTTTGATTTAATACTTGAATTTTACATAAATAATTGTAGCAGTACATGATTTTTAGTATTTCTGAGTGCCGTAATTATTAATATTTAAAAAATACCAAAAATTTGTTACAAAAGAGACATAGAAAAAAGGCTTTATCATATGATATATTTGTAAGAGAAATTGCAATAACAATTATTTACACGTCAATAATAAAAATTAAAATATAAATAACAAATTCACGCTCACAGTACACAACTTTATCTAACAAGAATGCTTTAATTTTGTTTTGAAATTGGCCAACGTTTAGCCCACTTTTCATTTGATCCGGAAGGGCGTTGTAAAGTTTAGAATCCAACGTAACCTTCATGATGTTGCTAATTAACACAGCTGTTTTCATAATTATGGTTCAAAAAATACTGTTTTTATTTAAATTATATCTCACACTATCAATAGTCAATATCAAAAAAGCAAAAATGTTATCGAGCAGCGTGGATGATATAATAATTACCAATGAATGATATATTTATACTGGTAAGATTTATGAAAAGTTATCGATAATTACCTAAAATTATCGATAATTATCCATTAACTAATACAGAGCAAAAGAACCTATCTAAAAGTGAACCTTAATCCATATGTCTACAGGGTGTTTCGAAATTCGCGCACACGGACTGTGGGATGGTGTTATACAACGAAAACTGAATAAAAAGTTCCTCTACCGGCCCTTTTTTTTTGACGTGCTGAAGTTTGTTTACTAGCAGAAGGCGGACATTTTGAACAACTGTTGTAATTACATACTCGTCATAATTATAGTTTATTTTGAACCTTCTTTTGTTTTTAAAAGTGTGTTATTGTTAAGTTTAACCAGTGGCGCTGCGTGGGGGGGGGGGGGGGGGGCGCGCAGATTTTTAAAACCGCGGTAGCTCGAAAAATAGCGGTCTGATGGAAAACTGGTAGAGGAACTTTTTGTTCAGTTTTTGTCATATCACACCATCCCATAATCCGTGTGCAAGAATTTCGAAACATCCTGTATAAGTGTCAAAATCTTCGACTATGTAGTCGACAATCGACATAGCAAATTTTCCGCTTAATTGTGACGTGGCCACTAATAGTCTATTGTCGCCACTGTCTCGTATAAAGTCACTGTACATTTTTCATAGTAATGGCGCCATCTATTAGTTATATGTATTGAGTTTTAAAATGACAGAAAGGAGAAAAATTGTTGTTTTACGTCTGTCCGCACAATTTTGTCCTTGTCCTGACAAAAACACAACAATTACTAATTTGGTACAGTCATTCTGAAGTTATGCATGTACATACATTTCCACAATTTATTTTTAATGATGCTTTTCATAGAACCAAATTGAAAGCACATGTTACAAAGTATGTTACTCATGCGCAAAATAAATTGTCTTTTTTTAAAATGTTTTTCTGGGCAGTGGGATCATCTTATAAAAGGAAACTAAGGGCCGGTTTTACAATTACACCTATTCGCAGAATAAGATATTCTTGGAATAATTGCCATAGTAACAACTATCCCATTGGTTGACGCAATGGTAACCAACGCAACCGTCGACGTTTATTCGAGGTATACTTGAAATCACGAATCTTTGTCCCTGCGTCATTGATTTGTGAATCAATTTCAGACATACGCTAAAACACTGTAATATCTGTCAAGTATGCGAAATCGATAAAAAACTTGTCTGAAATTGATTCACAAATCAATGACGCAGGGACAAAGATTCGTGATTTCAATTATATAGCTTATTCTCAGTATATCCCTGCATTGTAGAATTGGCCCTAAACGAGTATTTCAAAAATTGGATCACACATGCGTAGACTGTACTATTATTTGTGGACAAACTTTTCTGAAATGTTTACGGCGAATGGTGGTATTTTCTGTTTCAGTCTGAGTTCTATTATTAGCTATCATAAATCTACAGTTTTGATACAGAAACAGTTCAATGCAAGACATCACCAAATAAAACCAAGAAGAGAGATCATCCATGGATGTATTTCAATCCAGGTATTTGAAAACAGCTAAATATACATTTTTTTAATGAAATTGCTGCATTTTCGTTCTTACCTTCGTATCTAAATTTCCATAATTTTAAAAATTAAATTGGTAGCAAAAATAGTAAGTTGATTATAGTGTAGTCACACATCATCAAATAACTTCCCATCACAGAATTCACACACTTATTTCAAATAAATATTACAAGGTCCACAGTTGCAAAACGAGATGGCATTTTTCAAATGTGAGAAAATGTTAATTTGTGTGGAATCTATTTCGATATAACTCACCCTCTATTGGCAGGATGTTCCAAGTCATTATTTAGTCCGTACTGCAAGACGGTCGGCCACGGATGAAATTTCTCTTCTTCACTTGGACTGGAGCTCTCATATTCATTTGGACTATCTTCCTCGGAACGATACATTAATGACACCCTTTCATCATAATCGTGATCTAAACGAATCCGTTTCCCGCCAGTATTCACATCTTCATCCCAAGAACCACTTTGTTCCGATGTGAGTGAGACACTACTCAACTTTTTACCTTTTCGTGAAATTTTGTAGTGTAGCGGATCGTGTCCCTCGCGCCTTATCATCTCGGGTAGAATGCGTCTGCGAGCGTTAATAAACCAATTGCACACTTGAAGTACTGTTAAATTGGCCTCCTGCGATAACGTTACTTTCTCTGCGTCGCTAGGATAGGCGTTATATCGGTGTTCGTAAAGCCACCTCCTTAAAATTTTCACAGAATGCTTCGGTAAATTTCCTCGACGTCTTCGTACAGTTGCCATATTATGAGACTGTATGTTCGTCATTTTCATGGAGCTAAGGGCACCATCGTGGTCGGAGCCGGACTCGTTATCGTCCGTGCTACTACTTGATTGAAATCGATCATGATCTGCAATTAAGTAGGATTATGTAATTAAAATCGAGGTTTGAAGACATTTGAATTTGTTTACATGTCAAAAGACTGTTTGGCGCGTCCAGATAACGCACACGAAATTTGCCAACGTCGCATTGAAAGTAAACACGTGAGATTATTGTATACAAATAAGGTTACTCGCCGGTGATAGCAAAAGATGTCGATAATTCATTGTTGAAAAGTTATTCATTTTGGGGGGGCTAGCATAAATCATAATTCCTTGGAGCAGGTATACAAAGAGGAAACTCAAAAAGCATTAAAATGCCTGGTGAACTGACAGATCAAGCGGTTGACACTTGACAGTATGGCTACCACGCTACCTCGTGCTCGCACTATTTAAATACAATTTTCAGGACTGGGTTATCCCAAACCCCAGTTTAAGACAATTTAAAAACAAATACCAACCCTTTCTAATTTACCCCCCGTTACGAACTTTAGAATAAACGTCAACAACCGTCTTAAATTTTCACAGTACACTTACCGCCTTTAATTTTCATGATGACAAGTGATACTTTTCCTGGTTTAAATTAAACTGAAAGTCTCAAAGCTACCTTTTATATAACTTTAGTTGACAAAACATTTATATCAACAAACAAAATCTTTAAATTAGCACCTACGACCGGTTTTACAAACACCACAAGACGTAACTAAACTAAACTCTGTGCACCCAACGCGGCGACAGCTACGCGTCCATCCCTAACGCAAATTGAAAACGTTAAATCGAAATTATCACATAGAAAACGATTTAAACAATTCCTAATGGAAATAGAAAAATAATAGGTCAAACTAGAAACAATCGTGAAATCTGACTGCTTTGAGCGCGAACGTACACGAAAACTTCCGATTGCAGAAAACCGCGGCATCAGTTACATAACAAGCGAAAATTGTGACCAATAGCGTGTGGCGTCGCGAATCGCGGGAAAAACAAGATTAGCGTGAATGAAAACAAATACAATTTAAATGTTGTAAGCATATCGTCAGTCGTTACCGCACCTCATTTTGTTTATTGCGAATGGGTGAATCATTTGTCAGTTACTCCTAACGAAAGCGAACGGTATTACAAGTAAATAATGATAATTATTTTCTGCAAAGAGCCGTTGTAGTAGGAGAGCTGGTAAACATTTTTGGGTAGGTATTTGAGACACGCTGAAAACTTGTCCAATAATACCCAAACACAGAAATGCAGACCTGGCGGCGGAGAAGCGGGGCTAAATCAATCAATCCTTTATATTTTTAAAGACACGATTTTTTTTTCAAAAAATGTTCTAAATTTTAAAACCGAACATAGGCAATTTGGGAAAAACGTTTTTTGCAGATCGTTGCTCCCCATGTTAACTTAGAGGGTTTATAATGACCCCAATCGAAAGAAGATTTTTTCCTCGTCTAATGATATACGAAAGTTCATTTTCAGGTGTATTTCTCACTATTTTATCAAAAATTCAGCAATAAATCCACTTACCAAAATCATAAGCCATGACTAGTAAGACAAAAAGCAGATTCAAACGTTGAAATAAATATCAGATTATGACAACTGGCATTAATTTTTTTTGGAAAATGTGGTTCACCTGAGGAAAAAGTATTTATAATAAACAACGTTTACAGCGGAAATATCTACTCTAGTACGCGATATTTGTTTTCCGTGCATTTTAAATTACCTATACTATGATTTTAATGAGCGTCCCATTCTGTCTGTGTTAAAATCCATTTCATTCTTTAGGAAATTTCCATCATGGCATAACATGATTTTGCTAATTGGATTTATTACCGAATTTTTGATAAAATAAGGAGAAATACACCTGAAAATGAACTAATTCGTATATCATTAGATAAGAAAAAAAATCTTCTTTTGATTGGTGCCATTATAAACCCTCTAAGTTAACATGGGGAGCAAAGATCTGCAAAAAACGTTTTTTCCCATGTTAATTGCCTATGTTCGGTTTTAAAATAATCACCCGGTATACTGGCTGCAGGATTGGCAAACAAAACCCCAAAGTACAAAATCCCAACAAAAACCGGGTGGGTTTTTTTACAAAAACATTTGTAGAAAACATTTCATAACAAAAACCCGGGTTTTATAATTTTTGGGTTTTTGCATAGGATCTGTATTTTTATGCCTACAGTACGTTACGTTAGTTTTTATTTTCATTACCAAGCACTTCATACAAATACCTTTATTTCACATTAAGCCATTAATAGACATACGGAAGAGTTTTCGACTAGAAAAAAAAAATACTTCTATAACATTATAATGATAAATTATTAAATGTTGGCTTTCTAACTCTTTATAAAGAATAGGGCGCGGACGCGAACATTTATTTGATTTTTTTGAACCAACATAACCCTAAACTTTTACAGTTTAGTTTTGAGGTGTTTGTTCTATCCTGTAACAGATGGCGTCGCAATAATGCGGACGATAATCATACAAAAACCCTATTGCCCAGAAAACCTCAAATACCTATGGGTTTTTATACAAAAATCCGGGTTTTTGCCAACCCTGACTGGCTGTCATACACCCAATGTACTTTGATCACTTTTGATGAAAGTTGCAGGACAATAAATTGCCTTTATTTCGAAATAAGAGCCGATGGAAATTTCAACATGACACAATTACATCAAATTCAAACTGCACTAATAATGTGTGGATCCTCCGCACTATTTCTTACGCATTCAGATACTCGACGGAGCATCCTTGAAATTAACGAATCGATGCTAGCCCATGATATGCTGATCATCAAGCCTGTTTCCAGGTAAATCATTTAGTCATCGACCCATCATACTCCACTCGTATTCAGTGGGTGACAGATGCCGCTGAACACCAAATTGTAGATGTCTTGTTTGAGCAAATAACACCGCAGGTAGAATGTCCCACCGAAATTAAATTAAAGTAACACTAATAAGCCAGAAAAACGACATCTATAATTTGATTGTCAGCGGCATCTGTCACCAATTAAACACGAGTCAGTGGTGTCCTAAAGGCATAGACGAAAAAAGGTCGACTACAAACGAATTAATAATTTATTAACAATATCGAGTACAATAAAAGTTACATAAATACAGACAAACATAAACAAAATGTTTAATATAAATATTTAGCAACTTTATGAAGCTGCCCAAAATCAATCTGGTAATTTTAATGTTCAACAGTTAATAAAATACATTTGATATTTATGCAAATTAGTAAAGAAAATTTTTATTGTAAAAGGGACGGGCCTATTCCGTGGTCGATAGGCTCGGAGGTAGGACAAATCAACAAACATTTTGGACATTCGAACCAACGGAATGAAGTTATCTATGTTAAAATTTATAGCCTGTTTCCCAAAACGACTAAAACTTACGCTACATTGATAACACTTTTTTAACTATGAACAACCGCTATTTAATTCTCACAGAATGACATATGCAATTTAATAATCCTACCACAAACGTAATCCTACTTCTGTAATCTACAATGTATCCACCGTTTTTGAGTGATGGCTCACCAAAAGAAAGAGATATTTACAAAGTGTCAACAGAATTATTTTTATAAAACAATATATTGCACTTGAAAACAGAAATGAATTTTTGGGAAATTACCTCATCTCTAAAATGTGTTATTATCATTTTCATTTGCTAACCATCAGTCATTATAATTAATTATTAAATATTACTTACATAACTTTTTATACGATTTGAAGACTTTAATCATTCTATGCTTTCTTTTCTATGTGGGTGCGGCACAAAGGTGGTGGGAAATGTTTAAAAGCATGCAATTTAAATTTTATACATAAAGGAGCCTATAATGTTGTAATCTTAACAGAATAGATTTTGAGGTGTGTAGGTGCTAGTAATAATACATTTTAAAAAATGATTGACTTCGTGCACTTTTTTAGAATTGCATTTGTTCACTTTCTCATTTCATATAGTTTTTGTGTTTGATTAATATTATCACACTCATTCTAACTCTTTGTCTGATTTATTCCTTCCTACTTCCTTATCTATAGCAATATAGTAGCGGATTCAGAATGCTGTTACCTTAACTGTTTCTTAAACCCATTATATTGTAGTAAATCACATATAGGGCACTCAATTTAAATGATAAACATTTGAATTGATTTAAATCCAAAGATTTTGTAAATCGGGCCACCTTTGTGGTACACGCCACATTTGATATAGAAAGGCAGTTTGGCAGCAAGAAATATTGTTTATGTTTCAAAGTGTACCTTAATTTAAAACTCTCCAACCGGTTTATACAATTATCAAAAAATATTCACGCTAAACTAGTCACAATCATGTACCATTTCGTTACACAACTGTACACCCGGAATTGATTCGTTACAAATTGATATATTAAGATTATTTTTTTTATTTGGACGCCTCTTTGATATATTGTTAATTATTATTTCATAAAACAAAGCCTCCAAGTAAATTTTGCCCCATCACCGTCTAAGCGACAAAAATTGTAATACAAATCAACCGTTATTCGTTCCAATCTAATACTGTCAAATTGAACCATAATGCACACATCCTTCAGTTACATTTAGCACAATAAAATACACACAATAAATAAATGCCATACTGACGCAAGTACAAATGCCTTGTCATGGAAGTATAAAAATCCAATACTTATTACATGTAGATAAAATAAGTAAAAATAAGTAGTATGAAAGTCGCCAATTAACATTATCTTTCTAACTTAGAAATCACAAGTTACTGGTCGTCTGAATATAAAAAATTAGTTTCATCAGGATTAGTAACCTTACCATCGTTATCTGATTTGTCATACGACGTGTAAGTAATTCGGTTAACTTACCGAGTAAGTATAAACGATAGAGAAAATTTCATAACTTGAAAAATGTAGTAACGAGCGCTACAATGTACACTGCAGCTCTTGATCTGGGCTAAAACATGTCACGATTCGATCGGCCTGGACGTTGGTAGGTGCGTATTCCCGGACGTCTGGCGTTGCGTATCTCTCGGTCAACTTCCAGTTCTTCTAACCTTTGTGTAAGCGCGAGTTTTTGTTGTACGGCAAGTCTCAATAGCTGATTCAAGGTCTTCTTCTCTTCTTCCGCGGCGGTTAGTTGTTGTTGAAGTTCGTCCACTTGAGTGACATATTCCTCGCAGCGTGCGGCAAACATGGCGCGCAAACCTATAAAAATGATATACGATGAAAATTGAGATTTATTATGGGCAACTGTTATGTGCGGAATGCTTTCTTTTATTAATGAAATGACCTTATTAGTAGCGTTTTCGATTGGCAAAACTCGTACTGCACGAGAAACTGAAGAAATCCATGTGAAAATTGCTCTCAATGGAACATAAATATTCGTAAATATTTATTGTCATTTGTCCATAACCTCATTTTAGATTTAGGTAATCGACAAATCTCTATTCTAAAAAATGACAAACGATTTCAGTATTATTTATGATAAACGATGAGGAATATAAATTTGAAATTCCTGTAAAGGACCAATTTTTGGCGTTCAGTTTAATGAGTAAGTGCAACTTTTTGTAAAATAGAAGTTATGGCTAGTTCATCATCTTCGCTATCGCTAGATGACGACAAAAAACTCTCCCAACGCAAGAAACAAATTCAAATTGTCGCACGTTTGTTTTGAAAATTTGTTAACTAGCAGCTCCACGAGCTCTCGGACCTCGTGCGTCGAAATTTGCACTGAGTGCGTAATTGTTGCATCACATTTGCCAATGGAACACAGAAAATTGCCCTAAAATTACCAATAGAACGTAAAAATTGCACTCGTGCAGCACGAGTTTTGCCAATCGAAAACGCTATTAGTATGACATAAAAATATACAGGGTGTTTCATTTAAAAAAAGTGAAATTTTAATATGAAGTTTTGTAACTTTGGACCTACATAGAAAACAATTGTGTGAATGTATTTTCTATTGTTTCATATTATTTGAAATATAGACCCTGGAATCAAAATCACATTGACTGCCACAGTACACTACCATTGGCGACCGCGTGACGTCACCTGCGCGACCCAAAACGTTCTTTCTCCGCGACAGCTGTACTTAGGTCGTTCGCAGAAAAATACGATAAACCTTTCAGTATTAATTTTAAATTCTGTGCTAGTGCTCCCAGCTCTTTGTGATACGCGTGATATGACTTTATTGATGCTTGAGATGAACCTCATTTATAACACTTCACAAGGGTCAAGAAATTTGATATTCAGTCTTGCACCTACCCTTTTAACGTATCGTGCCATATTAACTGCCTAGTTAAAAAAACAAATTTAACGCCAGTTTTAAAATTTGGTTTTGCGCATGTGCAGTGCCAACTTTCTTATTTATGGAGGGATTTAAATGAAATTTGATACATAGCCACTTGGAATAAAAGCAAATGAAGCGCCATTTTCCAACTCTGGTTTTGTGTAGGATATGCAGTGCCAACTTTCTCATTTATGGAAGCAATTAAATGAAATTTCATACATATACACTTTAAATAAAAGCAAAACTAACATCAGGTTTAAAATTTGGTTTTGCACATGCTATAGCCATACCCAGGAGCTCGTTTGCTATATTTGTTTAATTTATTTGGTCTATAAGTGAATTAACGTTTTGAGTCAAAATTTTTAAAAACGTTTGATTTTTGATATTTTGTCATTAAAAGTTCAATCAGTCATTTCTTAGCGCTGTCATTTTTAGGGCCAAAAAAACGTTGAATCTTTTATTGTGCAAACTATAAGATTAAACATTTTTGACTTTTGGTTTAGTTTTTTAATTGTAATGCACTTTATACGTTATTTCGGCCCAAACACCAAAAATAATTTCGGCAATTCTTGCTTCCCATTTCATCTTACAGGAAAAATAAAAACATCCTCGGATAGCTAGGTAATTAAAATATCCATCGGATGACATAAAAATACGCAACTGTGAGGTTTTATGCAAGCCTAAAAATTAAATTAAAAATCTTAAAAATTGGTAAAAACTGGTTGGCCATGGAGTGACATGTCGCACTTGATAGATACCTACTGCAACAAATTGTTCCTTTGACTATCATCTTACTTCAACCACGAAAGGGTGAAATAATTACACTATAAAAGATTGACCTGTCATTAAACTTAACTGAAAATAAATCGCGAACTTCGCCGTGTACTATTCGCAGTATAACACGATTTAACAATAAAGACCTTTTCTTCTCTAGTGTAATTATTATTCATGTTGGCGTGTTTATTAGAGATGACAGTTAAATGGAAGAATTAGATAACAAATGCGGTAGGTAAATCATGGCCAACGAATTTTTTACCACCTTTTTTGATTTATTAATTTAACTTTTATACCTTTAAAAAAGGACTTAGGCACGCTTTTTTGGTGACATCTAATGCCAATTTTAATTACCTAACCGAGGGTGTTTTTATTTTTTCTTTAGGTTAAAATGGGGAGCAGAAATTGCCGAAAATGTATTTTCCCCATGTTATTTCCCTATGTCCCGCCGTCAACTTGCCAGGCTGTATAAAAGAGCACTCACGTATCTCGAACGGTTTAAGAGATATGGATTTCGGAATGGATCCTTGCATCTGTAAATGTTTATGAGAAAAATTGACGTATGTCAAAAACTGTGACAGATAGGTAGGCAAATCTGAAATGCGTTAAATTCGGAATAAAATGGCGCAATTAATTACAAAAAATATACCCTCTTGAGCCTGGCCCCTTGACCATGCAAAGGTATGCCACTTACCACAAATTAAATAGTCAACTTTTTATAATTGTGGATATAGGTACCATAAAAGAACTTGCAGAAATTGTAGTTTTGAATATACAGTGTGTCCCAAATCGGGTGGGATTGCATGGGTAACTTTGTTATTATTAAAGATAGAGAATTGGTTAAATGGGCAATGTTTTGCAGTTTTGGATGCTTATTTAAAATTTTCTTATGGAAATTCAAAATGTCGCATAGGTTCGACGTAAATTCAAAAAAACTAAAATTGGTCATTTCCTTGAATGTCTTATATCATCGAAAGTATAAGAGATATAAAAAAAAGTTTTATATAAAAGTGACTGTCTTTGATACGCTTAGGGTTGAGTGGTAGAGCAGACGGGGTTATCTTGGTAGCTCCAGTCTGAACTCCGCCCTATTGAGTTGTTCTTTTTTTATAAATGCGTTAAAATACTGTCTTACTTAAAACTCAATAAATGTCATTATTATTATTATTATTATTAATTTAGAATTGATGTCAAAACAAAATTCAAGATGGCCACTTTTGAGGAACATTTACCAACTTCCTAAAGTTAAATGGGCGCCATATTAGATTTTTAGATTACTTGATAGATTTTTAAATTCTCTTTTCAACGAGCTGTTATAACATAAGATTGAAAATAAGATACCAGTTATATTAACGGTTTTTGTATTTTAATCAAGTAGTCTGTGACGAATAAAAAAAAACAAAACAAAATCGATTCAAGGCAACAAAATAATTACACCAGATGTTTAAAATACTGGCCATTATTAGTGAAACACACTTCAAGACAGTTTAGTTTAGGCAACGTGTTGCCATTGATGATTATTATTATTATTATTGTAGTGGTAGCTACTTCCACTTTACTTTTGTGTTTTAATTAAGTACTTACTTTTATAATTTAATGTACTGTACATAATTCGTGAATTGTGACCTGAGCAGCCAGTTTGTTGGTAGGTAGCATAAACCAACCCTTCCTTCGAAACATACGTTGTCGAGAAAAATCCTTTAAGGAAGTTTATTGGAGAATTTGTAAATAATGGTGAGCAGTTAAAGATCCATCGAAGATTACCGGTCCAATTACATGACTTCCCATTATGCCATAAAATACATTAATTAAAAAAAATATTACTTGTTTTCGGCGTGAAACTACAACATGTAGGTTTTCCTGTGACGAGTAGTGTTCATAATGTCGATTTGAACACTTCGCAGTTAGAAAAATAAGATTCATCTGTCCATATACTCGGACTGGTGAAACTATTAGTTTCGATATTCTTGCGGATAAACCACCTACAAAATGTGACCTGGGACAATGCATCAATGGTAATACATTGTGTAAAATTAAACGAAATGTCTTGAAATATCTTTAACTGGATAATGGCATGACTTTTTTCGAGGGGATAGTTTGTAGTTATACCACCATTTGTAGGTATGTAAGTATGGATAATAAGTCATTAAGTGATGTTATAAAAATCAAATTTTTCTAGACCTAATGCTTATATAAAATTTTGGAGGGAGTTGTAATGCCCAAACCCCTCCTCTCATGAGTGCGTCCCTGATTTTTTTTAAACATCTGATGTAATTATTTTCATTGTTTTGTTGCCTCGAATAGATTTTGTTTTGTTTTTTTTAATTCATCACAGCCTACTTAATTAAAACATAAAAACCGTTGATATAACTGGTATCTTATTTTCAATCTTATGTTATGATGGCTCGTTGAAAAGAGAATTAAAAAATCTATCAAGTAATCTAAAAATCCCATATGGCGCCTATTTAACTTTAGGAAGTTGGTAAATGTTCCTCAAAAGTAGCCATCTTGAATTTTTTTTGACATCAATTCTAAATTAAACGTATCGAAGACAGTAACTTTTATATAAAACTTTTTTTATATCTCTTATACTTTTGATGATATACTCGTAAGACATTCAAGGAAATGACCAATTTTAGTTTTTTTGAATTTACGTCGAACCTATGCGACATTTTGAATTTCCAAAAGGAAATTTTAAATAAGCATCTAAAACTGCCAAACATTGTCAATTTAACCAATTCTCTATCCTTAATAATAACAAAGTTACCCATGCAATCCCACCCGATCTGGGACACACTGTATAATCACTAATCAGTGTTCCAGACGAAATTTCCTCCCTGTATACGTATATAAGTACACATGGCCCCTTAAACAAGAAAAATTGTTGAATTACAAATTACAATTTAACATTCCACCTCTGCGATAAGACTGTGTAACATTCGCTTAACGTAATCTAAATTCTCATAACCGCCTACACGGATATATTATTGCATTTCCCTTTAAATGTAATTTGATCTATGTAAATAAGTAAAGGAATGTGACGGGTTCATGGCAGAGACCCTTAAAACGCAAACCAATTGAATCATCAGATAGTACTCCAATTCGAGAAGAACACATTCAGTCACTTAGGTGGAACAACTATAAATGAATAAACGAAGCTATTAAGGCTCCTCTGTAGTCAATTTGTATTTCAATTTATTGCAATGGGTTAGACCACCAACAATACACATCTCTAGACGATGTACCTACTCCTTGAGTGAGACCAACGATGTATCTCTATCCTTTCCAGTTTTGCATATTCTCTTCATTTATTGTTAAACACAATAGACCATGTATAATGGTCAAGGACTAATATTATGTAAACAAGTTTAGCGAAAAGCTGTACAATATTTGAATGGCGATGCACAAATGTCTATTTCTTTTAAATTACTTATTCAATGCATTTACTGCATTTTTCTATAATGACACCTTCTGTAAATTACCTGGTTCTTAGGTCATTAGTGGACTAGATTAGCATTGTTTGTTAACATTTTTAATTACCCCTTTATTTCCTGTGAGTTCAATTTTACTGATTTATAGATTTTTATAGTTATTAGATAGACATGTGCATGAATGAATTCACTTAGGACTTAGGTACCGTAGAACCTAATAAACCGGCACTTCCAACACCTAAAATAAATCTCTTTATTTTCTTATACAATAAGGGTAAACAACAACAAAAAATGTATTTTTTTATAAAAATGGTAGCTAACATTTAAAATTCTGTTACAATGATAAAAAGTTAACATACCGATTTTTAAATAAATTCTTATCTTTTCAAAAAATAATAATTGTACATTTAGCGTTATACTTCATTTATGCACAACTCATTTAGAATTTTTCCGAACATCTTATGTGCAGCAAGATGACTTCGCTTTTTTGTCCTAAATTGAGAATTCAGTTGTAAAATTTGTTGATTCCGCGGTTGATCCTCTATTTTCTGAGAGGCAAAATCCGAGATGATATCAGTTCATATTCGCTAAGTTGATGTGAAGTTTGCGGGATTCCATCATATTCTCAAACGGAAAAAATAAATAGTTGAAATTTTTTAAAAGTGGGAGAATTTTTTTACCCACCGCTAATTACCGGGAAAACCCAAAATTTCACCCAGGTTTTGATACAAATATTCATTTTCGTGATGTCTCACTACCTTGACTTGACATAAGCAAAACAATGACACTTTTTTTAAATAAATTTGTCAGTGTCGCCTATTAGTTATCGTATCCCGCTTAGAAATTTAGCTAAAAAGGGGAATTGGAACATTTTTTGTAACAGTTAAAATGAACAAGTGCAATCGAATTTCTTTGAAATGGTAGGCTCAGAATGTGAAAACTATTGGGCGCAACTTTCTCGCCAATTTATTTGTAAAAATCATAATTTGTCGTTCCTTTATTTTTTTGATAAGCGGATATTCCTGATATCTGATCATACTGAAAAAATAAGTAGCACTCGCCTCTCTAAGTCTGGACTCAGTAGTAGTGTTTGCGAATTATTGTGATACTGTGCTACTCGCTTGTGTGGTGGTTATGCGTTAGTCCAAAAAATCAAAACGGTGCCACATTTCTACACAAGAACAAATTTGCGGCAAAAATGCTTCTAATTACAGGTACAGTCGTATTCCGCCTAGGGGTTTAGCTAAAAATTGGGCTACTATTTGATACCTTCCTAAACAAATTTCTTGAAGCATCCTGATAAAATAAACAAGTTAAAAAGTAATCGTAAACGATTTACATAAAGCGCATTTCCACTTGCATTCATTTCCCATTTGTAAGATTCAACTTCTGTTAAAATCGTAAAAATCCGCCCACAAATATGAAAGATAGCGTTGCACATGGGCAATCCATTGTTGACGTGCTACTTCAATTTCAGTTTATGAGAAGAATTTCATTTCAATACTTTTCTAAATAAGAAAATTGGAACTGCGCATGCGCAAACCTAAATTTTAAAACTAATGTTAGATTTTCCTTTGTTCCAAGCGCCTAAGTATCAAATTTCACTTAAATAGTTCCATAGATAAAAAAAGTTGGCACGGCGCATGCGCAAAATAAAATTTTGAAACTGGCGCTAGATTTTCCTTTATTCCAAGTGCCTATGTATCACATTTCATTTAAATTCTTCCATAAATAAAAAAGTTGGCACTGCGTATGCGCAAAACCAAATTTTGAAATTGGCGTTTGATTTTCCTTTATCCCAAGTGCCTATGTATCAAATTTCGTTTAAATTCTTCCATAAATAAAAAAGTTGGCACTGCGCATGCGCAAAACCAAATTTGAAATTGGCGTTTGATTTTCCTTTATTCGAAGTGCTTATGTATCAAATTTCGTTTAAATTCTTCCATAAATAAAAAAGTTGGCACTGCGCATGCGCAAAACCAAATTTTGAATTTGGCGTTTGATTTTCCTTTATCCCAAGTGCCTATGTATCAAATTTCGTTTAAATTCTTCCATAAATAAAAAAGTTGGCACTGGGCATGCGCAAAACCAAATTTTGAAATTGGCGTTTGATTTTCCTTTATCCCAAGTGCCTATGTATCAAATTTCGTTTAAATTCTTCCATAAATAAAAAAAGTTGGCACTGCGCATGCGCAAAACCAAATTTTGAAATTGGCGTTTGATTTTCCTTTATCCCAAGTGCCTATGTATCAAATTTCGTATAAATTCTTCCATAAATAAAAAAGTTGGCACTGCGCATGCGCAAAACCAAATTTTGAAATTGGCGTTTGATTTTCCTTTATTCCAAGTGCCTATGAATCAAATTTCATTCAAATACTTTTATAAGTAAAAAAGTTTGCAATTCGGTTTATAAATGGTCGAGATGCGAAAAGGGCACTGTGCATTTTGAATCGATTCGATTCAACTTTTGGCATTGCGTATTATATGGCTAAAGCTATGCCCATATTGAATTTCATGCAATTCAGTTCATAACTAACGGAGATGTAAAAGCGATCGGGCATTTCTAAACAAAATTATCGTTCACACGGACAGATAGATGGACAGACAGGCAAAGGAACAGACCGGACAGACCAACAGGCAGACGACAGATAGCAATGCAAAATTATAAACGATCTCTAGGATCGTTAATAAACGGCAAAAGTGTAAAATTATGGAACATGAAAAAACGGTTTTTTGTTTTTTTACAATAACTTTTTTTGTAAACGGTACAGAAAAAATTCCTTCCTTGGTACAAGACTCGACACCATAACGAACCAAATAGCGAAAAAAGTAGAACAATAGCTCTTAAGATAAAAAAACTAGTAGCGTCGCAAAGTTAGCGGACGGACGGACGGACGGACAAAGTGGCCACAATAGCGCATTTTTTTTTTATTTTTGTGGAAATGCGCTAAAAAGGTTTTAGAAATCAAAAATTATTTCCAATGTACCTACAATAAATATGCATTTAGTGCACTTTTCGTCTTAGGAATATGTGACATTATGATTCACAAATCAACAGCATTCATGAACATTAGCTAATTATATAGTAATTTATCTAATCCATATCATTAGAAACGGCGTAACAATGTGCAGGATAATGCCAGGTAGTTTCTTTTGTTTTCCCTTTCAAGTAATGAGTTGTCGCCTCAGGAGTTATAGTGCAATAGGAGTTGCCTATCCATACGTTAGCGTTTTGATTTTTTTCTAAAGATCGCGATACATATTTTTTTAAATATATGCATTATCATAATAGGTGGAAGTAATATCTTTAAGTACCGCCGTAGGAAATACTGTCGGATTTCCAAATTGGTGCTGTAGGTTTTTCTACTCCCATTACAACGGCTGTTATTTACGAAAAACGATTTTTCTATTCATCGATCTTCCTAAAAAACTAAGACCGATATTTCAAATTTTTTTAAGTACCGCCGTTCTTTTCATCAGTGCAAAGAATATCCACTATTGAGAATTTGTTAGACTTCAACTACAAAAGCAGCATTTCATAAGAAAGTTTAGCTATTTTTCCAATATGGCGGATTGACTACAGAGGAGCCTTAATAATTGGCAGGAAGGGGACTTTGAACTCAATTCAAGTATTTCGATTTTTGTTATCGGCTTGTGCGATGGGTGTAGGGTTTTTGTTTGTTTTATATGGCGGCGGATACTTGTTGCAAATGTACCTATCAAATGTTATTGTTTTTCATAACTCCTGAATATTTATGTTATTTGAATACTGTTATTAGATGGATCTTTAAAACCCCTAAACACAACTCTATATAATAATGCGGTAAGACATGTCCTAGTCAAAATGGGAGGCGTCCTAATCTAACCTAATTCTAAGAATAATAAGTGTACTCTTTGTCCGTGAAACCCTGGTGTGAATGTCGAGCTCCATTGGACAACAGCCTTAATAAATACCTTCATTCCAGTGAAGATGGTGGCACAATATTTTACATATCAATGTAAATTATGCTGACGGAAATAAAATTTCCAGATGTTGTTGTTCAAGTTGAGAACGATTATAATGTAATTGCAAATGCAAATCAGAAAAGAAATAAGGCAGTAAGAGTACCTAGCCTGGAAGGTTTTCACTAGCTCTTTTTCCTTCCTCATCAAAAAAGACCCTAGAACTACTCTTATGGGGGTGAGAGGGCAACCCTTGTGTGTATTTTCAATATTTAGTGTTTTTAACAAATTTAATTGAATTTGTTTAAATCTGCACTATTACGTTTCTAGTAACTTTAAACAAAGGTAGTTTTGCAACATAGCTATATCATTTTTGCTTTGTTACATAGAACCATAAGAAATGGTCAAAATCATATCAAACGCGTTGGTCACAAAAACAAGACTTACTTGAGAACGTGGCAGCATCCTCCTTTAACAATCGTAACTCGTTACGCAATTTCATCATGGTTTCCGATACGATAGTCTTCTCATTTTCATACTTCGCCTTTAGATTATTCAAAGCAACCTCAGCAGTATTTTTGTTCGATTTCAATACTGTACGGAGTGTCGCTATCTGCTCTCTCTTTGTTGACAGTAGACTCTTCAGTCGTATTACTTGCTCTTGAAGTTCCGCTATTTCAGTTTCACTGCTTTCATCTCTGGTTGCTAAACGAGACAGTAATTACTTAAACAAATTACTTTTCAGAGAAAACTTACAGTTATAGTTGGCATCAGTCTTTTGTCCCTTAATCTTCGACAATTCGATGGTGTTCTCGATTGCAGTGCGAAGATGCTTTACTTGATCCATTAATGTTCCCACATGCTTAACAATTATGGTAGCATCATGGAAGCTCTCCAAGTCGTTCACAGAAATATCCGTCTTCAAGCGATTTCTTAATAAATCCAATTTGGAAATTAGACATTCGGGTTGTTGGGAATCGGCACCTTAAAAGAAACCACTGTGAGCTTATATTATTTGCATAACGTGTGCTGTAATTGTGCTAAGGAAGGCACTGTAAAATAGTAACTTTCAATTGCTGACTTGATCAGAACATCATCTTAAAGATCACACGATTTTATCATTTTTGAAGACATACATAAATGATCTGACCTACCTTTTATAGGCATACCGTCTTGTTTTTCATGCTCCAATATAATACGATCTGGTACTTGACCGTTCACAGTGCACACATGGTGATAAACTTGAGCCATTTCTTCAGTAACCAGCTGTAGATTATTTAAAGCATCCTCTATGGAAGTTCCGGCTTCTCCGGCAAATTCCTTCAACAATAGCACATCGTTTTCCAAATCCATACTTTTCTGTTCGGCATCAAACAACTTATTTTTAATGTTGGTAATTTCGTTCCTCAACTGCAAGGTCGCATCAGAACAACTACTCAACTTCTCCAACTCCTTCAAATCGCACTTCAGTTGATCAATTTCCTTGCATGATAATTTAAACCACTTTTGATATTGTTCGACCACAGCGGCGTGCTCGGGCGGACTCATAATTTTTTTGTCAATATTCTGTGACAAGTATTCAAGGGAGTCAACGTGTGCCGATAATTGTGATAACCTAGCTAGAAATACCTGTAATTCACTTTGGCTACGTTCAACTAACGATTGACTATCTCTTAAATTTTGAGTTAGACTAATTTTTTCTTTCTCCAATTGTTCTAATTGTTTCTCTAACTTGCGAAGCTCATTTAAATGCACCTCCGAAAAGAGATCAACGTGTTTATCATCTGGCGAGGTCAGTTCAGGCACGGCACCATCTGTTAAGCTAGCTTCAATTCGCTTCAAACCTGGAATGTCATCTTCTCCGTCGCTACCAATCGTTTGGTCACCAGCCATGCCTCGAATGCTATAAGCCAAATTACTGATGTTGTACAGCGATTCGCGATTTATGTGTTGGTCTAACTCTTTTTTCAAGGCGTATTTGGCTTCTCGTTCCGACTGCAGCGATTCCAAGGCTTCTTCCAAGTGCTTTTCCGCAATTTTTTTCAGGTTTGAAAATTCTTCAACCTGAGAATGTAAAAGTTCCACCTCCTCCTGCAATCTTCTTGCTTCCAGTTTTAAGCTTTCAAAGTCCACTTGTGAACTACGCAACACCGAAATCTGCTTTTGTAAAGTGATGTTTTCTTCTTCCAACTCGGAATAATCGGCAATTAACCGTGTCTCCCTGAACTTAATTTCACGTAACTCAGTCCTGAGCTTCTTACATTCCATGTTTTTGTCCTCCTTGTCTTTGCCTATATCCGAATTTTCTTGCAGCATCCGATCCCTTTCTGTGGTAACTCGTTCTAGCTCGTGCCTTAATTGCTTAGATTCATTTTCTAAGTCTATAATTTGAGAGTTTAACGAAGTTTCTATAGCTGCCGACTCTGACAATAACGATTCCTCCGTTTCTATACCTGTTTTAGTCGTTACCCTGTGACTAGACTGAAACTTGGCAAGAGCCTGCAATAAACATTTTGCTTTACGAAAAACAAATATGACAAAACGTTACATACCTCCTGCGTTATATGCAACTCGTGTTTTGTGTTTTCGTATAAAATTTCCAAATCGTCACATCTTTGTTGTAAATTTCGTTTTTCGTCTAATAACACCAAGCCATACTGAGCAGATTGCACTTTTTGACTACTTGCTTGGTCAAGTTCTCTTGTTAACCTCTCCACTTCGGCTTTCAGGAGAACGACCGTATCGTCAGATTCCATTGTTAATACAATTATGAAATGTCGTAATTTTCTAATTTAAACTTCATTAAATGTAATTGAAAGATATTCTTAAATACATTTCTGACATTTTTAATTTAATGTCAAAATCACAACAATGTCACTTTCAATTTATGTCAAAAGTTTGAAAGCCGTCTTTGCGCGACAGCCGCTTCTACTTAGCGAGTCAAGAACTAGACTAGACTTGGCAATGCTGAGCTTCGTTGAATTTGATTCGTTCTATGTCTTATTCTCATATGTCTATGGTATTATTACTTGTATAAAATGTTACTACCCATAATATCGGATTTTTAGATTACTTGATCGATTTTTTAATTCTCTTTTCAACGAGCTATATCTTAGCATAAGATTGAAAATAAGATATGTACCAATTATATCAAGGTTTTTTAGATTTTAATGAAGTAGTCTATGATGAATTTAAAAAAAACAAAACAAAATCTATTCGAGGCAAGAAAACCATACAGGGTGATTCCTATAGTACCTGCCACCGTTTGGGAGCGTGTAGGTGGTGCGTAGGGGAGTATTTTGATATAGGACACTTGGGGTCGGAAATCTAAAATAAGGGTGCCAGAGCCAAATTTACCTTCTGGAATTTCGCGCCTGTAGGTAGGCAACCCAACCGGCCGGCGGTGCACACGGAGCGATCTCAGGCGGCGATGTGTGGCTGACACTTGATCAGAATTTTGTTTAAACCCACGAAATCCCGTCTGCAACGACGCGTATCAAGTGAATAAACACTATGGCAATAGTATAATAATAGTTGGCTAGATGTAGGAAGTGCATTGAGAACAACGGTGGCCACGTTGAACACTTGTAAACGTTATTGCTTTTGACTGTCGTTTTCCCTCCTTCCCTCCCATGTCGCTTCCTCGCGCTAACTCGCTCTGCATCGCTCCGCGCGAAACGTCGGTCGGTTGGGTTGCCTACATACAGGCGTGAAATTCCAGAAGATAAATTTGGTTCTGGCGCCCTTATTTTAGATTTCCGACCCCAAGTGTCCTATATCTCCCCTAGGCACCCCCTATACGCTAAACGGTGGCAGGTACTATAGGACTATATCAAAATACTCCCCTAGGCACCCCCTATACGCTTCCAAACGGTGGCAGTTACTATAGGAATCACCCTGTATATATAAAAGATGAACAAAACAATGAAAAAAATTCGATACAACTGAAACCGAACGATCCTCGAGATCTTCACACATACATAATTTTTACAACACACCTTAAGGGGTTGATTCTGTCCCACCAGATCAGCATGGCTTGCAAAACGAACTTTTGAATTGGCATATATAGTTTACATGCGCAAACTAAATTTTTTGATTCGGCACTTTTATTCAAGGTGCCTACATACAAAATTTCATCTAAATATCTTAACAAATAAAAAAGACGACTGCGCATGCGCAAAGAAATTTTTTGATTCGGCATTAATTTTACTTTTATTCGAGGTGCCTACATACAAAATTTCCATTAAATATCGTAACAAATAAAAAAATTGGAATTGCGCAAATATTGTATATTAAGATACAAGTGTATAATCAAGTCTTTAAAGCACGCACAACGAGTTTAATGGCACGACGCGAAGCGGAGTGCCTTTAACGTTGCAAGTACTTTAAAGACCAATTATACACGTGTATCTTATAGTATTTTTTATTATACCTGCAGTATAATTTAAAAATAGGAAATACAATGAAATCATATTGACGTTATACTCGAATACATGTCTAATTAAGTGGGCTGGGTGTTCGTCATTTCAAGATTGCCATGGAAATGTCACTTGACGTTTGCTTATAAAAATCATCGTCTTTGTGAATAAAACGATTTCCGTTGAAAAACATAATACACCGTCCCTTAAATATCGCTTGTTGTAAAATCTAAACAAACGTAATGCAGGAAATGTCAAAGGTATTTAAATCTTTGGTGCATTCATTCAAAACTTCAAACAATGCTGCGATTAAAAAGTGGAACAGATTTGGAAGTATACCCTAAATTAAGGGCGTTTGTGAAAGCTTCAACCAAAGGATAGGAAATGTTATGCATTTATAGAAAGCGACCTAAGAGGATTTTTATTTCACCCAGATGACAGTTTCAAAAGTCATACTTAAAGTATCATTACTTAGCAACTTTAAAGCACGTGTGTTTTAAAGGCTTTTTTTCGCACGCATTTGAGTGTTTAAAACGGAGATTGTGATTCAAGGTATAATAAAAAAGTTTGGAATGCGCATGCGCAATATTTTTTTGCATCTGCATAGTTGCCTGAAGTTTAAGAAATATTTACTAACACAGAAAACCGGACATTCATATGTTCTTTGTAACAATAGAGTTATAAGAGAAACCCTTTTTGGAGATTTGGGCAGTTTTTGGGCGGTAACTTTTTGGCCCGTTAGTCTACGTAGCCAAAAACAATAGCGACCTTTCATATATCCCGAAGAACATGTGTATCAATTTGCAAAGCGATCGGACGTTTCTACACAACGTTATCGTGCACACGAACAGATAGACGGACGGACAGACAGACAGCAATACAAAATTATAAACGATCTCGAGAATCGTTAAAAATTAATTACATCATATGTTTAAAATATCAGCGACGCTCTCATGGGAGGGCTTGAATCACTGAAAATTGAACATTATTTTGCCATTTTTCTCAAAAACTTGAATTCTTACAAAAATGTTTCCTTCCTACAATCTTGTGGGCCGTGACAAGATCTTTAAGGTGGTAGAATACATTTATACCGTCTACTTCCGGTTGCTGATGTAAACTGGAAAGTGTGCAAGCGTAAAAATGACATATGTACTACCGCTTTCACGCTAATTTTTTGCGGGAAACTTATGCAACACGTGGTGCTTGTATTAACATATGGAACACTGGAATTTAAAATATGAAGAAAAGGGAAAGCCAAAAGACATGGGATATTAAACCTAAGTGGCAAGAATACTCATAGAATAGGAGAAGGCTAAGAAGTTAACGCGAGATAGGAAAGGAACACAATAGTTTATAGCGACTTATCTGGTAGAATGTTAAATTACACCGGTCTACAGCATTTTTGCGCATGGGACATATATGATATATACCATATTTGTATTGCTTGTATAGCCACAAATAAGAATTAGAACAAAAAAAGGTTGTGTATTTGTTTTTGTGCCAAAAAAATGCAAAAAACCAAAAAATAAAAATACCTATAAAATCTTACTTACACTGGCATGATTTATTATAAGGTAACGTTCCTACATTTATAACTTGTTTGTTTTAGAGTCTAAATGTTTAAAAATGGAACAGTTTTGTCGTTTTTGTCATGTTCAACTGAAGTTTTTCTCATCAACCCCCCAAATATGATCTTCCATCATGCTTCCAGGTTACTGGCCTTGGTAACGTGCCTAAATCCCATTATGTCTGGATGAAAGGCTTGTCCGTGTTATTCCGAATAAGCTCCCATATTATCCTTAAATTAATCTAAATGAGAATGTAACCTGTGCATCTTTACAGACATTCTATACCCGATGATGCAAAACCAAAACCTGTCAGCTCGTCATAATTTTCAGCTCTATGGTTTCCCAGGAAACACTGAACGGGAAACAATGGACTATTGCCTTAAAACTGTTCCAGAATTTTTTTCTCTCTTTGCTAAGTAACCGCGGGAAAATATCACCCTCCATTTTTCTTTTTATTTGAGCGAAACCAGATTCCAGCTGTAATTTTCGCCCCTGAAAGCTTTCAATCAAATCGCTATAACTTTTGTAAAAGCAAATATTTTCGATGTCTAATTGCACTTTTTATTTATTTTTGCTTACTATAGTCAGAATATATTATGTAAATTCCATGCGCAAAAAAAAATTATTTTTTTGTTGACCAGTGTTATTTTCCGTACACCATAATTGTAGAAGGGTTTTGATTATAATAAATAATAATGTTACAATTGTTGTTGTTTATTCCATATGCTGTAAACATGACTGATACTAAGCTATAAAGGTTGTTTTCAAGTCGAGTTATAATTAATGTAACTGGAATTCACAGTGGTGACCAAAGGCTTAATTTGAGAAGAAAAACATATTTTTTCCCAAAATACAGTGACATTTGATTTGTAATTTGGAACAAAAGTTCCAATTGGTAAAAATACCAATGAGTCTATTGACAAATACGTGGTGTTCACTGAAATCATTGCGTGTTTAATAAAATAAGTGTTCTGCAATCAATTCATGAGACATTGAGAGAATGGCTGAATGTGAGGAATGGTACAAAGTAAGTTGTGTGGCAACTTCTCTTCTAAAGCATCAAACACATCCCTAATACGTCACTTTGTTGAAGAAAGTTTTTTTCACAAAACATTTATTCAAATATAAAAAATATTCCAAGTAGACAGCATTTAGAAGTAGGTATAATACTTATACATTTTATTTATTTATTTTGTAATATTCAGGTCTTCCAAAATTTAACAAACATACAATTTCTTATAAACTAGACTCTCCAAACAGTGCAAAGAATAGGTATGTATGGTAACAAGGATAAAGAGGTTAACTAAACTAAATGTTAATTTAAAAAAAAACGTCAAACTTATAATCCATCATATTCAAAAATTTTTAACGCATTAATTTGCAACTTAAGTTAAGTAGGATTATATACTATTTGGATAGGTGTGATTACATCAATTAATGGACTAAGTTAATAAGTTAGAAATGCAGTCATTATTCTCAGGAACTGGACATCTTTTTCTTTTATTTTTTTTTAACTTGCATAAATATCTTTTTTGGTGTTCTGCATTTTTATTATCATTATTGCTCTTTTCTGGGACCATATTGTCAACTGAATTATTTTGTAAGGCATGTATTTCACTTCTTACAGTATTTAGATATGTTAATAAGTATGAGACAGCTTCTACACTAGAAATTTCACTTACTAAGTCATGAAAGTTTTCAATAGCAGCCCTTTTCAGAGTTTCCAGTTCTGAAGAGCTAGTTATAGTTTTCCGACTATGCAGATGGTTTGAAATAGTATTATGCTCATAATTTTGGTCATCCAGAATATTTTGATCTGTAAAAGTTCGGATAGGTTGAATATCATCATGCATTGGAAAATACTTGAGGCAGACAAGATGTATGTGTTTGCACATGTTGTAGTGTACGCTGTAGTCATGGCAAGTACAGGACAACATATGCAAACATTTTCGGCATTCTGTACACAAAAATTCACATTTACATTGCTCTGGCTGAGCCACCACTGTAACCTTAAAGAATTCAAGCAAGGGGTCCGTATCTTTATTTTTTGAGGTCACTAAAAAAGTACTAGCAGATTCTCTTTGTAAATCAGTCTGGTTTAAAACTAAACAGGCTAATTCGTGCCTTTTTCTTAAAGCGTATAACTTATGAGGAACTTCATTGTGTGATACGTATATAAGCAGTTTTAAGCACTTCTGTCGAAGACATTCCAATACATTTTGAATGCTACGGTCCAGTCTTTGTTGACATTTTCCACCTACAGAAGCATTGTGCTTCAACTCCTGATGCCAATTTTCTAAGGCCAGGTTTGTATTTCTGTGAAACTCTTTTTTGAAGCAAAGTGCCCACTGTTCTGGCCTGTTAGCATATTTTGAAAAGTATGTACCATATTTTTCTGTTTCGGGATCTTTTATTAAATTCTCTGTAAATGTAGGTAATGTTGTCTCAAAAGTAACGACATCCACTTCATTGATAATCGATTTCAGTGAGGCTTTAGTTTCTTCTTTCTTTTCAGCTGAAGAAATCTTTGTTAAATTTTCAAATAATTTTTTTTTAGTATGCCAGTCGCAAAGTAGTTTACTTGGAATATGACCATACACACTTACAAACGCATTGTAAAATGTGTTTGTATCAACTGACATAAAATACCTTGGTTTAATATCAGGCACTATTTTTTTAATGGCAGTAAAAAAATGTTCGAACATTTTTTTGGTTTGAGTTATTGACCAAAGAAATGCCACAGGAAAGCCTTCAAAACGTCTGTCAACCACCATAAGGGTTGTTAGTTGAATTTTATATGGGTTAGTTCCATGTGTGGAATCTATCATGAGAATATCATTCCCATAAATATTCAATAATTCCCTTTGTGCCTGATTCATGAAAATTAAGAAAAAATTGTTTGTACCTATTTCCAGGTCTTCGACACCATAGGGTTTATATGCAAGAATAGGGTTTTCGTCAGAATCTTCAATTAATGGATTCAACTGGTTGATAAGAACATCAACACTTTCAGCATCGTCTTTATCAAAAATGATATCCGAGCTTACATTAAAAGAGTGTTTTATGTTGTGAATGTCACGAAGTGTTGTGTACGAAATTCGCTTGCTTGGATTAAATTCATCTCCAATATCTTTTAAAATCTGCTGTGGTGGTATGCCCTGACATAATTTGGCAGCGATTGTTGCTCTTTCAGCATGGGAAAGACGAAGTCTACCAACGTCTTGGGTATGGCCGACATGCGTCCCAAAAAAATGAACTGTTATTGATCCATCAGCCATTTGTTTAGTAATAATTCTTGCAGGACAGTTGCAGTTTATTCCATTTGGTCCTTTACCCTGAAATAAATCACTCATTAAATATTAAGTACCTACCTATAAAATTAAGCATTATTTTACACATCCAACACTTTTAATCTTATCCAGCACGTTGTATAAAAAGAAAGTTGTAACTTTTAGATAGGTACTGATACAAATCAGTAAGGTCCGGATTTTTATGGTTAAAACCTTAGACCATATAGTACATGGACTGCTATTAGCCCTATGCTTTCAATACAAAATGGGTGGTCACGGATAGAGAGCACTGTAGTCGTGGGTATGTGAATCTCAGGGTAAACTAATGCCGTATGAACACCAGTCGGATCGCGTAAATAGTAGCTTTTATGGTAACCGCGTAGTACGGGACGCTTTAAATACTCTTGATTATCTTCTATACGTCCACAAATAAGAACAGGTTTGCTATTTTTGCCATATCTAGACGATTAATTAAGTGACGTTTGTTAATTTATAGGTTGACAATCTCAAATCGTGTCTAAGCGGACAACTTCGGACAGACTCGTTTACCCTGAAACTCACATACCCAGGCGATGTCCTTGACAATATTTTAGTTACAATTAGCAGTCCATGTACTATATGGTCTAAGGTTAAAACACTGTGTTTCTTTTTTTTCACCACTAGCATCTGATGACATGATTATTACCCTTTTTTCCACTTGTAAAGTATTTCTTATCAATATAATATGTTAATTTAGAGGACTTCAAGTGCTAGTAGTGAAAAAAATAGTATAGGTATATACCACGGTAGAGAAGTCTATTATTGCCTTCGCACCCTACACCCCTCGGCGCAAGCGCCTCGAGATGTAATCTTGGTGCTCAGGCAATAACACTGTACTTCTCTACCTTGATATACAGGGTGGTGCCTAGCGCAACGCAGCATAGGGATTTCAATGGTAATTTCTTTATAGTCAATTACTAGCTCCCCAAATTATTTTAGAGCAAAAGTCTAAATAGGTTTTTTTTAGAGAAAAAAATACTGCATCTGTTCATACTTTTAGTTATACTTTTCCATTTTTCAAAACCGTAGAAATTGACAAAATAAAAAATTACATTTTAATAAATCAGTGATGCTTTGGAACCTTTTAACAAACTACAAGCGCATCCCATCTAAGTTATCATTGTTTAACGTCGAACAATTTTCATATTTAATTCTGTTTCAACTAACCGACGCAATAAAAGGCATCCTAGGGTAATGTTTTTTTAGAGAATGTATGCTGCATCTGCATCAGATACTATTTGTTTATCATTTTCCGGAATCAGAGTACCTACATAATCAAAGAAAAAAACTGATTTGGGGAAGAATCGTTCTTAAACTTATATTCGGATTTTCCTACTACTGCAGCCAAAACGTTGAATGTATTGTCGTTTTCCTGATGGTTTTGACGGAAAGTGAACGTTATTGCACTTGCAGTTCTTTAACTAATTTATAAACAAGTACAAACTTAATATACGTCAAAGGCAAATAATGAAACGCGATCCCTGTTTATTTAGGTAATTTCAAGGCATATTTGATTTATTGTAAAATGAACATTTTTATTTTGTCGATTTCTATGGTTTTGAAAAATGGAAAATTATAACTAAAAGTATGAACAGATGCAGTATTTTTTTCTCTAAAAAAAACGTATTTAGACTTTTGCTCTAAAATAATTTGGGGAGCTAGTAATTGACTATAAAGAAATTACCATTGAAATCCCTATGCTGCGTCGCGCTAGGCACCACCCGGTATAATGTACTATTATGCATTTAAAATTGTCAAAATATTTATTATAAAATTCTAAATACGGCAGATGATAAACGCCGTACCTATAGTAAAGTACAAAACAAATCAAAGTAATAAAAATTGTTCTAAATTTCAAATAATAAAACTGAATATGTGTAGAAATTTTTTTTTAATCAATGGGGTTGCAATAATGACCATTGCTTGATTTAAGTGATCTGGTGATGCGTAAATTAAATTCGTGGTAATAATCCTAAGATTTTCACAAAAATTCTTTTCATTCCAAAAACATGAACTGACTCAGCTACTACGACCATTGAATTTATAAGTTATAAATTCAATGCTATGACCTTTCAGGAAAACACAATTTGATTTGATGAGTTCACAAAGTGTAACGTGGTTACGCGTTATCAGGTCCTTATGAGATCACTAATGTTTTTGCTACAGTCGATGGCACTTGTAAGTGTAAACTTAAAGCAATTTTAAGGAAATGACTGCAAAAATTGACAAACTTTTTTTTTCTTGTATTCATTCATTGCTTATATAGTTTTTACCTCTTTTCTTACCTTTGTGGCTCGCTGCCTGTTGATTATTTTTGAATAAACAGCCTTTCCACTCCTATGGCAAAGATAGTCTGTCAGACGGAAATCTTTTGAAGATAATGACCTAGACATTCGGAAACCTGATTGGGTATCTGTTTCAAGCTTCTGTTTCCAGTTTTGAAAATGTTCTTTCGAGTCAAAAATCATCTGCTCCTCTGTTATTTTTATGGAGTGCGCATTTTTGAGATGTGCATCCAGTTCGGTATATTTCCAGAACGTTTCGCTGCATAACGGACAAATCAAAGTACATTTTCTGCCACCCTCAGAAGACTTGTGTATATTTCTAATGTGTCTACTTAGATTGCACTGTTTACTAAATGTCTTTCCACATAAGGTACAAATGAATCTGTGAATTAAAAATTATAAATTAAACAACATGCAAACAACTGAGCGGAACTAATTGTTAGGTACAATCAACATTATTCATTTTTAGTATGTGCAACCCTTACATCTTCTTTAACTTTTTTGTGTTCTGGCTCATTTCATTCGTGTTTGGGTAACACCACACAGAAAATTTTTTTTGCCGTTGTCACTGTGTAACTGTGGTAATATAAACAAAAACAAACGCTGGCACAGCAAATTCAAATTCTAGCGCTTGCGGTTGGCCGGTTGCGCGGTGCTGAGGGAGTCACGGTGCAACAGATCTGCAAGATAAGTAACTTGAGTACAATCTACAGATATGACATAACCACGCAATCAAAACAAGTGAAAGGCGTGAACGCCACAGCCAGCCATAGTATCAACCCCTTCTCGTAAGATAAACCTAGAAAACCTAAAAGAAACTGCTATATTTTGCGCTATCTAGCGTCTCTCTATTGATTTAATTTAAGTATGAGTTATGACCATATATAATATATATGGTTATGACCACTTACCTCTATTATAGATCAGTGGTTATGACATAAATAATTGTACGTTTTTCACAAAGTGCAGTAATATGAATTTCGATGTTTTGTAGTATCACTGATAGAAAGCTAAATATTATAAATTCCATTTTAAATTGTACAGTTGATAAAAGACAACGAAAGAGGACGCTTCAAGTAACTCTGTTAGTTTAACTGCTGACACGGCAAAATAAAATCGAAACGTTGCACTAAATACGTTATCGCTTCTCGGCCTATGGCTAAGATCAAAGTGTAGTATCTGTTCTTATCAGCTTAATATCTGATACGACCCGCATGCGGGTCCAGTATATTAAACTGATTTTTGGAAATTGACGGAGGTTAGGGGCTTGCTCCACCTCCGTCGCGGGTTGGCCCAAATAAATAAATAAAAATAAAGATTAACCATTGGAAGATTTCGACAATGATTGCGGTTGCCATGGATTTTACCACTTATATTTGTTGGCGCAGACGACCAAGTAGGAGAGCTTGATAGACATTTTTGGGTAGGTATTTGAGGCACGAACTTGTCCAATACTTCTCCAATAATACTATTAATACCCAAACACAGAAATAACTGACGTACATTAATGAGTTTGATATAACATTCTTCAACAATTACTTTCAAGAATGTGTTTATATATTTATAAAATAATCATATTGTTTTGGTTTGCGTTTATCATCTACTGTATTCAGATAATAGTAATTATCGCACGCCCAAATGTGTACACTATATTACTGTTATTGATATCCGTAACGAAAGGTGCAGACCCAGTTTGTTTATCGTATTCGTAAAATTTAAATTGCACAGCGCTACGATAATAGAATTGTAAAACTATACAAGTGTTGACGAAAGTTGTGTATTTGATGTAATGAAGCTCGTTGTTTAATTATCGTCAATAAATTCGCCTCAGTTTCGTATTCATTTTTTATCTAAGACTTTTATAGATACGCTCACGCGCATTCCCGCGCTTCTATAAACGTCACTGATTGACAAATTTGAAGGACAGGTGCCATGATATTCCTAAAGCGCGGTTTAGACGCTACGATAAATTGTAACAATTTATCGTAACGATCGAATCGTTACGATTTATCGTTGCGTGTGAACAGAGGATTGTAGCGATTTATTGGAATTGGAATTGGATTGGATGGTTGATGGCGGCCGGCTTCAATTTCTGCGAATCGTAGCGATAAATTGGAACGTGTAAACAATAACAGCGATTTATCGCTACGATTTGTGACAAATTTTGCCGACGTGAACCATTTTTGTATCCATTTGGGCTACTTGGACCGTCTCTAGCGCACACGTTTTACATTTGGCGAGTGGCGATCAAGTTTGGCAACCCAAAAAAAAATATTTAGCGACGAATGGCTATTCAGAAATCATAATCGAGATTAAGATTCTATTGTAAGCAAGCAATGTAAGCAATAAAGTGCGAGTATAATTTATATTAGTGGACAGAACCAAAAGACAAGTAGAAAAGTAAAAAAATAAAAACTGTATTACCTAAACCGTGATCGACAATGAGATTGGAACAAGAAATCGTTACATGTAAACAGTACGCACTCTTTCGATTTATTGAACGATAAATTGGACAATCAGATCGTTACGATTTATCGAAACCAAGATCGTAGCGTCTAAACCGCGCTTAACAGAAAATAGTGTCATGACAGATGACAGCCTGACATTAGCGACTTCTGCAGTGCAGTGCCAGAGGCAGACGATGAAAAATTTGTGTTCCGATGGCCGTGAATTCAATACCTAATTGTATTTCCGCGTGCAATTAGCATTGGAGGACAAAGGCATCCAAAAATAGCTGAAAACGAATGTGGCGGAACCTAATATGTGTGACAATGTGGCAGCAATTGAGGATATTGTTGTGAAGCGCGATATCATATTCGACTCGCAGTGTAATAGCCCATCGAACAATTTCTATGAGTTGGATTCAGCGAAGAGATTATGTTGACGTTCAATTGAAAGGATGGTTTTCAGAAAGCAGTTGATGGAATCTGGACCATCCACTCAGGCGGAGCTGTGGAAGTTGAAAGATATGATGCTGAACCCACTGATGTGTGACCTGTGGGATGATCAAAAAGTGTTTTCAATTAGACTTACTCAATGGTAGCGAAAATCAGAATTATACGTCTTTTGCTTAGACCAATAATTATTTTGTAATAAATTGATTGGAGAGGAATTTTGTGTTTTAAGTATTTAATAAGTGTAATAATCCGTTCTTCTTGATATTACTGTCTTTTCATTTCCTTCACCTGCAAAGAAAACATTTAGAAAATAGTCATTCACAATATGCGTAACGCAACCATATATATAAGAGTATATATGAACGTAACCACCGCGCGCAGCGCCGGTATTTTGACTGCTCCCTAATAGTAGGGGAGCTAACACGAAATCCACTGAACGAGAATGATCAAAATTTTAATCGATGGTGTTCCATTTTGCCCTATCAGAGTATGCTAAAATCGATCGTCTGCCGCCTCAGGTCATACGACTTAAGGCGCTGCGGGTACTTCTTGTGGTACCAATTCTGAAAGGTTGTTTTTCTAAAAAATAAGTTATATACCAAATGAAAACGTTGATAATAGCTCTTAAAAAAATATTTAAAAAAATCCCGCGCATTTGGTAACTCCGTAAAAAAACAATTCTTAGTCGGTTTTTCACGAACTTTCTACGGATATAACTAGGTTACGGTGGGACGAATGAAGCTGATTTTTTTTACAAACTCATGATAGGTACTACTAATGACTTAACGGTGTTTCGTTTTTAAATTTTGTCTCTAATTACAAGATTATCTTATTAGCTTAACATTATAAGATATCTTATAATTAGAGAAAAAATTTAAAAAAGAAACACTCTCATAGTCATTGGCTGTACCTACCATTAGTCTGTAAAAAAAATCAGCTTCATTCTTCCAACGGTAACCTAGTTATATCCGTACAAAGTTCGTGAAAAACCGACTAAGAATTGTTTTCTTACGGAGTTATCAAATGTGCGCGATTTTTTTAAATGTTTTTTTAAGAGCTATTATCAACGTTTTCATTTAGTGTATAACTTATTTTCTCGAAAAACAACCTTTCAGAATTGGTACCACAAGAAGTACCCGCAGCGCCTTAAGTCATATGACCTGAGGCGGCAGACGATCGATTTTAGCATACTCTGATAGGGCAAAATGGAACTCCATCGGTTAAAATTTTGATCATTCTCGTTCAGTGGATTTCGTGCTAGCTCCCCTACTATCTTAAGACCTTCTGCAGAGGCACCTCTAAATAGCATTATGCGGGTCACTCTGTAATTGGGCGCATGCCTGTTGAGGGCCCAAAACAAGAGAGGTATAATAAATAAATAAATAAAATAATATGAAATTGCGGCGTATGCCACACATGCCTACGTGTATTGTGTGTTGCCAACTTTTTGACGCAAAATGGCGGCCGAACTCCTATTGTCGCCACTGTCTCTATAAAGTCTGAGTAAAGTCTCTAGATTTTAAGTTTGAGTAAAGTCACTAAATATAGAAAGTACCGCAATCCATTGGGCACGTGTGTTAGAGAGAGAACGCATGATTTTTGCCCAAAAATGGCGGAAGTTACCAGATTCTAGTAACTTTAATGTTAGGGTTTGTTCCACCTGTTTGGAGATATCTGTACTTATATATTTTTATAAAACATGACAGTACTATGAAGTTAGGTTATAAAAAATGACAGCTATTCAGATTTTATTTGTCAATTTTTTTAAGTTGGCAGCAAATTTGCCCAAAAATGGCGGATGATTGCGGTACTTTCTATATCTAGTGACTTTAAAGTTTTAGGTTACTGTAGCGCCACCAGTGATAGATACACATGAAGCTGAAGTTTTATATATTTCATCGATGCAGATATATAAAACTTAATTTCTTATATATTTAAAACTTTTAATGCAAATATATAAAAATGCTAGATATATTTTATATATTCGTGAGAAATATAATTATGGTACAAATGGCGCCTCATAATATTTTATCAAATATTTACGATAGGTACAAAAAGAAACGCCTCTGGATTCCGCAATGGATCAAAAGAAGAAATAGGTTGGGCCGATTAGCCACACTGATGAGAAAACATTCAAGAGTAGGTACCTCAAGTTTTCACTTTTTACACAAACAAATGCACTCAAGACTCCGAATCGTATGCAAACACAGAGAGCACGTGCTGATGCAACTAACCGGTAGCTTAGTGTGTCGCACTGCGTGACAGGATGCTACTTGCTAGCTGCTAGTTGCTCACGTGACTTTTTCGCCCGACTTAGTAGCTCGGAAAATTGAACATGTTTGATTCTTGATGCTAGTGAATTTTAACTAGCGCGATACTGTTAGTAGCTGATACTACCTATGTCACACTATAGCTACTTAGTAGCCGCTACTTCGATAGCTGCTAGTAAAGTAGCCAAGTGTGAGTTAGGCTTTAGTAAACCACGCTCGCCGACGGCGTCCAACGCCGACCTCACACCATGTAGCTCCGTTCCTAAAGTTGTTAATTACACGGCCGCGGTTTCTACAAAGGTTCTTCTACGGGCCCTCAATTGCTACCCGCCAGCCAAAGCGAGATTACAAGCTACCTTTTGACCAATAAATTTACAAAATTGGTCTAAAAAGGCACTGTGAATGTTGAATCGATTAGGCTCAACTTTGGGCATTGCGTAAGTTATATGCCCAGTTGGAATTTAATGCAATTCGGTTAATAACTAACGACGACAAAAGGGCTTTCGTTATTTTTTGGCCTACATTGCCAATTCACTAACTCCGAACTACAAACTTGCTGAAGAATCCATCTGCAGTTGTCCACTCGTTTTCGAGATATCGTACTAATGGACGGACGCATAAACGGACAGACACAGCAAAATTATAAACTCACTAGGAGTTCAAAGCGTTAAATTCGACAGTTGATTTTTACTTTAGTGATTTCTTTTACATTTAATTCTACTGCTGTGCAGTTTTTAGCGCATTTCCACAAAAGTGAATAAAAATGCGCTATTGTGGCCACTTTATCCGTCCGTCCGCTCGTTCTTTGAGACGCTACTAATTCTTTATCTGAAGAGCTATCGTTCTACTTTTTCCGCTATTTGGTACGTTATGGTGTCGAGGCTTGCACCAAGGTAGGAATTTTTTTTGCGTTTATTGCTCAAAAATTGTAAAAAAACCTAAAAAACCGGTTTTTACATGATCCATAATTTTACGCTTTTGCCTTTTATTAACGATCCTAGAGATCGTTTATAATTTTGTATTGCTGTCTGTCGGTCTGTCCGTCTGTTCTTTTATCAGTTTCAAAATTTGGTTTTGCGCATGCGCAGTGCCAACTTCCTTATCTATGGAAGCATTTAATTATGTGGAAATAAACACATTATTATTATTATGATTATTTAAATGAAATTTGATACATAGGCGCTTGGAACAAAGGAAAATCTAACGTTAGTTTCAAAATTTAAGTTTGCGCATGCGCAGTTCCAACTTTCTTATTTAGAAAAGCATTATAATGAAATTCTTCTTATAGACCGAAATTGAAGTAGAGCACGTTAAAAATGGATTGCACCTATGCAAAGCTATCTTTCATATCTGTGGCCGGATTTTTACGATTTTAACAGAAGTTGCATTTTACAAATGGGAAATGAATGCAATAGTCCAGGCTATATAATATGTTTGACAAAAAAAATTAGTTACCGGGCGAAACCGGGTTTTTCAGGCAGGTGAAATGAATAGAAATTGGGGAAAAATAATTAAAACAGCTGAATTTTTCCACGGGTGAAATCCCGGGGGTTGAAAGGGGTGGAAAATTGTGGCAAAACTATTAATTTTAGCCTAAAATGTTAAATGTAAAAGTTATAGAGATTAAAAAAATGGGCAACTTTTGTATATCTGCACTATTTTCCTCTTTTCCTTTTCCTCTTTTACCTCCAATTTTCCTAGAAAAACCGGAAAAACTGTTTTTTTCGTTTTTCTTATTTTTGCGAAAAAGTGTCGTAGGGGTTTGAAATTTGGAGGAAACGTAGCTTGTTTTATGATAAAAAAGAAGATAATTTTTTGGGCCTGTAAAGTTGAATCGTTTCCAAGATCTCACGATTTCTGAAAAAACCACCTATTTTTCAAAGGGGTGAAAAATCTATTTTTTTCATCGTACAGAGGTGCGCGGGGTAGCAAAATTTTCGTAACGACTTACATTTATTAGTTATAATTATTTTTTCCCAATTTCTATTCATTTCACCTGCCTGAAAAACCCGGTTTAGCTCGGTAACTAATTTTTTTTAAAATAAATTATTTTAGAGCTATTTAGCCTAGACTACTTGTTGTCCTTTTTTATCTATGGTTACTCCGTTTCCGTTTCTGAAATTTCCGAAGTAACTTAATTGGGAAAAATTGATAGTTTAGATAGGTACCCACGTACAAGATCGATACGATACGATTACTTTTATATCAATTAAGTACTTCATTAACATAAGAAGCAGAAACATTCAGATTATTGTAGTAACCATTTGCTTGTTTGGGTTTCCATCAACGGTTTCCATGGAGTCTAATTTAGTCTCCATGGAGTATTTCGTTTGCGTTTATTGTCAAAAGTTTTATGTCACGTTTGTACTTTTTAATATAGAAACTGTAGTCTAACGTTGTAAACGAATAAGTAAATTTCCATTTCACATATTTTAAAATGGACGATATACGATTCGAATGGTTCAGGGAGAGAGTCACCAAATCCTTGGGTCTGTCAAATGGCGATTATTTTGAGAAGTTATTAAAAGCCCACGAAGAAATAGAGGATGAGCTGTACCATTTTTTAAGCCGGAGTGTTACTCGTTCTGATGACATGGAAAAGAAATTGGTTTATTTTTATAGAATACCCTTCGACATAATTACCGAGGAGGAAATCTTAGTTCCAGAAATCGGTAAGTTACCGTTTGTGCGTACATTTTAGAATGTGAGAATCTAACAGTTGCCATGGTATTAAACAATGTAAATTGTATAAACGCGTGACGGGGTAACTTTTTCTCGTCAAGATACATGACAATTGACATGACAGTCAGTTGAATCTCACATCAATCCTATTTACTTGCTGACTGTCAACGTGAACAACGCAACCTGCATCACAAATATCTTTTGGTCATGTGCTGATGAGTACCGAGTCTCTGAGACCTACAATCGAATACAAATTCACAAGGACATTGATTACAAGACAAAGACATCAGGGTTTATCCTCGAAAATAAGTACCTACCCATGTTATTGGGGTTACCCACATTTAGACAGAAATTAGAAATCTTTCTGAAAGTAACGCGAAACTATAATAAATCTAATAGCTTCAAACCACGGTATCTTCAAACCTAAACCTAAATTTACCTAATCCCTGCTTACATTCTAATTATTTATACTTTTCAGTTCAAACACCGGAACCAGAACCTGCAGCCCCTCCCCAAAGCGAATTTAAATCAGGTAAAATTATCATTTACAGCTTTAGCGTTTTATAGGCAAGCTAGCTTTGCGCGTTTTGCGTAGTGTGAATATCCATTTCTTTTAATCAAACTATATCGCACTAGATTTGCAACAAAGCGTGGTTTAGAGACGTAAATGAGTATGGCAATAGCATGGGCATAAGAATCTGGTGTTAGATTTGCTTTTATTCCAATTTCCAAGTGCCTAAGAATCAAATTTCATTTAAATCAATCCATACATAAGAAAGTTGGCACTGCGCACGCGCAAAACCAAATTTTGAAACTGACGTTACATTTGCTTTTATTCCAAATGGCTATGCATAAAATTTTATTTAAATGCTAAGAAAGTTTGCAATTTTGTTTATAAATGGTCGCGATGCGAAAAGGGCACTGTGAATGTTGATCGATTAGGTTCAACTTTTGGAATTGCGTTTTATATGGCTAAATCTATAGGCATATTGAATTTCATGCCATTCGGTTAATAACTAACGGAGATATCAAATATATATATATATATAAATATATCCTTATTTTTTGGCCTACAACGAACTACAAACTTGCTGAAGAATCCACCTGCAGAATTTCATCGGTCCACTCGTTTTCGAGATATCGTACTAACGGACGGACGCATAAACGGACAGACACAGCAAAATTATAAACTTTAGTGATTTCTCCGATCTAGAAATTTGATAAAGAATCCATCTGCAAAATTTCATCGTAAAATCGGGCGGCAAAATAATAAACGCATGTCGCATTTCGTTTGTTGTGCGCAGTTTCAATGCCAAATTATTTTTTCGACGGATTGCGTACATTATGCAATCTTTCGAAATTAAAAAAAAACCATAATTGATTTTCTTTCTTCGACGACCTTTTGGAGACCAACTAAGCTATTTTGGTTTAAAAAATGCGCTTTATCTGCACAAGAGTTGTGCACAATTTAAGTATACCTACTTGTTTCGAATTATTTGGAATTATATGGAATTATTTTGACGTTTTTGATTTTATTTCGAATTGCAAGTGCGCTAAAAGTTGATAAGTTTTTAGATAAACAGAAAAAAAGTCCAGTTTCCTCGAAGGCAATTATAATAATTAAATATTGTAACTACCCTAGCTTAAAAGTGAAACTGCAAATTTCATGTCAAAAAGAATATCTTAACCTTAATTTCAAATCGATATCTCAAGCCGTTTCCAATTCAGAAGGAGGAGACTATTTATATTCACACTGTACAGCGCCAATTTTTAGGCGGGGAATGATCTTTGGGGATAGATTTGCCTCGAGAAATAAAAAAAATAAGATAAGTAAATAAAACAACAATATTTATTTATTAAATGAAACCCTTAATTACCCCGCTGGAAGAAAATACTAGTTTGTAAATGGGTATCAGGCACGTAAAATGGATAGGTAAATAAAACATCCTCGATCTCAAAATAAATTCAACTATCGGTTGGCAATGAACTTTTGTTCCATTTCCATTAAACAGCAAATTCATATAATTTACCTGAAACCGTCAAGAAAATCTAAATTTCAGGGCTATTTTGACATTAGAAAGTTGATCTTTACCTGACTAGTAGTGTAATATTTTTACCTGACTCCCATTACAGTCCTAGTACATGCAAAATAACAATTATATCGTTCATTGAATATGTTATTCAATCAACGATTGGATAATCATAATGCAGACTATGTGGATTTCAGTACACTTAGGACGCGAAATATCAACTTTAGTTCTTAAAAGAACTGTTTTTTTTGTTAAAATTTATGCAAATGGACTCAGAACACACAAAAACTCAAAAATAAGTACAACAGTTACGTACGAGAATCGCGATTAAATTTGACAGTTAAATCATGTCAATAGCAACTTTACCTGGGTGTAAAACGGGCGCAGCGGGAGCCAATAGAAACTAAGATTTTTTGCGGGAACTTTTAAATCCGTCTTCCTAGTTAAAAAACAGAGTATAGCTATAAAGACTGTATAGTTGAAAAGTACAAAGCATAAACTGCAAACTGCATTAAAAATGACACTGACAGCCGGTTGCAAGACGGTTGGAATATACATGAATTAGGAAATCCGGAGTTACATATAAGCCGAGATTAGTCCACGATCGGGTTTCTCGTACTTAATCGAATCTTAGATTTTGAAATTCTAGAATTATTATAATCCAACGCCAGGTCGTTGTGAATTCACCCCTATTTTGACACAACACTAATTTGACGTTTGTGAGGTGATAGCGTAGTGTTAAATCTGTTGGTATAATTTCTTTATGTATAACTGATGATAAGAAAATAATATACCTATACAGTTCAGTTTTTCAACAATAGTAGAAAGTAAGGTAACAAATGGACCATCGTGCGAGAAAAAAAATGATACTTGGAGAAAAATTGCTAACGCCCTCTCAAGTCTGCATCGAAACCCAATACTCATTTTCAAATTCTCCCCAACAAGGTCCAACATTTTCCGTACCGGGTCTTTGAAAATCGGAAGCGCTGTTTGAAATCGAGATCATCATAATTTTCCATTGGATTTGCCCTGTCTCTAAAAAGTCTTGGCCTAGGCAAAACCAATTCATCATTGTCGCTTTCCAGACTTGATAATGATGTACCTATCTGACATTTCTACGTTCTGTCTAGGGAATGCAATACCGGGATCGCGAAATACCGGGATCCCGCAGCATTTTTGCGGGATTAATCCCGTACAGAAATTAAGCGGGATCCCGCGGGATTTGCGGGATTGCAAAATTTAGGACGTTGTTTAAAATTTATTAATAAAACGCGTAACGGAGATTTGCAGATACGTACGTACAGGTCCTCCGTAAATCAATATCTCGAAAACCGCCATTTTGAAAATTTTTTTTCTACGTCCATTTAATGTATACGATCGAATCTTGCAACTTTTATTTGAAACTTTCTTCGATAGCTCTCTTTGTTACTAAAATATTGACCTTTTTAAAAATGGCGATTTTCACTTTTTTTCCAATTATTTACGAAACGAATTATTTTTTCAAAATATGGCGTCGAAATATCCACCAGCATCAAAAACTACACAACTTTGCCAATTTAACCAAATCTGTAAGTATAACAATAACAGAGATAACTATCCTACTCAATTTAAAACACCCTGTATACTCGTCGATGGTTTATAAAAACTTTAGTAGTACAGTATGGCTGTATTAATTGTAGTGACAATTCAACTCATGTATAAAAAATCGCATAAGCCGCAGTGCAATTGTCACTTTGACAGCGGCAAAAGTTACCTGCATCTTTTCCAGCGACAAATGCACTAGTGGTTTTTACACTATTCATTTTCGAACCAATTATCACATTATCCTTTCCCATATGACTAGTTTGACGTCTGTCAATAAATGAATAGTTTGGTGAATTTCTTGTTCGATAAATTGTCCTGCCGAATTACACTCGAGGTTTGTATTTAAACAGAGTAAATTTGGGTTGTGCCAATTCAAATCTGTTTCCTTTTAGCAATTGAACTCGAAAAACTGTCAACCTAAAAATGCTCCACCTGCGGTGTCGCATTTTTATTAGTTGGCAGTTTTTCTCGTCTAATTGCTAGGCAACAGATTTTCATTACCTAAACAACCCAAATTTACTCACTTATAATTGCACAAGAGGTTTGTATTTTACCGAGTAAATTTGGGTTGTTTAGGTAATGAAAATCTGTTGCCTAGTAATTAGACGAGAAAAACTGTCAACTAATAAAAATGCGACACCGCAGGTGGAGCATTTTTAGGTTGACAGTTTTTCGAGTTCAATTGCTAAAAGGCAACAGATTTGAATTGCAACAACACAAATTTACTCGGTTTAAATACAAACCTCGAGTGTAATTCGGCAGGACAATTTAACGAACAAGAAATTCACATAACTAATCAATTACTGACAGACGTCAAACTAGTCATATGGGAAAGGATAATGCGATAATTGGTTCGAAAATGAATAAGTGAAAAAACCACTAGTGCATTTGTCGCTGGAAAAGTTGCAGGTAACTTTTGCCGCTGTCAAAGTGACAATTTCACTGCGGCTTATGCGATTTTTTATACATGAGTTGAATTGTCGGTAAAATACAAACCTCTTGTGCAATTATAAGTGAATATTCTAGAAATCCAGATAAACGTGGAGGCCGAAAGCGGATGTGACGCATCCTTTCCGGGAAATACGATATGTTTTGTTGGAGAATATTCGGTTAATCCGCATAAAATTGCATATTTCCCAATACATTTAAAATTTTGCGGGATCCCGCGGGATTAACATAAACGGTCCCGCAAATACCGGGATCAAAATTTTGCCGCGGGATTGCATTCCCTAGTTCTGCCGTTATAATTCCAATTTAATTCTCCGATTTGACGAATTAGAATAATTTTGATTTAATCAATGACAAATGTAGGATTACAGGTTCATGCAACCCAAAACCAACGTAATCAGGGATTATAGTAGGCATAAACTTGGATTAGAATTCGATTATAATTCGCTTTCTTGCAACTGGCCGTGATTGTTTTAATTATTTTGAAATCTCTATGAAAACAATATTAAATAAAGTGATTTTAGCATGCGTGATTAGGTATCAAAATTTCACACATATGAATAATTTAATTTGGAAAAGTTATCTACATGTTGCCGTTTCAGGTAAAATTTTATACATAATACGTCATGAAAGTGAGTCCACCTCACTTGGAGGCATTAAAGAGATACTCGGACGCTGGGCGTCCTCGTACTTTTCAATAAGCCCCCGCGTCATGTAAACGTCCACTTTCATGACTTATTATGTAAATAACTATTTCCTAAAATCTACCCAACAAACTGTGGAGGTAAATAGCAACACTGATTTGTTCAATATTTTTGTATAGATCAGTGTAGCATTGAGATTTTAATAGTTGTTTAACAAATCTATCAATGTGTTTTTCTGACAAGTAAAAGGAAAAAGAATTTTCATTTTTATCTCGCTTTTACTACGTTTTCGCATACATTTGTCTTCTCCAAAACAAACATGCACAAAACATTAATGTATCGGAATCTTTTATAAACAAAATTCACGCAAAAACGGTGTAATAGATCGTTCGTTAGTTAGTTGTTGAATATAATTGTTACCCGTAAGTATAGTACATTTAGACTCACTCTGGCAAGAATCTCTCGCTCTCCCACTACTTTCGCTATTTGAATCATGCGCTTGCCCGGTAGAAATACTGAAATGGGCTTTCCATTCTGAGCGCTCAGAACTTGACTGTATTTTAAACGAATTGTAAACCTGAATTTTGGTCACGTGCCCGGTTTTAAATAGAACGGACTCCCGCAGGTCCCAAGAGATCGTGGCAACCGCGCTCGCTTTCCGCAATACATTTCTTGTTATCGCTGGTTATCGCGAGAAATACTTTCGTTCACGTTCGCTATGAAGCGGTCCATGTTCCGCAGACTGGTATCTCGGATACACCTGTAATGCTACGTTTACACGCGCGGCAAGCATCTCGGTAAGCTGCTCGGCGAATCCCCGCGTACAAAGCAAGCTGTTCACACGCATCTGAGCACAACTCAGAACAAGCTCACAACCAAACATGGTGGACGTAGATGTTATTGCAGCTGTTCCGTTCGGTTTGACATACGTACTTTTATTGGAAAAAACAACAACGACGAATTGAAAAGAGACGAAAAGCTCGGAGAAGGTGGTGGATGATACAAATTTATAGAAATCGCACCAAGCCCGTCAACGCATGTAAACAGGTACACGAGCGCAAACAGTTTACCCTTTGAACTTTGTCGAAAAACCGACACTAGTCTGGATCAATGACGAGCACAGGCAAAAGCAGGCAAGCAATAGCGAGCAGAGGCGAGCAACCCATTTACATGCTCGTGCTCGTGATCGTGCCCGTTGAATGTCGCTTTGAACGGAAGAGTGTAAACGTAGCATAATAAGTAACATTGCGTCTTATGGAGCCGTTCACACACGCATACTTCTCGCATACAGTATCAGCGACTAAATTTTGGTCTCTCGCTGGTCCCAATCGCCCGGAAATTTTACGCCTTTGAGGGGACTGATGGGCTATTGGTTCACATGGAACTGTTTACATGAGGATACGATACCTTTTCATTAGCCCACCGTTGCACTGAAAATATACAGCGTGTTGCATGGACAGGCGGGACAGGAAATTCCATGTAAATTTGAAGGAGGTTAACTATTGGCTTCCCTAATTTTTTTAGAGCAATAATCTATTTAGGTTATTGAAGAGCATTAACATCTGCATGTAAAAGAATAACTGTCGATGTTTTTGATTAACCCTTTAACGAGATATTGCCAAACATATTTTGTAATTTCTCCTTTCTTATCGCCCCGTGTTTACAGGAAGCGTTGCGTATCCATGTGTATACGCCCCCCCCCCCCCTCGTTAGGGTGCGGAGAAGTCCGTCTAGAACCAGGTACCTCGGTCCCTTGCCATCTTTCAGCTGAAGTCGTAGAGCTACGAGACCCCTGAAACAAAAATTAGATTAGGTACATTAGATTGGACTCGATTCGTCTATCAACATAAATGCAAGTCCTCGGGTTCAGTTCCCTCTTATAATAAAGATAGTCCTCCACCTAAGTGTGGTGTCACACTATGCGTTTTTACCGCTCCCGCTAAAACGGATGCGGTTTGACAGGATGAGATCTACTTGTCACACTATTCAGGTTTAACGGGATGCGTTTTTGCTATATTTTGGCAGTCTAAGTAGTGTCATGTCTCAATTATTGTTAAAGATGGTTTGTGCGCTTGAGGCGGAGGGGCTATTGCGAAAGCAGATATATTGTCAATATTAGATTGATCCTTTTAATTCAGGACGAGAATCTAATAATAGGTTCGCGAAGTTTTATGAAAAAATTCGAATGAACAAGAAAAATTTTTTTGTATATTACCGAATGTCCAAAAATTCAATTTCTACCCATGATTTCTCCCTACAGCTTTTATCTACATACTCTTTAGATTGTTTTTCCCACAGTGCAGTTTTTGCATGCACGCACTCGATGAATAAACCGACATCAAACATTGTAAACCTAACAAAACACCCGGTTGCAACGTTCAGTGTGACAACTGATGACAACCAACGTGCAACAACACGTGGTTTCATGTCATTGGGGTTGTCATGTCATCCTGCGCAGCGGCAGCAGGATGCGGTTGCATCCGGTTGGTGCGGCGAAAACGCATATATGTGACTAGTACCATTTAATAACGTGTGATATTATCATCCCGTCAAACAGGAGCGTTTTAGCGGGAGCGGTAAAAACGCATAGTGTGACACCACCTAACCCAGATCTCTTACTCTTCCCTTGTAAATCCAAGGTTCTTGTTTGAGTCACTTACCCATTAGTCCGTTGACGTTGTAGAAGGGTATCTGCAACGAGGCGTTATCGAACTCGGCTACCAGTCTCGCTAAGATGTTTCGGTACTGCAGGGTGGAAGCCCTCTTCTTCCATCGGCGCGCCTGATGGCGGGATGACTTGAATCGCGTTTTTCTCGATGGCTTCTTGCGCGACTGTTTTCCGCAGCAGGAGATAAGATTCTATCTCAGTTACGGAAAGTGCTTGAAGAGCCCCCTTCAAACCGGAGGATACAGCTAGCGTCAACCGGAAGCGCTCTAAACACCCACCGACGACCACAGGCTTCTTGAACTGAAATAGAAAGGTTAGGTCGTTCTTTCCTTCCTTAGGAAATCGTGTTAGGAAAATAACTGCAGTAAATGTCGAAAAATAGTTTAAAGAGCTCTCCTAAGATTAGTGTTGCTCCTTCTAACGCTGGCACTCAAGCTCAACGACTAACCGCGTAACGTTACAGTGCTACAAACCTGTGACCGGTATTTAGGTGGTCGGGTTCGCACGCTAGTGGCCAACCATGCCGACCAATCAGACGACGTAATTGAGTAGTTCGCTTGTGTCCAAGGTTGCTTGTGTCGTATTTCTGGTTACAGCGCTTTCGAAGTGACAATGGCGGTTTTAAAATTTTAAGACCTAACATACACAATATATAAGAGCTAAGATCTGAGTCCAAGACAAGATGAGTGGTAAATGAATTATAGCACATTAGCCCTAAGACTCGCCACAGTACCTACTTACACGTGTGCTAAGTACCCACACCTTTCGCAATCCTTGTAATATTGCAAATGAATTTAGTTTTTACGATGGACAGTGTCTTTGATTAGTTTGTGATTATTATCTTACAAATTACAAGTTGCATCAATTTGGTACATACGTAGTTTTTTAAGACAATTGCTGATAGCTTATTTTGTAGAAACTGAAATTCAATCAGACCAAGGAGAAGAAGATGAGGAAGAAATCAGGGAGGAAGAGACAGTTTCCCAAGCAGGAAGACCAGGTACACTGCAATGCGTTCCTATAAAAATATAGTTTAATACGGTTTTCAGATTCCGGCAAAAAACGGAAAGGTGTCAAAAATGCGGAACCTGTAGGTAAGTACAGGTTTTCCTGGAAGATTCACAATGTCTATCCAACATGAAGGCCCAACATACCTCTCATTATGTGAAACTTTTATTATTATTCAAATGTTTGTTTCAGAACCGCCGCCAAAATCTCCAGAAATTGTTTACGTAAGAGTAAGTATTACTTAGTATGAATCCTGCCTTTTCGACTCACTACTGATTTCAGAAAGTTATACAAACCGTAAAAGTGGATTACACAATTCAAGCTGCATTTGGCGCCACATGTGATAGACTGAGTAAATGCAAGCAAATCATTTACTTTTTAAGAAACACGGCGGAACCTGTCCCAATGTTTGATACTTGGGAAGACGCGCTCGCTGAAATGCCCAGTTACTTTTTGATAGGCTCCTGCAACTCAAATTTCCTAACCTCCCTTCATCTGCTTACAAGAGACGTACTTAGTTGTCGTAATACAAATAAACTGTCCGTAAGGATTTGCATATTTACAGGTGTACGTGCCTCTTGTCGAAACCCAATTCAAGGAACCGGCATCGTTGAAAAAACGAAAACCGAGGCAAGATACAGGAGACGTCAAAGCTGAACCGATTTCATCTGGCGCACTTGCAACTGATTTCAAACGACCCTCCGATTATCGAAGATTATCGTTGTCTATTCAAAAGTCAATGCAACAATCTCAAAATTCAACCGAACCAATCGCCGTTGAAAGTATGGACACGTCTTCTGAGCCTACCCCGACCAAATCAGAATTTCTAAACGATTTATGGGATTTTATTAAAGCTTTAGACTGGTAACTATTTTTACAATAATGGGCAGTAGTCTCCATCGATGGGGTTTCAGGACTGTACAGCACGTCCAAGACGATATTCAGTTACCATTAGGCGAAATACCCGATTTATTCAATCTAGACGATGAGACATTCATTCAAGAAACGTCACGAGTTGAAGCGTTGGAGGACGTTATAATGTCGTGGGAGTCACATATAATGAAAGTTATCGAAACTTCGCTGACTAAGGTGTGACTCTTATAACTGTTCCCCAATAGGTACTATTTGTTGAAACAGGTGCCATCCGGAAACGGGCCTATACCCGAATACGATTATTGGCGAGAACGCGAGGCGGCTTTAAGTAAGCTAGTTGAACAGCTCAAAAAACCAACACTTGTACGAATACTACAATTGTTGAAAATGGCGCAATCGGATATAAGTAATGGCTTCGATCATTATAAAAACGAATTGATGAAATACTACATCCAAGCACGGGATAATGTTAAAATTTTATTTACGGTTTTAAGACATTTCAAGGTAAGGTAAAGGCACTCAAATCTGCATCACTAAACAAGCCACTTGTAGACTGTAACGTTCAGTGAAGATTTTAAAAAGGTTAACGAATGCTTGCCCAGTCTCATGGACGGATTGCATATGGTGTGGGTATTATCTCGGTACTATTGCACCGATGAGCAAATGGTGCCTTTGCTTGAGAGAATATCTTGGTGCCTCTGTGAGAAAACTAAAATTGCGTTAAATACGGAAACATTATTCAGGTAATACGCTTGAGGGGTATTTATGGCAAGTATTATTACTAACAGATTGTAACGGCTTAGTTACATTTAGAGGTTGGAAACCCTCTTGTATATATGAATCGGGCAATAATTTCGTTTGCATTTTAAAGCCTAAAATAAATTCCAATTTACGAAAACCAGTTTACAAATACGAGACATAAATTTAAGACATACGCATTAATATAGCGCAATGAAACGTTTTGCACCTTGGACCTCAACGATTTCGTGGTAACAATTTATTTAAATAAGAGCACGCTTACGCGATAATACTAATATATGGTACACGTATAAAATTTCCTATACCCGCACATTTGTAAATTTAACAAAAAATCTTTAAAGCTTACAGCGACCACCTGTTGCAACATTCCGTAAAATCCATAGCACTAATTTATATAAGGAAAGCATAATGCATATTTTATGCCATAAGGCATAAACGTAAAAGTAGAAATGGGACACCCTCCGCCATCTTGGATTTTGGACCAAAGACGTGGCCTTGATATAGGATTCTCCGGTGTCAGCTCGTGCTCTAGGATTTCCCTGGTTTTGGTCGGGGACTTGGTGATAAGGATTCTCCGGTTACATCACTGGGATTTCCGCGGCGAAAAAAGTCGTGATCTTGGTGAAGGTGGATTGACTGGTTACATAACTAATGCCCGTTTGCACTGACAAATTTAAGTGGAGCTTAGCTTAAGCATAGCAACCATTGTCTCAATAATCGTTGCCATGGATTTTAAGCTACGCTTAAGATAAGCTTAAATTTGCCGGTGCAAATGGCCATAAGAGGTGACCTTGTTTTATGTGCCTCTATACAAGACAGTGGCAGAGCCTGTCCGCCATGTTGTGGCAAATTCAAATATCTACTGTTATAACAATTTAAAATAGGTACATATGTATGTACTGCTTTGTAAAAATGAAAATCACTCATTGATACCGCCCTCCTCTCCCACCCTCCTAAACCAACGCCCGCATATACCCTTACCGTAATTTACCAATACACCATGGGCAATAACGTACGTTAAAAGCAATGAAAGCTAAAGAGGGTATTCGAAGAGCCCGCTTAATCCAAAATATTTCGTTATGTGAACGAGAAAATGTTTAATCGTTTAAACAATGAACAGGACGGCAATTTAATTTCAGAAAATCCGTTTCGGAAATTCGCCAAGAGACAGGAGACGCCAGAGACATGTTACGCACTTGGTACATTTGCTACATGGATACTAGGAATAAAATAGAAAATTCTGGAAAAGGTCAGCGATGGGAATTTAACAGGCACAAGCTCTTCGACAATACCGAGTTCATTGCGAGCGTTGCTGAAAATCTGAATGAGGTCGCAACAGTAAGAATTTTTGAATTGAATTTCGGTGTTCTCATAACTATTTGAAAGGTAATGGTACATTTCAATAACATATTTGGACCGGAGCTAAGGGCGATTGTTATCGATCCGCAAAAAGTTGATCAAGTAACTAGAAGAGTCGATAACTTAGTGGTCCCCATTGAAAATCTCGATTTCGACCTGTTCCTGTCGAAAAATAAAGAAAATTGGGAGGCCATCATGAACGACTTTTATAAAGAAGTCAGAATTTTAGAAAGGGAAGCGGTAACGTTTATTAATCAAAGCTTCAAGATGTTAAGGTGAGTATGACATTGATGAAAATTGTTTGGAAATGAACCTCTTTTAGATTGGCCGAAAAAGCCTTACACGTGCTAATTAAGTTTGTCCGTATGGAAACGCGACAAGTCATAAAGGACTTACTGTTGACGAAATTCGACGTTATCATGGAACAATTTATACAAGAGATCGTTATGGTGGAAGATCTATTTATGGTAGTTGTGACATTTGCACTTCTAGTGTCATCGTCTTTTTTTTAGAGAAATAGACGTCATCCTCTCTTGTGCAGGGATATGCCACCCCACGTTGGTGCCATGTTTTGGGCGCGACTGTTGTTTATGAGGCTGAAGCAGCCCGTGCTCAAATTCCAAACTGTACAGGAACTAAATGACTCGACTTTGAAAAAGGAAGCGTTCCAGTACTACTTGAAAGTAGCGAAACTTATTAAAAACTACGAAAAGAATAAGTATGAACAGTGGTGCAATGATGTCATGCCTATCATTACTTCATCAATGAAGATGAATATTCTAAAAATTTCTAACCAATTGTTCCGGAAAAGAAAACGTAAGTGTTCGCGTAATATTATTACAAATCATCCTTCTATAATATGACATTTTGTTGGTCAGAATGTTCAAATAGTGCATGTACACTGTAACCGGCTGGTTACTTTTCAACTTTTCCTACCGTTTCTTTCTCAAACTATTTTATTTAGGGGTGGTTCTTCTTACATAAAATAATTGTTGTTGAGCGCCGGCTAACTTCAATCGATGATCCTTTTCTGGCCTCGAGGAAATGGGAAAGGATAAATGAATAAAAATCAAGCCTTTATTAAAACCTATTACGTTCTTTTTCTCTTAGAAAATCACCTTTTTGCTGTAAATAACACACGTCAAAAGAAATGGGGGTTGAGGCGGTACGTTCCTGTAAAAGTAGGGTTAACTCATTCATTCACAAAAATTCACTGCATAGAAAAGAAAGTCTGTCTTTATTACGTTAGTCAAAAGTCAAAATATTTACTCTAAAACCACCGAGTACAGAAAGAAACTTAATTCTTGTTTCCTTGTTTCATAAATTAGTATACAATTAGATCGAAAATCAAAACAAACTGCTTGTTCGGTTCGGCCAATCACAAGCAGGTAGGTTTCGACACGACTTTTTCGGCACCCTCATAGTAGACTGTGCACGGACCGCGCGTAGAACAGAAAATGGAACTGTTCTTCGGAAATCTCGCAATCCTCCAGACTTTCTCCGGAGTGCCGTGAAGGATCGTCTTTGCCTTCGATGTAGTGGCTGGATGGAAATGTTTTCGCTCGGTTCTTGATTTTCTTAAAATGTCGCCTCAATTCACTATTACAAGAAAACGTGCTTATAATTTACGGGCGCGAATGGCACAGATGTTGCTCCGTTAAAAGACGGCGGGCAACTCCCTTTTGGTACTGGAAATTTCCGTATTTATACTCTCGTAGTGTTTATCCCGTGGCCTCATTTCAGTTTTACGCACACAATCCACTTACGTTTATATAGACTGATCGCCCGTGAATAAAACTTTTGTTAATTTGACAGCGGTAGTGAACAGGCGGATTTAAGTCGTTCTACTAGCTCTAGATTAATCATTTAGGTACAATGGCTCAGACTTTGACCTTAGCCAAGGTTAGTAAAGAGAATAGGTTGCCTCGTAACTTTCAGCCAATAAACGTTGAGTATTAAAATACGCGAATGACGTCACCCAGAATCCCATTTTGTCCAGACCAACACGCGAATGACGTCACCCAGAATCCCATTTTGTCCAGACCAACAACAGTGTAGCAATTGAAAATAGCATCTAGGATAGTTTAAGGGTAGTTAGATAGGCGCAATGTAAGTTGCATATATTTAGGCAGGTATATAATATTAGTTTTGGAAATTTAGTTATCTGGAAGGTCACATTCCTTGGGTGATAATTTTGGGTAAGGCAACGGATTTTTGGTAGAAAATCGAGAGAGAGTGATTGGCTTTTGGGTGGCTAGTTAGAGCTAAAATAATAAATTGTAGAATTTACTGATATATATTCAGGATCTGTCTACTAGCTCCCATATTTTGCTACTGTTTTCCGACTGAAGTAGAGTTGTTGGCGTGTTGACCGGGCTCAGTAGTTTGATTATTCAGATCAGAAGTGATCCTCCTCGAAGTTTCAGATACAATGCTAGGAATTTAATTACTTGTACATATTAAATAGGCTTGTTAGGACGTTAGAACTATAGTTATAAGTTTGGTACGATTCGTGAGAGTTATCGTAATAGGCATCTTTGGCTAAGGGAATTAATGATAAAGCTATAACATCTAGGTAAGGGTTACCTCTTAATTTTGGCATGCAGTAGAAGTCGTCTTTTTTTAGCTTTTCCTCAGACACCGGTCCCGGCTTTACCTAAGGTTAAGGTCATGGGCAACGGCACTACAAACCAGCAGGTCTGATAAACCAATCCTTATCTACTATTACCATTCCTTGCGGCGAAAGTAAAGGTCGTATCACTATTTAGAAATAATTAATATGTTTAAACCCTACTTTAATTTATTTGTGGCATATGTTGGAAAAAAAACAAATGTACCTAATAATTCACCAGTTCTGTGTATGATTTAATGTAATTACAAATACTTACCTCATTTCCATTGCGTACTTGTAAAGGGGAATTCGTTGAATTTATATTGGTGGTTAACTTGGTTAAACCTCCATTGGACATACTTGTAATATACTCAGGGTGCGGGGCTAGCTAGCAATTCCAGGACCCGTATATCTAACGTCAGAACTAAGGCACTCACGCCACTGTTTATAACATGGTGGTAACGAATGAAACCTCCTAATTAATGTTCAATCAGATATCAGGGCTTCACACCATTAATACCATTTCGTTGCGTATAATTTGCCTGTCCATTAACGTCATTTATTTGAATATAAATATATTCTGTTTCTCTTGCCACAATTATCTACGAGTTTTATTCATGTTCATACATTTTACTTGGAAGAGCCTATCCTCCTTGATCAAGAGGGTTCCATGCTTTGGCTTGATCTGGCGCCCTACTATAATTTTTGAGTTTGAAAGTAGCAATTGTACATGGCAGGATTTCGATCCTTCACGACTCTATAGTTTAGAGTTAGCCGGCTGCTGCACTAAATCCAAGTTTAGTGGTGATTGTTGAATTAGTATTGAGGGGCTGTGCTGCAACAGAACACGTTCAAAAAATGCAAAATGGATTGAAATGGTACTTTACATGGATGTGTTGAAAAGTCCCTGCATTGCATAGAAAGAAACATGCTAGCGAATTATTAAACGCACTTTGTTTAAAATAGCTTACATTTCATCCCTGATTTCATCTTAATAGTCTTTGGTCGGGAAATGCAGACTGCACAGTCCATTGCATACGGAGTTCAGGTTCCCCTTTCGATTGCACTCTATAACCCATTCTTTTTGTGATACAGTACTTACCTTTTGGAAAAGCGAAAAACTGAACCTGCGATCCATTTGCCATCGATTTGTTGCAGCTGCTATTGCATATAACAACGTCACCAAGACTTCCATCCGGCATCTAATACCCTATATTGATACTTATAATAAATATACGTAATAGAATCTTCAGCATTATCTGACAATTAAGTACTTACCTACACAGTTCAAATAACTGTCAAAGTCAACGAAAATTTAAACAACAATCAAATGGGACTTCCGGATTCTCGAAGGAGCAAAGGTTAGGTTTCTTAAAATATCGCCTTTGCTGTAAGGGAACACATTTTAGTAAATGTGTTGGAGGCGAAACAATTCGCAAACTCATACTTCGCATTGGTAGAAAATATTCACAACTTTATTTATAATCGTATACGAAACCAAGTCAATGTCAAATGAATCACAGTCAGGTGCTAAAAGAAATTTACTTTTATATTTCTACAAACACTATTGTACTCGTACATAAAAAAACTAAGCAATACGAAAACATGTTGTTAAGTCGCTCTCTTCTCGAACGTGCTGCCCAAGATCTTCTTCAGCGGTACGGCCTAGGCTCTAGGCACAGTTTTGATCTTCTAGGTATCGCTTTCAAGACGATTGGCTCAAAGTTGCGCGGTGTTCTTCGCAAGATCAACAAGCCCAGGTTCGGCGTCTTAGGCTGCCCGTGAACTAACTGGACTTTGATACGCTTTTCATTTATATGCACCCCCAACACTATATACCTACCGTCCTTGTAAGCGCTTATCCGTACTATGGCGAATCGTTTATAAGAATAGGAACTCTTTTACCCGCCAGTTCGACTTCGGTACTGAACAGACATATTTAAAAGCTCTCCTTGCGGTTACTTTATTACAATGACACACTTAATTACCTCATTCCGAATATACATACGAAAAGCAGTAATTATGATTCTATTCTATTTACATGTGAAACAAAATTGCATACCTAACCGCGATTATTACTTTATATTGAATTTATTATTATTATTACTATTAGGAAGAGAAGCAAAAAATTATATAGTTTTAAAATTTTGGTTAACTCTCGATAGGGACCCAAATACAGATCCGAAGAGTTCCCACCTCTCCGATGGGATAATAATTTTTTTCTTCTAAAAAAGCTAATTTTCTTACACTAAAAGTAACTGTAGCAATTATACAGTGAGTTTTTTTTAAATGCGAACATAGAAGTTTGCATGCAATGTAATTTCCCTATGTTCGATCATTGACTGGGGGGTATAGGTAATATTAGTCAATGGTTCGATTTAAAAAGAAAACACATCAATCTGAGGTGTGCGCGGTTCACATTCCCACAAGCAAAACGCGCAACTTGTGTGACTATGAACAGCAAGTCAGCAACTACCTAGTCTTGATGATGAAGAGCGCTGGCTAAGATTTTTTTAAAGAAGCCATGTGAGGTCATAGCAACTTTAGGATAAATTTTTCTTAAACTTACAATAACTTGACCTCACAGGGCACGCGCTAACACCACAACGCATTGTGAACCAACCTTCAATTATTTGTAGGTCATGTGCACCTGGTAGTCTACTAATTTGATCTATTCAATACATAAATAAAGAAAATAAGAAAATTAACGAAAACAATTACAATAAATGTTCGAAGTGTCCTCCTTGACATTCTAAGCAATAACCTAACCGATTTCGTAATTAAATTTGACGGCGGTATTTTTTAAAATGTAATAGCTAGCAATTGTATCTACTACTCATTTGAACTACTCAATAGATTGATGTGTTTTTTTTAAATCGAACATAAGGAAATTACATTGCATGCAAACTCCTATGTTGTGAAAATTGTACCCTGGATCTTATCTTGATACAACCATACTCAAAATCAAAGATATTGAATAATATTGACAAGCTTTTTAATTTGTTTATAGAATACAACTACTTCAATTATTTTATATAACATTCACTCCTTGATACTTTATACAAAGTTTGTACAGAACACTTTTCAACACCTTCCCTCAAACTTTGCACAACAATGTTCATCACTTTCAGTTCATTAACACATCCCTAAACCGTTTAAATTTAATTGGCAATAATGGCTTAGTAAGTATGTCGGCTATTTGATATTCGGTGGGACAATGTATTATATCAAATACACCTTCACTTAATTTTTCACAAATGAAATAATACCGCACATCAATGTGTTTGCTGCGCTGATTAAACTTCCCATTTTTTATTAGTGCGATTGTGCTTGTGTTATCAATTTGAAATTTAATTTTTAAATTTTCGCCTATCAACTCTTCAATCAAGGCTTTCAAAAATAAAACTTCCTTCAGAGCTTCAGCTGCACTTATGAATTCAGCTTCCATAGATGAGAGTGCTACGATGGGTTGCCGTCTTGAACACCAGCTTATTGGTGTTCCATTAAGGAAACATACATATCCAGTAGTACTACGTCTACTTTCTAGATCATTAGCATAATCGCTATCCGTGTACACTACCATCTCATTCAAATTTCCATTCTTTTTGAAGAACAAACCTAAATGTTTGGTTCCTTTCAAATATTTTATTGTACGTTTTACATTTTTTACATCCGAGTCTGATGGATTTTCCAGGTATCGAGATTCCTTTCCAACAGCAAAACTGATGTCCGGACGTGTTTTTGAACTGAGGTAGAGCAGGCTTCCTACTGTGCTTCACGATATGGGAAAATACCTTTTAAATTTCGATCAGTCTCATCTTTTGTCATGATTGGTATTTCCGAATCCTTAGCATTAGTCAAACCAAATTTTTCTGCTACTTGTTCGCAGAACAAAGACTGTGATAAACGAATTCCATTCGTTTCTTGTGAAATTTCCATTCCTATGAATGTTCCTGCTGAATGATCTACTGTAATTTCGAACATCTTTTTGATATTGTTCAAAATTTCATCTACCTCTTGCAAATTCTTCCCCACAATTATTCCGTCGTCCACGTATACAGCAAGATAGACAGTATTTGATTCATTTTTAAAAATACAACTATCGCATTTTAGTGGTTTCAGTCCAATTTTGTTGAGCCTCTTCGTCAAAGTTTGATTCCACAATAACGGTGATTGTCTTAACCCATATAAACTGCTCTGTAACTTACATATCATTCCTTCCTTCTTTGGATAACCTTCCGGAATTTGCATGAATGTTTCGTCTTTCAGTTCCCCATGAAGAAACGCTGTTTTTACATCAAAGATTCTTATTTTAAATTCTTTAGCAGCCGTTATCGTAAGAAGTATTCGCAAACTTGTCATATTTACCACAGGACTATATGTTTTTTGAAAATCTATTCCTCTTTCTTGTTGAAAACCTCTTACAACTAGTCTAGCTTTCCTGGTTCCATTTTCTTTTTCTTTGAAAATCCATTTACTATTCAAAATTTTTCTTCCTTTCGCTTCTTCGGTTTTTACAAGAATCCAGGTTTTGTTTTTCGCAAGAGACATTTTTTTATCATTTATCGCTTTCTCCCAAAGCTCTTTATTTACACTTTTCATTACGTCAGTGTATGTTAACATAACGTAATCATTAAAATATGCTGGTCGTCCCAGACGAGTTCGATCTCTTAGTCCTAGAAAGCACTTTCTGTTCAGATCTGCATTATTTCCTTCTTCAGAATCCGTGTCGTCCATGATATCAGAATTAAAATGATTTTCGTCACTGTCATTCTGATATTCTGGCAACAGCATATCATTATACGACTCATCAGAATCACCATTACATTCTTGTTCCAGCAAATCCAAATTAACAATTTGTGGTTCTCTAACAATCTGAGAAACATCTTCAGATGATTTTGTTTCTTTTACAAATTGCACATCTCGTGAGATTACAATTCTTTGTTTGTTTTCATCCCAGCAACGATATCCAATTGCTGAATAACCAACCATTTTCAATTTTACCGATTTTGATTCCAATTTCTTTGTACTCGGCAAAACCTTTACATACACGTCACTACCAAAAATTTGTAAATTCTTCAAATTTGGTCTAATGCCTGTCCAGGCCTCAATTGGAGTTTTACCAATTATCGCTGATGATGGTGACCTATTTGTTACATAACAAGCTACTCTTAATGCTTCATTCCAGAACGTCTTTTCAATTTCAGCGTCAAACAACAGTGCACGCATTTTTTTCGCACAATGTACGATTTAGACGTTCCGCTTTTCCATTAAGCTGTGGACTGTACGGAGTGGTCCAATTTATAACAATTCCTTTGTTCGCACACCAATCTTTTAATCGCAGAAATTCTGTACCATTATCGCATTTCAGAACTTTAACTTTCTTACCCTTTTGTGTTTCCACCTTGTTGATAAATTTCTTGACTATTTCTACCACATCCGACTTCTTTTCAAAAGGATAAACTTCACAATAATGAGTATAGTCGTCTAAAAATGAGACAAAGTACTTTTCTTTACAATACGATTCATGTTCTATTTGACACACATCCGTGTGTATAATTTCTAGTTCCTCCGAAGCTTCTGGAAGACTACCTAAGAAAGGTGTTCTTGCATGTTTCGCTTTTATGCAAACTTCACAAGCGAAATCTTTATTTTCTCTAAATTGTATGCCGTCAGCCATGCTACAAAGATTTTTCAAATTTGTACCACCAAGATGTCCCAGCTTCTTGTGCCATATTTCTTGTGTCAGTAGGACTTTGGGTTTTTCACTTTCTATGTTTACGGCGTACCAGCCTTGATTTGTTTTCCTTCCCTTAATCAAAACTTCACCATCCTTTCTTATAATAACACTATCTTTCTCAAATACTACGTCTCCGCCATTCTGTGTAATTTTGGTGACGGATATGAGATTTGTGCTTACATCAGGAACGTACGCCACATTTGTAAGATCACACTTGTTACCTTTTATGGTTCCCGTAGCTGTTCCCGCCATTTTACAGTTGTTTGCAACTGTAAATTCGAGTTCTGCATGTTTTACATTTTCCAACAATCTTATATCATTCGTCATATGACAACTGGCTCCACTGTCCACGATGAAATTCCCATCAGGGTCATTACCTGTTAATGATTGTCCCTATTTCTAAAGAAACATTTGCTTGTGTCGTGATTGTTACGTTTGCAGATGGTACAATGCAGTCTTTCCGGTTGTCTTAGGTCGTTGTTAGAATTCGAACGATCTAAGTTTCTTTTACAATCACGTGCAAAATGTCCTCGCTGATTGCATTTTCTACATCGGTACTTAGTCCTTTCCGCAATTTTAAATGCAATAGCTTCCACTGGAATGTCATCAGGTTTCGTTTTTAGTTCCTCCGTTGAAAGACGTGCCACCAGGTTTGATAGCGTCCTTTCTCCTACAGCAGTAGATTCCCATGCACTTGCAAAATGAGAAAATTTGTCAGGTAACATTAATAATATTTTTGACATTAGCATAGTATCCGATACATTTTCGTTTAAAGACTTTAACCTGAATGCAATGTTTTGTAGTGATGCAACATTTTCCGCAACACATTGTCTATCATCAAATTTGAATTGATAGAATTTACTTAACAACGTACATTTCAAAGTATCGGTATCACGCTCAAAAATACTTTTTAAAGTGTCATACATTTCTTTTCCCGTACTTTTGGTCATTAAATGTATGAGCACGCTTTTATCTACTGTAGTAATTAAGATTTTTTTAACCTTGGCATCCTGTCTTTTCCATTTAGAAATTATATTTTCAACTGCAGTTTTACCTTCTCCTTCTACCGGTTCAGGGCATAATTCTGTACCGTCAACGTGTCCGTAAATACCCGCCGCTTTCAACAGAATATCTATTTGAAACTTCCACAGAGAGTAACCCTCTGAATCCTTAAGTTTTTCTATGGAGTTCAGCTCATTTTGTTGTTCCGCCATTGTTCCAGTTTGTGACATCTGTCGTTATTTTTCAACTGCAAGGCACCAACTTCCAAGCTAATCCTTTTTTAGTTATTTCAAGTTCTCCAACCACGCTCTGCTACCATGTGAAAATTGTACCCTGGATCTTATCTTGATACAACCATACTCAAAATCAAAGATATTGAATAATATTGACAAGCTTTTTAGTTTGTTTATAGAATACAACTACTTCAATTATTTTATATAACATTCACTCCTTGATACTTTATACAAAGTTTGTACAGAACACTTTTCAACAATATGTT
>NW_022170249.1:18631394-18683559 GCF_008802855.1 Photinus pyralis | reverse complement strand
TTTAAAATAGCTTACATTTCATCCCTGATTTCATCTTAATAGTCTTTGGTCGGGAAATGCAGACTGCACAGTCCATTGCATACGGAGTTCAGGTTCCCCTTTCGATTGCACTCTATAACCCATTCTTTTTGTGATACAGTACTTACCTTTTGGAAAAGCGAAAAACTGAACCTGCGATCCATTTGCCATCGATTTGTTGCAGCTGCTATTGCATATAACAACGTCACCAAGACTTCCATCCGGCATCTAATACCCTATATTGATACTTATAATAAATATACGTAATAGAATCTTCAGCATTATCTGACAATTAAGTACTTACCTACACAGTTCAAATAACTGTCAAAGTCAACGAAAATTTAAACAACAATCAAATGGGACTTCCGGATTCTCGAAGGAGCAAAGGTTAGGTTTCTTAAAATATCGCCTTTGCTGTAAGGGAACACATTTTAGTAAATGTGTTGGAGGCGAAACAATTCGCAAACTCATACTTCGCATTGGTAGAAAATATTCACAACTTTATTTATAATCGTATACGAAACCAAGTCAATGTCAAATGAATCACAGTCAGGTGCTAAAAGAAATTTACTTTTATATTTCTACAAACACTATTGTACTCGTACATAAAAAAACTAAGCAATACGAAAACATGTTGTTAAGTCGCTCTCTTCTCGAACGTGCTGCCCAAGATCTTCTTCAGCGGTACGGCCTAGGCTCTAGGCACAGTTTTGATCTTCTAGGTATCGCTTTCAAGACGATTGGCTCAAAGTTGCGCGGTGTTCTTCGCAAGATCAACAAGCCCAGGTTCGGCGTCTTAGGCTGCCCGTGAACTAACTGGACTTTGATACGCTTTTCATTTATATGCACCCCCAACACTATATACCTACCGTCCTTGTAAGCGCTTATCCGTACTATGGCGAATCGTTTATAAGAATAGGAACTCTTTTACCCGCCAGTTCGACTTCGGTACTGAACAGACATATTTAAAAGCTCTCCTTGCGGTTACTTTATTACAATGACACACTTAATTACCTCATTCCGAATATACATACGAAAAGCAGTAATTATGATTCTATTCTATTTACATGTGAAACAAAATTGCATACCTAACCGCGATTATTACTTTATATTGAATTTATTATTATTATTACTATTAGGAAGAGAAGCAAAAAATTATATAGTTTTAAAATTTTGGTTAACTCTCGATAGGGACCCAAATACAGATCCGAAGAGTTCCCACCTCTCCGATGGGATAATAATTTTTTTCTTCTAAAAAAGCTAATTTTCTTACACTAAAAGTAACTGTAGCAATTATACAGTGAGTTTTTTTTAAATGCGAACATAGAAGTTTGCATGCAATGTAATTTCCCTATGTTCGATCATTGACTGGGGGGTATAGGTAATATTAGTCAATGGTTCGATTTAAAAAGAAAACACATCAATCTGAGGTGTGCGCGGTTCACATTCCCACAAGCAAAACGCGCAACTTGTGTGACTATGAACAGCAAGTCAGCAACTACCTAGTCTTGATGATGAAGAGCGCTGGCTAAGATTTTTTTAAAGAAGCCATGTGAGGTCATAGCAACTTTAGGATAAATTTTTCTTAAACTTACAATAACTTGACCTCACAGGGCACGCGCTAACACCACAACGCATTGTGAACCAACCTTCAATTATTTGTAGGTCATGTGCACCTGGTAGTCTACTAATTTGATCTATTCAATACATAAATAAAGAAAATAAGAAAATTAACGAAAACAATTACAATAAATGTTCGAAGTGTCCTCCTTGACATTCTAAGCAATAACCTAACCGATTTCGTAATTAAATTTGACGGCGGTATTTTTTAAAATGTAATAGCTAGCAATTGTATCTACTACTCATTTGAACTACTCAATAGATTGATGTGTTTTTTTTAAATCGAACATAAGGAAATTACATTGCATGCAAACTCCTATGTTGTGAAAATTGTACCCTGGATCTTATCTTGATACAACCATACTCAAAATCAAAGATATTGAATAATATTGACAAGCTTTTTAATTTGTTTATAGAATACAACTACTTCAATTATTTTATATAACATTCACTCCTTGATACTTTATACAAAGTTTGTACAGAACACTTTTCAACACCTTCCCTCAAACTTTGCACAACAATGTTCATCACTTTCAGTTCATTAACACATCCCTAAACCGTTTAAATTTAATTGGCAATAATGGCTTAGTAAGTATGTCGGCTATTTGATATTCGGTGGGACAATGTATTATATCAAATACACCTTCACTTAATTTTTCACAAATGAAATAATACCGCACATCAATGTGTTTGCTGCGCTGATTAAACTTCCCATTTTTTATTAGTGCGATTGTGCTTGTGTTATCAATTTGAAATTTAATTTTTAAATTTTCGCCTATCAACTCTTCAATCAAGGCTTTCAAAAATAAAACTTCCTTCAGAGCTTCAGCTGCACTTATGAATTCAGCTTCCGTAGATGCGAGTGCTACGATGGGTTGCCGTCTTGAACACCAGCTTATTGGTGTTCCATTAAGGGAACAGGAATACATATCCAGTAGTACTACGTCTACTTTCTAGATCATTAGCATAATCGCTATCCGTGTACACTACCATCTCATTCAAATTTCCATTCTTTTTGAAGAACAAACCTAAATGTTTGGTTCCTGTCAATTATTTTATTGTACGTTTTACGTTTTTTACATCCGAGTCTGATGGATTTTCCAGGTATCGAGATTCCTTTCCAACAGCAAAACTGATGTCCGGACGTGTTTTTGAACTGAGGTAGAGCAGGCTTCCTACTGTGCTTCACGATATGGGAAAATACCTTTTAAATTTCGATCAGTCTCATCTTTTGTCATGATTGGTATTTCCGAATCCTTAGCATTAGTCAAACCAAATTTTTCTGCTACTTGTTCGCAGAACAAAGACTGTGATAAACGAATTCCATTCGTTTCTTGTGAAATTTCCATTCCTATGAATGTTCCTGCTGAATGATCTACTGTAATTTCGAACATCTTTTTGATATTGTTCAAAATTTCATCTACCTCTTGCAAATTCTTCCCCACAATTATTCCGTCGTCCACGTATACAGCAAGATAGACAGTATTTGATTCATATTTAAAAATACAACTATCGCATTTTAGTGGTTTAAGTCCAATTTTGTTGAGCCTCTTCGTCAAAGTTTGATTCCACAATAACGGTGATTGTCTTAACCCATATAAACTTCTCTGTAACTTACATATCATTCCTTCCTTCTTTGGATAACCTTCCGGAATTTGCATGAATGTTTCGTCTTTCAGTTCCCCATGAAGAAACGCTGTTTTTACATCAAAGATTCTTATTTTAAATTCTTTAGCAGCAGCAGACGATAGTAAGAAGTACTCGCAAACTTGTCATATTTACCACAGGACTATATGTTTCTTGAAAATCTATTCCTCTTTCTTGTTGAAAACCTCTTACAACTAGTCTAGCTTTCCTGGTTCCATTTTCTTTTCCTTTGAATATCCATTTGCTATTCAAAATTTTTGTGCCTTTCGCTTCTTCGGTTTTTACAAGAATCCAGGTTTTGTTTTTCGCAATAGACATTTTTTCCTCATTTATCGCTTTCTCCCAAAGCTCTTTATCTACACTTTTCATTACGTCAGTGTATGTTAACATAACGTAATCATTAAAATATGCTGGTCGTCCCAGACGAGTTCGATCTCTTAGTCCTAGAAGGCCCTTTCTGTTCAGATCTGCATTATTTCCTTCTTCAGAATCCGTGTCGTCCATGATATCAGAATTAAAATGATTTTCGTCACTGTCATTCTGATATTCTGGCAACAGCATATCATTATACGACTCATCAGCATCACCATTACGTTCTTGTTCCAGCAAATCCAAATTAACAATTTGTGGTTCTCTAACAATCTGAGAAACATCTTCAGATGATTTTGTTTCTTTTACAAATTGTACATCTCGTGAGATTACAATTCTTTGTTTGTTTTCATCCCAGCAACGATATCCAATTGCTGAATAACCAACCAATTTCAATTTTACCGATTTTGATTCCAATTTCTTTGTACTCGGCAAAACCTTTACATACACGTCACTACCAAAAATTTGTAAATTCTTCAAATTTGGTCTAACGCCTGTCCAGGCCTCAATTGGAGTTTTACCAATTATCGCTGATGATGGTGACCTATTTGTTACATAACAAGCTACTCTTAATGCTTCATTCCAGAACGTCTTTTCAATTTCAGCGTCAAACAACAGTGCACGCATTTTTTCGCACAATGTACGATTTAGACGTTCCGCTTTTCCATTAAGCTGTGGACTGTACGGAGTGGTCCAATTTATAACAATTCCTTTGTTCGCACACCAATCTTTTAATCGCAGAAATTCTGTACCATTATCGCATTTCAGAACTTTAACTTTCTTACCCTTTTGTGTTTCCACCTTGTTGATAAATTTCTTGACTATTTCTACCACATCCGACTTCTTTTCAAAAGGATAAACTTCACAATAATGAGTATAGTCGTCTAAAAATGAGACAAAGTACTTTTCTTTACAATACGATTCATGTTCTATTTGACACACATCCGTGTGTATAATTTCTAGTTCCTCCGAAGCTTCTGGAAGACTACCTAAGAAAGGTGTTCTTGCATGTTTCGCTTTTATGCAAACTTCACAAGCGAAATCTTTATTTTCTCTAAATTGTATGCCGTCAGCCATGCTACAAAGATTTTTCAAATTTGTACCACCAAGATGTCCCAGCTTCTTGTGCCATATTTCTTGTGTCAGTAGGACTTTGGGTTTTTCACTTTCTATGTTTACGGCGTACCAGCCTTGATTTGTTTTCCTTCCCTTAATCAAAACTTCACCATCCTTTCTTATAATAACACTATCTTTCTCAAATACTACGTCTCCGCCATTCTGTGTAATTTTGGTGACGGATATGAGATTTGTGCTTACATCAGGAACGTACGCCACATTTGTAAGATCACACTTGTTACCTTTTATGGTTCCCGTAGCTGTTCCCGCCATTTTACAGTTGTTTGCAACTGTAAATTCGAGTTCTGCATGTTTTACATTTTCCAACAATCTTATATCATTCGTCATATGACAACTGGCTCCACTGTCCACGATGAAATTCCCATCAGGGTCATTACCTGTTAATGATTGTCCCTATTTCTAAAGAAACATTTGCTTGTGTCGTGATTGTTACGTTTGCAGATGGTACAATGCAGTCTTTCCGGTTGTCTTAGGTCGTTGTTAGAATTCGAACGATCTAAGTTTCTTTTACAATCACGTGCAAAATGTCCTCGCTGATTGCATTTTCTACATCGGTACTTAGTCCTTTCCGCAATTTTAAATGCAATAGCTTCCACTGGAATGTCATCAGGTTTCGTTTTTAGTTCCTCCGTTGAAAGACGTGCCACCAGGTTTGATAGCGTCCTTTCTCCTACAGCAGTAGATTCCCATGCACTTGCAAAATGAGAAAATGTGTCAGGTAACATTAATAATATTTTTGACATTAGCATAGTATCCGATACATTTTCGTTTAAAGACTTGACTTGAATGCAATGTTTTGTAGTGATGCAACATTTTCCGCAACACATTGTCTATCATCAAATTTGAGTTGATAGAATTTACTTAACAACGTACATTTCAAGGTATCGGTATCACGCTCAAAAATACTTTTTAGTGCGTCATACATTTCTTTTCCCGTACTTTTGGTCATTAAATGTATGAGCACGCTTTTATCTACTGTAGTAATTAAGATTTTTTGAACCTTGGCATCCTGTCTTTTCCATTTAGAAATTATATTTTCAACTGCAGTTTTACCTTCTCCTTCTACCGGTTCAGGGCATAATTCTGTACCGTCAACGTGTCCGTAAATACCCGCCGCTTTCAACAGAATATCTATTTGAAACTTCCACAGAGAGTAACCCTCTGAATCCTTAAGTTTTTCTATGGAGTTCAGCTCATTTTGTTGTTCCGCCATTGTTCCAGTTTGTGACATCTGTCGTTATTTTTCAACTGCAAGGCACCAACTTCCAAGCTAATCCTTTTTTAGTTATTTCAAGTTCTCCAACCACGCTCTGCTACCATGTGAAAATTGTACCCTGGATCTTATCTTGATACAACCATACTCAAAATCAAAGATATTGAATAATATTGACAAGCTTTTTAATTTGTTTATAGAATACAACTACTTCAATTATTTTATATAACATTCACTCCTTGATACTTTATACAAAGTTTGTACAGAACACTTTTCAACATATGTTCGTATTAAAAAAAATTCACTGTATATATTAAATATAATATATTATATAATAATTATAATTATGTTAGTGCCAACATTTTGGGAAAACACTGAACAAGTCAATGAAAATGTTTCTTGTCAAGAAGGTTGAAAATCCAATACAATAGTTTATTTCTTATTGCAATTGGTAATGTGGGTTGCATACAGTAAGGCGCATCGTAAAATTTTATACATAGCTGTATAGAAGCACGCAGCTATATCGGGTGATCGAAAAGAACTGCAGACAGTTTAAATTGGGCGCTTTAAGTTTTTAATGTTTTTTACTGGAATTGGCAGTTTATTTATGCATTAGTGATTAAATTGATCCACCACTGCTTTTACAAAAATGACATTTGGTATGTTACCAACGTTATGTATGTTTAGATTTACAGGAAATTCAAATTGTCCGCACTACTTTTCGATCACCCGTTATATGGCATACAATGCTGTCGCGTAATTTGTGTGACACGTAAATTTTTTAGAAATTCGAAATTTTGTTTTTCGAGATCAGAGAGCGACGGGGCCTGAGGGAGGGGGGTTAAAACTTTTATCTCATTCTCATTGTATTCTAATTAAAAGTCTCAGCGAAAGGAACCGTTTTCTACCAACTACGGCCCTTCTATCTGTCCTCTTATCAAAGTACGGGGTGGATGGGGAGGGGGGGGGGGGGGGAAGCAGTTTATTCCTTCATGGTACTCTAATTAAACGTCTCAACGAAAGGAATTAATTTCTACCAACCATAGCCCTCCTCCTCGACCTATTATCGTGATCGATCGGGTATATTCCCTTATACCTCAAGAATGGATTGTCGGAAGATGGTACTCACAAAAAGCGATTGAGACGTCTGCAAGAAATATATCCATTGGTGATGTCAAAACAAAAACTATTTCGGTTAAAAAATTCGCTTTATCTGTACAAGAGTTTTGTGCACATTTACACTTGTTTCTTTATGTACCTACACACAGATTTGTTGAATTCTATATTACATACGGAGTAGGTACTATTTCAAATCTATAACAGTAACACTACTACCTTAAATCACTGCTCGATATTTATATTTATTTCAACTTTTCTCTTGTTAGTTTCAATCTTTCACTTCACCCTTTAACTCGAAGCGAATACACAAGAAAATTTATCCAGTATGTTTGCATAAACTATACACATTATATTTTCACGCGGTTCCTAATGCTTGTTCATTTATTTTATTATGCGAGATGCAGACATTGAATTTCGTTTTTAGCACTCAAGTTGGGTGCTACTAGAGGAGTGAAATGGTTGACCAGTATAAAACCACCGGTAAATTTGGCGGACAAGTTAAGTAAAGAGAAGAGGCAAACTTGGATCGAACTGATGGGCGACTTTGTTATGTCGGAGCACACTCTGCATTTTTCTGAAAATTTCAATTTGAAACTTTTCGATGCAATTACTGGCGCTGGGCTGATGGAGGTTCTCAACTACCCTCTTCCTCAGGAAGTTAGCTTAGTCACCATTCAGAAGGAACGTTTGCATAATGATATGGTGGCCGTCAAAGAATTTATACATGACTATAACACAATTATTCAAAACTTGTCTATATCGCAGGTAAGAATGAATTACAAGTAGGTATAATAGGTACGTGATTTACAAAAATCTCACGTTTTTGAGACATTTTTGATAAAAATCATTCTTCCAAAAGCCGACCGATCTTAACACTCGCCCATTGTATTGGTTTTGTGGAGAATTGCATATCGGTTACGTATAATTTATTATTTTAGTTGCAGTTTTTACGAAACCATATACGAGAAGCGGAAATAAACATCCAGCCTGGAATTTCAAGAATCATCTGGACTTCTTTGGGAATTCAAGATTACGTAGCCAGCTGCCGGCTAATTATAAAAACCTTGTCATCGTTAGTTCAACAGATGAACCATGTGGAAGTCGATCTGACCAATCGAATTCAAAATTTAGCGTCGTTCAACTTGTTTTACTTTAAGCCCATAACCGAGGAGCCTACGAGGTTGCCGTGCCGAGAATTCTTTCTGGAGATGAATACGGTACGCACTGAACGCGTTTGTCAAATGGCAAAGTTGTACGAAACAATGAGTCTGATTTTAATGAAGTTGGAAAACCTTATTTTGGAGACAAACACTGGAAAATCAAAGTTGATGACCAATTACTACGCGTTTTGGGAGAACAAGATTTACTCTTCCCTTACAAAAATGACTCTTCAAAATACACAAACATTTAACGAACACATTTTGAAGAAGACCATTCTCTTCCAAGTGGATGCCGTTCTATCAGAACCCGATGTAATCTTGTTCCCCACTCCGACCGAAATTTACAATACAATATTGCGCAGCGTTAAAGATTTTTTGACTAGGTTAAAAAGTTTCAAGCGCTGGATGAATGGCACATGTCTCGTGTGTCCACCGCAGAAGATGGACGGCAACGAGGATCATTTTGAATTCACATTTTACGACGACGTAATGCAAGTGCCCCAAGTAAATAACGTAATTAGTGTGATCCAAGAAACAGCATATAAAAGCATCTTGAACGTACACAGATACATTCAGGGATGGAAAAGGTTTAGAAACCTTTGGAACTTTGACAAGGAAATTACGTGCTCGCGATTCGTATCCAAAAACCTATCCCTCACAATGTTCGACGAGAAGTTCACATTTTACGCATCCATCATCTCAGACTTGAGACAACGCAAAGGGTTCGACGACATTGGTCCAATACGAGTCAATTTACTTCCACTAATCGACGCGATTTGTGAACATTCGTGGCGTTGGAAAGTCACTCTGGGTCAGAAATTGGCGGAGATTACAAAAGAAAAAATGTTGACCCTAAAAGCTACAATAGCAGAATTAAGACTAATAGTAAATCGAAATATCAAAGGTTTAGAATTGTTTAAAGCCATCATGCAAGCAATTGCTACAATCCTGCGCATGAACATATCAGCCGAAATTGAGTATCTCATTTATCAGGAGACGTACAGAGTTCTCAAACAACATGATCTACCTTACGATACCGCCGATGAAGAACTAGCCCATTCACTGCAAGAGGATTGGAAATCGTTGTATTTATCGGCGATTTATCGAACGCAAACTCTCGAAACGACAAAGGAAAGGTTTGCGCAAATTACTCTTACGGAAATTCGGGAATTTTGTAACAGTCTGGCAGAATTTATTAAACAGTTTGATGCCGAGGGACCTGGCGCCGTGGGCGACGATTTGGATAAAGGCGTCCGGCTTATGGAGGAGTACGGTAAAATGTTTGAGGAATTAGAAGCCCGTAGAATTGATTTAATGACAGCCGAGATGCTTTTCGACATACCCCTAGCGGATTATTCAGACTTTCTGAGAACAAAGCAAGATTTCGCGAACATGGAGTTGGTTTACAAGATCTATAAGTTGCAAAAGCAGGGCAGGGAGGTTTGGGGTAGAACTCTATGGGCGAACTTAAATCCACAAGCTCTTGTTGACGGAATTGAAGGTTTCATAAAGGATTTCCGGAAGCTTCCAAAGGCGGCTAGAACACATCCGGTTGGGCTACAGCTGGATTTGAAAATGAAGCAGTTTAAAAACGTGGTGCCCCTCATGGTCGCGTTGAAGAACGAAGCTTTAAGAGAGCGGCATTGGAAACAGTTGATGGTAAAAACTGGCCAATTCTTTGATATGGCGCCTGACCGATTTACGCTTGATAATATGTTTGCCATGCAATTGCACAAATACCAAGATATCGCGGAAGAGATTATCAATAACGCTGTGAAGGAATTAAGTATTGAGAAAGGAGTGAGAGATGTTGCCGAAATATGGGCAACGATGGCATTTATCATTAACAAGCATACGAAAGGAACTGAGGATCGAGGATTTATTTTGGGCCCCGTCGATGATATAATGGCGACACTTGATGATAATTTGATGAATTTGCAGAGTATGGCCGGTTCGCAGTTTATCGGTCCTTTTTTGCCGATAGTTCAGAAATGGGAGAGAAGTTTGGCTAACGCCAGCGAAGTTATAGATGAGTGGCTTTCTGTGCAACGCAAATGGATGTACTTGGAAGGCATATTTGTGGGAGGTGACATTAGGATTCAGTTGCCCGACGAAGCGAGGAAATTTGATGATATTGATAAGACATTTCGTAGAATCATGGCTGAAGTAGCGAAAAAGCCGATCGTACTAGAAACGTGCAGTGCCAGTGGGCGATTGGTCGAATTCCAAGGATTAGGTCTTGGTTTGGATAGATGCCAAAAGTCCTTAAACGACTATTTGGATTCGAAGCGAAGACGGTTTCCACGATTTTATTTCATTTCAACAGACGAGCTGCTGTCAATTTTGGGCGGAAGTGAACCGGATGTAGTGCAAGATCATATGGTGAAAATGTTTGACAATATTAAATCTTTAAGATTAGGAAGGGACAGCGATGATCGTGCAATTGCCAGTGCGATGATCTCAACAGAGGGGGAAGTAATGAATTATCGCTTCAATGTCTTCACCGAAGGCAAGGTCGAAGAGTGGATGAACGATGTTTTAGGCGAAATGCGCCGATCAAACCGTTTCATAACAAAGTCGGCAATATATTACTATGGAAAAATACGTCGTCCGCGAACAGAATGGATGCTGGATTACTTAGGAATGGTTTGTCTGGTTGGAAATCAAGTTTGGTGGACTGCTGAAGTGGAAAATGTATTTGCTAAAATTAAAAAAGGCGATAAACGCGCAATGAAAGAGTACTTAGAGCAACTAAACAAGCAGCTTGATGAGATCGTACTAACAGTGAGGGGTTATCTTACCTCTAATGAAAGACTCAAATTTAAAACCGTTGCAACGGTCGAGGTCCATGCACGAGATATAGTTGAAGGGTTTGTTCGTGATAGCGTTACGGATGCACAAGAATTCGAGTGGGAAAGTCAGTTACGTTTTTACTGGGTGAATAATTTGGACAATCTCTGGGTCAGGCAGTGCACTGGCTCCTTCGAATATGGTTACGAATATATGGGATTAAACGGACGTCTTGTCATTACCCCATTAACCGATAGAATCTATTTAACAATTACACAAGCCCTAACAATGCATTTGGGAGCAGCACCTGCCGGTCCTGCTGGTACAGGGAAAACCGAAACGACGAAAGACCTAGCAAAAGCGATGGCCTTATTGTGCGTGGTAACAAATTGTGGAGAGGGAATGGATTTTAAAGCAATCGGTACAACACTGGCCGGATTGGCACAGTGTGGAGCGTGGGGTTGCTTCGATGAGTTTAACCGAATTGACATATCAGTCTTATCCGTAATATCTACCCAGTTACAAACTATTCGCAGTGCACTCGTGATGAAAGTAAAGAGATTTAACTTTGAAGGTGTCGAGATTGATCTCGATCGTAAAGTTGGCATATTCATCACGATGAATCCGGGGTACGCCGGGCGAACTGAGCTACCGGAATCTGTAAAGGCGCTATTTCGACCGGTGGTTTGTATTTTGCCTAACTTGGAAATGATTTGCTTGATATCGCTATTCTCCGATGGTTTCCTGGAAGCGAAGGTTTTAGCTAAAAAGATGACAGTCTTGTATAAACTGGCGCGTGAGCAATTGTCGAAACAGTTCCACTACGATTGGGGATTAAGAGCATTGAATGCGGTGCTCCGCATGGCTGGGGTGTTAAAAAGAGGTTCGCCCGATATTTCGGAAACCCTAGTTCTAATGCGTGCCTTGAGAGACATGAATTACCCCAAATTTGTGTTCGACGACGTCCCTCTATTCTTGGGATTGATTCAAGACCTTTTCCCAGGATTAGATTGCCCACGAGTGGGCTATCCCAGTTTTAATTCGGCCGTTGAGAAATATTTACTCAGCAAGGGGTACATGGTTTTGCCAATACAAGTCGATAAAGTTGTACAGCTGTACGAGACCATGATGACAAGGCATTCGTCGATGCTGGTTGGGCCCACTGGTGGGGGAAAATCGGTTGTGATTGATACACTGTGCGGCGCGCAAGTGCTGTTAGGTTTACCCACTCGTGTATCAGTCTTGAATCCCAAAGCATGCTCCGTCATCGAACTGTACGGAATTTTAGATACCGTAACGCGAGACTGGACGGATGGGTTGCTATCGAATATATTTAGGGAAATGAATAAGCCTACGGAAAAAGATGAGCGTAGATACATTCTTTTCGATGGCGACGTAGACGCGCTTTGGATTGAAAATATGAATTCCGTGATGGATGACAACAAACTGCTGACTTTGGCAAACGGCGAAAGAATTAGACTGCAACAACCCACCTGCGCTCTTTTATTTGAAGTAGGCGACTTAGCTTACGCGTCGCCTGCTACCGTCTCAAGAGCCGGCATGGTATACGTGGATCCGAAAAATTTAGGTTATGAACCTTTCTGGGATAAATGGGTAAAATCGCGAACCTACCAACCAGAGTTTGACGTATTTCAAAAGTGCTTCGAGAATTACATTCCTAGTACCTTAGCGTATGTCATTTCCGGAGTACTGGGAACGCAGCAGGTTTCCCCTCTCAAAACAGTCATACCACAAACCGGCTTGAATATGATAACACAATTGTGTTTCATGATCGATTCGATGTACCCTCAACCGATTGAGGACGCACGCGACCCGGAAGAGGAAATCGACGAGGGCCCAATTGAAGCTATCTTCTTGCATGCTCTGTACAACTCTGTAGGAGCATCACTAGTCGGAGTTGGAAGGCTGGAGTTTGACCAGTTTGTAAAGAAAATATGTTCATTATCAACCATTGAAGACTCGTCGGAGAAACGAGCACAGATGCGTCAACTTCCAACAGCTTACGAAACAATGTACGACTATTGCCTGGATATTAAAAACAATCAGTGGGTTGCATGGGATTGGCTAGTTCCCGAATACATCCATGACCGTGAAAGAAGGTTCACAGAAATTTTGGTGCCTACCGTAGATACCGTGAGGATTACTTACGTTTTAAAACTTATGAACGAGATTCGTCGACCGGTAATCCTAGTCGGGGAGACGGGCACATCAAAAACGGCTATCATTCAAGATTTCCTACGCCAATTAAACCCCGAAGTTGTTGTGCTAATGAATATTAACTTCTCCTCTCGTACTTCCTCCATGGACGTACAGAAAAACATCGAATCGGTCGTAGAGAAACGAACGAAGGATATATTTGGTCCACCAATCGGGAAAAAGTTATTATGCTTCATCGATGACATGAATATGCCACAAGTAGACGATTACGGTACCCAACAACCAATAGCCTTGCTGAAATTGCTTTTCGAGAAAGGCGGATTTTACGACCGTGGCAAAGAATTAAATTGGAAAACAATAAAAGATATTAGCTACTTTGCCGCGATGGGGATAGCTGGAGGAGGTCGGAACGAAGTCGATCCTCGCTTTATTTCCATGTTTACCGTGTTTAATTTAGTTTTCCCATCCGATTCGACCCTTCTTCACATATATTCATCCATATTGGAAGGTCATCTGGTTATTTTCAACGAAGAAGTGCAAATATCGAAAATACTTATAACCATAACCTTAAACTTGTACAACATAATCATTACGGAGCTGCCGCCGACTCCGAGCAAATTTCACTATATTTTTAACATGCGAGACTTATCTCGCATAGTCTGTGGTCTTTGCATAATTGTCCCCAAATTCTACGCCGAAAAGCATCAAATTGTCCGTGTATGGCGAAACGAGTTCCAGAGGGTTATCTGCGATCGACTTATCAACACTGAGGATCAACAGTTGATGCAGAAACATATAATTACTCAGTTGGACAGATTTTTCGCGAACCAAGAACCCGATGGAGATGAGGAAAATGAAGAAATGGAGGCCGAAGAAAAGGTGAGTCTAAAATTCTAAACTGAAAAATATTGCCACCACGTTCAAATTGTGTGCACGATCAGGTAATGAGTCTTGCCTCAACCATACAGTATCCAAAAAGTATGGAATACCAGTTCGGTAAATATTCACCCTATCCGAGAATATTTTAAACACAGTTTTTTTTCTGCGAATCATTAAACCGATATTCATTATTATTATTGTGAAAAGCAAAAGTAGGTGCAGCGAAAGTAATTCGAGCAATGTAACATAATATTAATAGCCTTACTCCACCAAATATTATAAAAAACGCCCTCGCTTTACTTTTGTAATAGTAATCTGTATATAAATACCTATGCTTGCTGATTTATTTGTTGAAATAGTTTAATTTATCTTGCCAAAATAGATTGATGGTTTGTTTTAAGTACCTATTCAGTTGGACAATGAGATGAAAAATGGCTCATTAAAAATCAGCCTAATGAATATTTAATATCTTATTAATAGGCGAAGAATTATTTATCCAACAAATAGACTAGTCCAAACCATTGTACCGGGTGACCCAATAAGACTGTTCCTCGGCCATATCTCGAGAACCGTTTGTCGTATGACTTGGAGCAAAGAGTACCCAAAAATTATTGGGTAAATCGGTCATGAAGAATCGCTGGAAAATATTTTCAAGTTCTAAAAATGACCACCAGAGGGCATAACTGCCATCTGAAATTTTATAATTGCCGCATAAGACAAATACAAAACGTGTTTACAAAGAATTTCTTTAAACTCCTTCCTTAATACACAACACGTTTTAAAAACCACGATGGAACAATACATCAGTCGATTTAAAATTGCATTTTCTTTAAATTTCGCATAATATACTAAAAAAAATTTTTCACATTTTTAAAGAGAACCAGTTTATCTATCATTTTCGTTATTTCAAAAACAAAGATGGTGTGGGGCATTCAATGGTTTTCGCAATAACCTGCTTTAACTTCTTAACCGTTTGACCGATTTTAACAAATTTGGTATCGTTGAAAAGAACATTCCTTGGGAAATAAGATTCAAAATATAGTAAATTTAGTTGAATCCTTCTCAGCCAGGAGGCTAGTTTTGACACTATGGCCCAAAATCCTAAAAAAATCAAAAAAATCAAATGGAATATGACTTTTTCTTTATGAAAAAGTAACCAAATAACATCCAAAGAGGTCAGTGAAAACCGTTTTTCAAAATTTCGTGCCTAACCTCAAATATTGCGAAAATGAGATTAATCAATTAATTAATAACAAGTTAAAAAGTAATCGTAAACGATTTACATAAAGCGCATTTCCACTTGCATTCATTTCCCATTTGTAAGATGCAACTTCTGTTAAAATCGTAAAAATCCGGCCACAAATATGAAAGATAGCGTTGCACATGGGCAATCCATTGTTGACGTGCTACTTCAATTTCAGTTTATGAGAAGAATTTCATTTCAATGCTTTTCTAAATAAGAAAGTTGGAACTGCGCATGCGCAAACCTAAATTTTAAAACTAATGTTAGATTTTCCTTTGTTCCAAGCGCCTAAGTATCAAATTTTACTTAAATGGTTCCATAGATAAAAAGTTGGCACTGCGCATGCGCAAAACCAAATTTTGAAATTGGCGTTTGATTTTCCTTTATCCCAAGTGCCTATGTATCAAATTCGTTTAAATTCTTCCATAAATAAAAAAGTTGGCACTGCGCATGCGCAAAACCAAATTTTGAAATTGGCGTTTGATTTTCTTTTATCCCAAGTGCCTATGTATCAAATTTCGTTTAAATTCTTCCATAAATAAAAAAGTTGGCACTGCGCATGCGCAAAAACCAAATTTTGAAATTGGCGTTTGATTTTCCTTTATCCCAAGTGCCTATGTATCAAATTTCATTCAAATACTTTTATAAGAAAAAAAGTTTGCAATTCGGTTTATAAATTGTCGAGATGCGAAAAGGGCACTGTGAATTTTGAATCGATTCGACTCAACTTTTGGCATTGCGTATTATATGGCTAAATCTATGCCCATATTGAATTTCATGCAATTCAGTTCATAACTAACGGAGATGTAAAGCGATCGAACATTTCTAAACAAAGTTATCGTTCACACGGACAGATAGATGGACAGACAGACAAAGGAACAGACGGAGAGACCAACCGGCAGGCGACAGATAGCAATGAAAATTATAAACGATCTCTAGGATCGTTAATAAACGGCAAAAGTGTAAAATTATGGAACATGTAAAAAACGGTTTTTTGTTTTTTTTTTACAATAATTTTTTGTAAGCGGTACAGAAAAAATTCCTTNAAAAAAATTCCGCCACGCAGGAGTTGTGCGCGTTTACAACATCTGTCCGACGACACCAATTTGAAAAGACTCGGACCAAAACTGCAGTAGAAGATAGGAAAAAAATGAAAAACCTTCAAGTTAGTATACTACGCTCGAGGATGACGCCCAGATGTCGCCAACCCCACATCATGTAGCCATGTCCCTAAGGTTGACAAATTTCACGGCCTTGTAGATACACGTACATCCGTTGCCTTTCTACAAGAGTTCTTCTACGCGCCCACATTTGCAGCCAGCCAGCCATCCAGAGCCAGCCAAAGTGAGATTAAAAGCTACTTTTTACAAAAAAAATTTTTTGCAAAAATGCGCTAAAAATTGGGCTTCAAACTCTTTTCGATTGATATCTTTTGTATTATTAAAAATCATTACGAATCGTTTTTTGGTTGCACCTACTTATAAGGTTTACTTATTGTAGTTTTTGGAAAAATTTAATTCTTACAGATTCTATACCGTCTATACGCCAAAATCTAACAACAATCGTCGGTTCTCTGTCGATCTGGTAGTCGTATTTCTATCGATTTTTGAGACAAGGCTGACACTAGCTTTATTTTAAAATCGTCGTCAGGTTTTTAGCGCATTTTTGCAAAAATTTTTTTTTGTAAAAAGTAGCTTTTAATCTCACTTTGGCTGGCTGGCTGGCTGGCTGGCTGGCTGGCTGGCTGGCTGGCAGCAAATGTGGGCGCGTAGAAGAACTCTTGTAGAAAGGCAACGGGTGTACGTGTATCTACAGGGCCGTGAAATTTGTCAACCTTAGGGACATGGCTACATGATGTGGGGTTGGCGACATCTGGGCGTCATCCTCGAGCGTAGTATACTAACGTGAAGGTTTTTCAGTTTTTTTCCTATCTTCTACTACAGTTTTGGTCCGATTCTTTTGAAATTGGTGTCGTCGGAAAGATGTTGTAAACGCGCACAACTCCTGCGTGGCGGAATTTTGTTTTTTGTCATAGGGGCGAAATTAACGACCTTTTGCGAGGCGGCGCGCGCGTCTTCGAGAAGTAGTCAGGCGCCTTTTACCTTCCGTTGCGAACTCACGCGGTTTAACGTTTCGTGAATCTCGAATCGCTGTCTCTCTTTCTCGTGTCGCCAATAGAAGTGAATTGCGAGTGAACGGGACGTCGGAAGTGGGTACCGTAAAAGAGAATGTGGTAGCCCCCGCGACACGATCTCACTGATGGTGGTGTCAAATCTTCAATCGCGAATTGCGGGCGAACGGGACGTCGGAAGGGGGTACCGTCAAAGGAAATGTGGTAGCCCCCGACACGATCTTCCTGATGGTGGAGTCAAATCTTCAAACGCGAATTGCGGGTGAACGGGACGTCGGAAGGAGGTACCGTCAAAGGGAATGTGGTAGCCCCCGACACGATCTTCCTGATGGTGGAGTCAAATCTTCAAACGCGAATTGCGGGTGAACGGGACGTCGGAAGTGGGTACCGTAAAGGGAATGTGGTAGCCCGCGACACGATCTCACTGATGGTGGAGTCAAATCTTCAATCGCGAATTGCTGGTGAACGGGACGTCGGAAGGAGGTACCGTCAAAGGGAATGTGGTAGCCCCCGACACGATCTTCCTGATGGTGGAGTCAAATCTTCAAACGCGAATTGCGGGTGAACGGGACGTCGGAAGTGGGTACCGTAAAAGGGAATGTGGTAGCCCGCGACACGATCTCACTGATGGTGGAGTCAAATCTTCAAACGCGAATTGCGGGTGAACGGGACGTCGGAAGGAGGTACCTCAAGGGAATGTGTAGCCCGCGACACGATCTCACTGATGGTGGAGTCAAATCTTCAATCGCGAATTGCGGGTGAACGGGACGTCGGAAGGGGTACCGTCAAAGGAAATGTGGTAGCCCGCGACACGATCTCACTGATGGTGGAGTCAAATCTTCAAACGCGAATTGCGGGTGAACGGGACGTCGGAAGTGGGTACCGTAAAAGGGAATGTGGTAGCCCGGGACACGATCTCACTGATGGTGGAGTCAAATCTTCAATCGCGAATTGCGGGTGAACGGGACGTCGGAAGGGGGTACCGTCAAAGGAAATGTGGTAGCCCCCGACACGATCTTCCTGATGGNAGAAAAGCAAAGGGAATTTGCTGCACCCTGTACACTGAAACGCTTTTTGTGGAAACACTTTATCGAGGTATATCCAATTTTATTCGAGATTGCGATTTTCTATTATCGCCAAATCTGCCCCCCCCCCCGTACAATTTCTGTAATTCGCACACTGCACTACAACACAACCCCTATTACCTAGCGCCGGCTCGGTACCGGACACGTCGAACCGTGCCGTCCGACACTTGTGAAGCCTGGCTAATTGTCAAAATACGGGTAGTTTTTCGAATACAAACGTTGTACATTTCTAGGTTTGCCTGAAATTGTTGGATTATCTCTTTTCTTGCTAGTATTGAATACTACGGACATACCAAGACTCATTTGAAGTCAAAATGGTGGGCAACATTTCAGAATGTTTAATTTTAACAGGTCGATATACTTGAATACGCGATGAGGAACCCTCTACTATTTGGTGACTACAGGAACGCTTTAAATGAAGAGGAACAACGTTGTTACGAAGACTTGCTAGACTACGAAGCGGTCTATTATCTAATGCAAGAGATTATGGACGAATATAACGAACGCAACGAAAAACTCAGTATTGTGCTGTTCGATGATGCCTTGGAGCATTTGACGCGCATACATCGCGGATTACGCTTGATAAAGGGCCACGTTATGGTTGTTGGCGTGGGAGGAAGCGGTAAAGGGAGTTTAACAAGGTTGGCGGCCTTCACGGCTGGATGCGAGATGTTTGAGATTTCCCTATGTCGCGGATACGGCGAGATGAACTTTAAAGAAGATTTAAAGAAGCTATTCAACATACTAGGAATCGACCGTAAGAGTACAGTGTTTTTGTTTACTGCCGCACAAATTGCGGAAGAGGGTTTTCTCGAGTTTATAAATAACATTCTAATGATCGGGATGGTACCCTCACTATTCAGCGATGAAGATAAGGATCAAATTGTCGGTCAATGCAGAAATGCGGCAAGAGATGCGGGTTATGGAGTGGCTAAAGATGGTGTTTGGAATTACTTTCTAAATAAGTGCAGTGACAATCTCCATGTAGTTCTATCTATGTCTCCGACCGGAGAAACACTCAGTAAAAGATGTAGGAGCTTTCCGGGTCTCGTCAATAATACCTGCATCGATTGGTTGTTCCCTTGGCCTCCACAAGCATTGGTGGCCGTAGCTTCCGTGTTTCTGAAAGATAATCCTAAAATTCCTGTCATGTACAGAGAGGTTATTGTCGAACACGTGGTCTTCGTGCATCAGACTGTAGGACAATTCACATCAGACTTCCTAGTCAAGTTGCGGAGGAAAAACTTTGTAACTCCAAAACATTACCTGGATTACATAAATACTTACCTGAGGCTACTGGAAGAAAAAAATAACTACATCACCTCCCAATGCAATCGCCTTTTGGGAGGATTGGTGAAAATTGAAGAAGCTAGTGGAGAATTGGAAATTCTTAACGCAAAGCTTGCTGTTCAAAAAGTAATCGTAACCAAGGCAACTAAAGAATGTGAGGCGATGCTGGTTGAAATAGAAGAAGGCACGAATAAAGCAACGTATAAAAAGGACGTGGCGTCAACCCGTAGCGTTGAAATCGCCGAACAATCGAAAATAATTGCCGTCGAACAAGCGGACGCGGAAGAGGCGTTATCCGCAGCACTCCCCGCCTTGGAAATGGCCAGACTCGCACTTGCCGAGCTCGATAAGTCTGACATTACTGAAATTCGTTCATTTGCAACACCTCCGGAAGCTGTCCAAATAGTATGCGAATGCGTCGTGATCATCCGAGGTATTAAGGAGGTGTCGTGGAAAAGTGCCAAAGGCATGATGTCCGATCCAAGCTTTTTGAGGACATTACAGGAATTGAATTGCGACGTCATTACGCAAAACCAAGTGAAGGCAGTCAAGGCGCACCTAACTAAGTCGAAAAAATTGGATGACATGCAAAACATTAGTAAAGCAGGCTTCGGTTTGCTCAAATTCGTGCAGGCAGTCTTAGGCTACTGCGCCGTATTTAAAGAGGTTAAGCCAAAGAAAGAAAGAGTCGAACAATTGCAGAGAGAATTTGACGCGGCAAAGAAAAGTCTGGAAAAATTACAGAATGAAATTGCCAAACTTGAGTCGGCCCTAGCGAAACTCAACGAGAAGTACGAAATCGCGATGAAGAGGCGTCAGGAGCTACAAGAAGAAACTGATATAATGATGAGGCGGCTAAATGCTGCCGATAGGTTGATATCGGGTCTAAGTTCCGAACAGGCACGATGGACGATAGATTTGGCAAACTTGCACACTGGTCAAGAGCGGTTGCTGGGAAACTGTCTCTTATGCGCTTCGTTTTTAAGTTATACAGGACCGTTTAGTTTTGAGTTTCGAAAAGACATGATTTACGACGCCTGGCAAAGTGATATAGTAAACAAGGAAATTCCGGTAACGACACCTTTTCGAATAGAAGTCCAGTTAACCAACGACGTTGAAATAAGCAAGTGGAACTCTGAAAACTTACCTCCAGATGAGCTGTCCGTACAAAATGGTATACTTACCACGCAAGGATCTCGCTTCCCCTTATGCATCGACCCTCAACAGCAAGCATTAAATTGGATTAGGAAGAAGGAGGAGAAATTTAATCTGAAGATACTCAGTTTCAACGATTCTGATTTTTTGAAGTATGTTGACATGGCAATTAAGTATGGATCGTCGATCTTGTTTCAAGATGTCGACGATTATATCGATCCAGTTGTAGACAATATCTTAGAGAAGAACATCAAAGTTGTAAGTGGTCGGGTGTTTGTTCTTCTCGGCGATAAGGAGGTAGACTATGATCCCAATTTTCGTATGTACCTTACGACGAAACTGGCCAATCCTACGTTTAATCCGGCAGCTTACGCCAAAGCGGTCGTCATAAATTACATGGTAACTTTGTCTGGTCTCGAAGATCAGCTACTTAGCGTAGTTGTTCGTAATGAACGAGCAGATTTGGAAGAGCAACGAGAAAGTTTAATTGCTGAAACGAGCGAAAATAAAAATTTGTTGCAGCAGTTGGAAGATTCACTATTGAGAGAGCTATCTACTTCTACTGGAAATATGTTGGATAACGTGGAGTTGATAAACACTTTGGAAAACACAAAGACCAAAGCTTCGGAGGTAATGAATAAGTTGGCATTAGCGCAGCAGACCGGTGTAGATATCGACCGTTTGCGTGATGGATATCGTTCGGTTGCGAAACGAGGAGCGATACTGTTCTTTGTATTATCGGACATGGCTACAGTGAATGCCATGTACCAGTTTGCTTTGTCCTCCTACTTAGAAGTATTCGCGTATTCGTTAAGAAAAGCCTTACCACATACAGTCGTTGCAAAGCGCCTTCTCAATATCATTAATAGTCTAACTAAGAATGTGTACGATTACGGATGTACCGGCATGTTTGAAAAGCACAAGCTTCTGTTTTCTTTTCAAATGACAAGTAAATTAGAGCTGAGTCACGGCAATATAACGCAACCGGAGCTAGAGTTTTTCATTAAAGGATGCGTAAGCCTGGAGAAATCATCAAAAGTGTGTCCTGCGAGATGGATGCCAGCTCAAGGTTGGGAGGATATGCTGAAATTATCTACAGATTTCCCTAGCACGTTCGAGAAACTAATAGAAGAGTTTGCAAAGTCGGTGGATGATTGGCAAGTTTGGTTTGATGCAGACGCACCCGAATCAATCGATTTTCCTAGTGGATACAGTGAAAAGGCAAATTGGTTTGAGTCCCTCATGCTTTTAAGGTGCTTTAGAATCGACCGAGTGTATCGAGGCGTTACAAATTACATTGTGAACACAATGGGAGAAGAGTACGTCATGCCGCCGGTCATAAGCTTAGACAACATCTTCGATCAAAGTAACACCATGACACCGGTGGTATTCATTTTAAGTCCCGGATCTGATCCAACCGCGGAACTAATGAAATTAGCCGACCGTTGTGGAATGGGCGGTGGAAAATTTCGGTACCTCTCCTTGGGACAGGGGCAAGAACCTATAGCGCTAGGTCTTTTGGAGGTCGCTACTGCGAGAGGACAATGGCTTATGCTTCAAAACTGCCACCTACTGATTGCTTTCGTTAAGGGGTTGGAGAAGCAATTAGAAAAGATTAGCAAGCCACACCCCGATTTCCGCCTATGGCTAACAACGGATCCAACGCCGTCCTTTCCTATTGGAATACTACAAAAATCCTTAAAGGTCGTTATTGAACCTCCAAATGGATTGAAACTGAACCTGCGCAACACGTACTTTAAGTTACGCCCGCAAACTTTAGATGCATGTCCACATTCCGCATTTAAATCGCTGGTGTACGTCTTGGCGTTCTTCCATGCTGTCGTTCAAGAGAGAAGAAAGTACGATAAGATTGGATGGAATATCAGTTATGATTTTAACGAGTCCGACTTTAACGTATGTGTTCAAATCTTGGAGATCTACCTAAATAAAACCCTAACTTTGAAAGACACACGAATGCCGTGGAACAGTTTGAAATACCTAATAGGAGAGGTGATGTATGGAGGTAGAGTTATAGACGATTTCGATCGTCGAATTGTCACAACATACATGAATGAGTACATGGGAGACTTTCTATTCGACACTTTCCAGCCGTTCCATTTCTATCACGACAAAAACGTTGATTATGTTATACCAACTGATGGCATCAAAGATGATTATATAGGTAAGACGAGTAAATATTACAGACACACTACAGGGGATTACTTTCAGCGGCGATCGACGAACTTCCCCTAGTCAATAGTCCAGAAGTATTTGGTTTGCATCCAAATGCGGAAATTGGTTATTACACTCAAGCTGTAAAAGAAATGTGGGAGCATCTGATAGAGCTGCAACCACAAACAGGTAAGTCGTGTACGCATAGCTGATTATATTAATATTTTTGTTTGTTGCTCTGCTACTTACCTTTGTAATATTATGTCACTTTCGAGCTAGATTTTAATTACGTTTCGTAAATTATGGCGATGAATCGAAAACCCCATGGTTTAAACCTCGTTCACCTAATTAAGAATCTTGGGCTGGAGTCCTATAAAAATTTCATAACCTGATATAACAAAAGCTGAACACCAACAATAAGAAACCACGAACTGTTTAAATTTTTCGAATTTTATATACCTGTAAAATTGGATATGTGTAGATGTGTACTAACGTAGGCGCGATTTTGTTTAACAGCGATAAGCAGCCGTGTTTAATTGTTTATAAAGCCTGGCTTTCAGCAGAAATAGCAGTTTCGTTGGTTCCATTGTTCATAGCGCTTGCGGCAACAGAGTATATGAGAGTGCGGGATTGCTATTAGTGAAAAGGGGACGCTGGTCGCAAAGTTTCGGTGGTTCCGTTTTGGTTTAGGAGCTACAGATTAAGTGCAGAGCCTGTTTCCAAACTATCTCTAATGCACCCTTTCTCAACTAAAAAAATATATAATACAAATACACTCTTTTTCACATTTGCAGTCATTGCCGTGTTTGCGTTCCGGTACTATTTGGCCGAGGACATGAACTTCTAGCTTTCTCTTCTGGCTCTTTTTACATTTTGCACATTCCTTTTCTTTCTCTCGCATTACCACGTTCCTCCATATTAATGTTATTTAATTATAACTGGTTTGAAAAACAACAATGGGGACCTACGAACAATTAGGTAAGTTTTTCAAAGTCGGATTAGCGCCTTTAGTTTATACTCGTATATACAGGGTGGTGTACGGTAAGTAGGAACATAGGGATTTAACATGGGAAATCAGTTTTATGCAAAATCCTGCCCTCCTGTACATTTTACAGAAAAAAACTGTAGAGTGTTAAAAAATTGTTCAGAAATTAAAAGATGCATACAAAACTGTTTTTAATGTTTGTTATAAGCTTTCGTATACACTGCAAATATAATTCAACATTCTGTTATAATGCAATTATTCATCAATAACATCAACTTTCTTATTCCTTATGGACGCCATATTGGGTTTTACATGAGATAGAGGAAAAAAATTACAAAATCGGAGATACCAAATACTTAGTATTTCATTCGGAAATTAATCTTGAATTTTGGCATTGAAGTTTACAATGTATTTCTTATGCCCATAATTCCATGGCCGTTTTGATGGACACTATGCCAGACAATAAACGAAAAATGTTTAATAATTTTAAGCAAGCCGTGGAATTATTGCTATAAGAAATAGGTACAGTTCAATGCAAAAATTCAAGATTAATTTCCGAATGAAATACTATAAGTATTTGGTATCTCCGATTTTACAATTTTTACTCTATCTAGCTACGTAAAAATCCAAAGAAATAAGAAACTTGATGTAGAAAGATAAGAAAAAATCACTAAGGGTTTGTTAAAATTATTTTTTGATGTCTTTGAAAATGAATGAAAATCACATTTTTCAGTTTTTTTGCCAGAACTTCGCAATTTGTGGAGTTATAAGAAATTTTGAAACGAAAATTAATTAGCAGAAAATTACTACTTATTTCTCTTCCGGTTTACGAGATCTCTATAGTGATAATGAAAATCAGGTGCGAAATTCTTGACAGAACATTTTTCTAGCACAAACCAGATATAAGAAATAAGTTTTTGACAGTTTTATGTGTAATGAACACGAAAATACGCAGTTTTGTAACTTTGGATCTACAAAAAACACCCTGTAAGCTATTTTTTTAATGTTTCATAGTAGATGTATTTATTTGACTTTTCCTTAACCCCGGATAAAAGATATAAAACCTGGAAACAAAATTTAAGTAATAATTTGACAATATACTGACGCTTGCAAATGCCCAATTTTTCATACAAATCGAATTATCTTTAAAACTAATAGTTTTTCGGATATTAACCATATAATAAAAAAGACGTACAGGGAGTTCTATTTAAAAAAATTTACAATTTTGGCGCCCTACTTTGTGAGCGCACCCTGTATACTTCCAAATATTTTTAAAATGTGGAGAATATTCAACTATATCACAATACAAAAGAACTCTTCAAGGCATTAAATTACTCCGCGCAATCGTTGACTCACCCTGTACAATAGCGTTCCAATATTACAATTTAAATTTAGTAGTTTTGTGTAATCCGTTTTCATATTGGTGTAATAATTCTTAAAGCATACCTTTTACTGCACCTAACAAGTACAATCAATACATGATTGAGCTTTTTGTAGCTCAGAAGTTATTCAAACACCATTTCTCGTGTACTTTTCACTAAATCGTGTGTTGTAAAAATAATCTAGAAACTGACACGCTGTGTCTCCTAGTTCACAATACCTAATCATGCTTATAACGAGAAAAAGCTCTTGTAATGAAGACGATACAGCACAAATCACAGTTGCAATTTTATTGTCAGGAATAATAGTATTTTACATTATTAGCCAGGTAAGTGAGTTTTTACTGGCGATAGGAGAAGTTGACTGGCGAGCCGTTAGGCGAGCCTGTCATCTCCTAGAGCCAGTAAAAACTTTTACCTGGCGTATAATGTACAATATTTTATTTGTTACTCATTTGTAAACGTAAATAATTAGTTCTTAAATTGATCTTGAAGAAATGTCTAAAATATCATGTGATCCATGTAACAGAGACTTCGCATTAATTCTGGCCAATGAAATTACTAGATTACTAACTTGTAAAATTTTTACAGGTCTGCTGCCAGTTTTACAAGTCTGCTGTCAGTTTTACAAGTCAGTAGCGTTTAAACATGACGTTTACCCGTTTGCGTTTTGTCTTGTTAATCAACGTTTACAACTGAGTAACAAATAAATATAATTAATATTGCGAACTAGGGTATCAAATTTCAGTCAGTCAGTAGGGGCGGCAATAGTGGAATAGCCTACTGGCGGCAAATTTGTAAATCTGCCACTGCCGTCATTCTTCGCTAACGCTATGCTTGTTCTTCACCGCAATTATGTCAAACTGACATATAATTGAATTGAAGTATTAAAACCTTAGACCACATAGTACATGGACTGCTTTCAATACAAAATGGGTGGTCACGGATAGAGGGCACTGTAGACGTGGGTATGTGAATCTCAGGGTAAGCTAAAGTCATATGAACACCACTCGGATCGCGTAAGGAGTAACTTTTATGGCAACCGCGTAGTACGGGAAGCTTTAAATACTCTTGATTATTTTCTATACGTCCACAAATAAGAATAAGTTTGATTTTTTGGCATATCTAGGCGATTAATTAATTGACGTTTGTTAATTTATAGGTTGACAGTCTCAAATCGTGTCTAATCGGACAATTTCGGACAGACTCGTTTACCCTGAAACGCACATACCCAGGCAATGTCCTTGACCATATTTTAGTTACAATTGATGTACCATGTACTACATGGTCTAAGATTACAACACAACATAATCTCCTTGTGCTGTCATTGTCCATAAGCATCATGCTGCATCTGGAGGCGCAAACGCGCTATAGGCCCAGAAATATTTTAGCAATATTTAAATATTTTAGGAGGTTCCGGGGAAGGTATGAGCAGAGAAGAACACATAATGAACGTGGCTAATGACATACTCCAAAAAATTCCACCCATATACGAGATATGGCGAGTGCGCAAGCATTTTCAACTCGTTATGACTCCGACGATAATAGTTCTCTTGCAAGAACTCGAGAGATACAACAAATTATTGTCAGTGATGAAGCGTAACTTGCAACAGTTAAAGAAGGCGCTTGTCGGCGAAATTGGTATGGACGCCGTCTTAGATAACGTCGCGATATCTTTATATAACGGACAGTTGCCAGCATCGTGGAGAAAATTGGCACCGGCTACACGTAAAAATTTGGGCGGATGGATGCAACACTTTCAGGCGAGGCATTCGCAATACTCATTTTGGGTAGATAGTTCGTATACTTGCATGTCACAGTAAGGTAACCAATCTCATTTGGACAGGCCGCGCAGGGTGATCCAATGGTGCTATGGTTGTCGGGTTTGCACATTCCTGAAACCTACCTGGCCGCGTTAGTCCAAATAGCGTGTCGTAAGAACAATTGGCCTTTAGACCGATCAACAATATACACCACCGTAACAAGTTATTTAAGTCCCATGGATGTTGAAGAACGTCCCGAAACGGTAAGATCTCCGCCTCACTATTCCCATTAATATTGACTTGCGTGTAGGGCACCTGCTTTATTCACGGGCTATACTTAGAAGGTGCGCGCTGGGATGTAAAGAGGAAATTTCTTCAAAAATCCATACCGAAGATTCTGATCGAGGAACTACCGATTTTAAATGTCATACCGATTGAATCCTATCGGTTAAAATTGCAAAATACATTGCGAACGCCTGTGTATACGACATCCGCTCGACGTAACGCTATGGGCGTCGGGCTTGTTTTCGAGGCAGATTTGGGTACCCCTGAACATATAAGCCATTGGGTGCTACAAGGAGTATGTTTAGTTTTAAATACGGATTAATAATGCTTTAGATTTAGTTTAAATAGAATGTTTATTTTAATACGAAATATTTGGATTGAGTTGTGTATTATAGTATTTGGGATTTCCGAGTTTATTTTCATTTATAGTGGCAGTGATCCCGCTTAAATCTCGCTGCGTAAGTATTTATCGCTACTAATTAAAACGCCGAACTTGTAAATAAACAAGACTTAATATTTGAACAAGTAGATAAGCGTCATACGCTACAGTGTTGCCGGTTCCAGGAATGGTTGTGTCAGGAAATGAGGGACGGTGTTTCTGTCATACCATCATGTATGAAAAACAGAGTGAACGTTTGGTTTGCGTTGGAGTCGTTTCGTATTTGGGATTCGGCGAGCACATAAGTAAAAATCGGGTGGGAGAGAGATACTCTTAGTCAAACTTTCGAAGCGTACCTATGCAGGTCAAGTTTCGATCGCATATTGAATTCTTAGCCGGTCCTTCGACGCAAACCTTTGTAAACGCAGAAATTTATAGTCTTGTAAAACGAAATTCTTTGAGGGGCTTTCAAGGCAAATCATGTGAGTTGTGTTACACGGAGATACAGCAGCCCGCATATAGTATTTTGTACCTATACTGGAATGCACTGATTTACTAACACGGGTATTAGGTAGGTACTTACCTATGTCTAATTTTACAATGAGAAAACTCAGTAATTGATTATTGGATAATGAATGCAGTTTGCTATATGTCTTGCAATTTGCAATGCACTTGTTTATTTCATAATAAATAATACAACTATACGAGCATGTTTATAGTAGGTACCCAAAACGTATCATTGCAATATGACTGTGACTAAGTCTTCTATATCGCCCTCATCATTTGTTCTTCATTTCTTGAAAACTCTAAAAAAGGCAAGAATTACTGTAACAAATCCATGAACACTCTTGGGACTTACCTGTTCTGCAATACAATAAAGCTTATTTGCAATATTCTTTCCTGTCATTTCTACCATGGAAGAAAAGATGCCGTTTTTCTGCTGCAGTAAGGTATAGGGATGATCAAATTCGATCACACAACCCGCGTCCATGACTAAAACTCTGTCCGAATCCATAATGGTGTGCAAACGATGAGCGATTGTGATGACAGTGCAACGAGAGAAATTATTCCTAATAGTTTTCTGAATTAAGGCATCGGTATATGGATCAACATTCGCGGTCGCTTCATCCATGACGAGAATGTTATTGTTGCGAATTATTGCGCGCGCTAAGCAAATGAGCTGTCGTTGTCCAACACTGAAATTGGAACCATTCTCCCATACATTTATATTCAAACCAGCCATCGAATCACTGACGGTTGATTTCAATTCCACCTGGTCTAAAGCGTTCCAGATGACATCATCATTACATTCGTCAAATGGGTCCAAGTTTTTCCTCAGTGTACCATTAAACAACACTGGATCTTGTGGAATGATCGAGATTTTTGTCCGTAAAAGTTTTAAATCTATTTTAGTTGTGTCTACGTCGTCTATTATAATCGATCCTTCGATTTTATAAAGTTGAAACAATGCGGCTACAGTCGAAGTTTTTCCGGCCCCCGTTCGACCGACTATTCCAACCTTTTCCCCAGGCTGAATAGTGAAATTTAAATTTCGCAATATAGGTAAATCTTTAGTGTAATTTAGGCAAACGTGTACAAATTCTATTCTGCCAAACTCCGGCCACAATTTCGGCACAGGTTTAGATTCACGTATCGGCTCTGCTTCCGCATCCTTTAACTCCAAAATTCGTTCCACCGATATCATGTTGTTTTCTAATTCGCTCCACTGTCGCATTCCATATTGTAAAGAGCCCATTAGTCCCAAGTATTGGGTTAAAACTAAACCGATGTCTCCGCCGTAATAGCCTAAAAAGTGAAAACTAAGATGCAAGTTTATTAATACTCTTCTACCTTTTGGAATAACTACTAAGCTGACAATGATTCCAGATACAAATAAATTGCATATCATTTCCAACCAACAACCAAAAGCTTTACTAGCTGATATAAATAGATACCACGCAGAACTGTGCTTGTCTTGTAGCGAATCGTATTCCTGTATTAAAAGGTTTTGTGCCGAATACGCTCTGATCGTTGATAGTCCGTAAAGTGACGCAGTTACATGGGTGAGAATCGGGCTTCGATCTGAGAAAAGTCATAATTGAAATTCACGATTTGTTTGTTCATTCAATTGATTCGGACTACAACTTACTTATTCCTTCTATCCGCTTCACGCTTCGGCTAGTTCTTAAGAATACGATTCTTAAGAAATAAAACAGAATAAATAGACCAAACGAAGGAATTAGGAACCACACATTCACTGTAGACGAGAGCACGACAGCTCCAATTAACATTAGAAGAATCTGAAAGGAAACTGTGCAGATTGCGAACTACTTCATCTAAGTTAATGTGGCTGAGATAATCACCTTCACGACCTTCTTTCAGTATCTGGAGTTACGATAAACTAGATTAAACAAGTGAAAAGTGTAATCGCAAACTATTTACGTAGGCGCGTTTCAATCGCGTATTATTCCTAAAATAACGATTTTCTTTGATTTCTTCGGCATTTCTCCTATATGAACTCCCCGTTTTACCTCCTCCGAGGCCTCTATCTATATACTGTAACGAAGCACCCGCTTTTCGCCGCAAAGTTGATACCCGGAATTGTGACCACACCGTATATTTGTGAAATCGTCCAGCTTTGCTGAACACCCGGTATCAAGAAGCGTTGTGAGCTTGGCGCTTCGTTACCATTGAGGAGTTCCTGAATTTACTTATTTCCTCGAGGAGTGAGTTGTCCGTGTTTACATTTTGTGTAATTGTTTCTCCTTTCTCGTTCTTGAGAGACTTCTGGACTCATTTCGGTTCTTCAGTTTATACAGACTGTTTAGATATTTTTAATGGATCGGATTCTTTGCATTTTTGCCAATATAGGTAATAATAATTTATTGCCATCATAATTTGTACAAGAAAATAATGAACATCGGCATTCGGCATGGTCAATACATAAAAGAGAAACATTAGGTAACTATTTGTAGTAGTCAAGTTAGTTTATAGCTTTTATGCATGAATGGTACGGCCCTTTTTTATATTGCGCCGTTCTGTGTAAAGGAATTCTCAAATCATCACAATTACGTGTCATCATCAATTGTATTTAGATAAGCTTTAAGTTTTTAATATCGAATCCTTGGCTCTTTAAAATATTTCATTTTCCTTTAGATTCTTTAAATGTTTCATAATCTTTAGATTTTAAAAATTGATCAGTTTTCCATTGGTCTTTCAAATTCTTGGGGTTCTTCCAACTTTGTTGGTTTCTTGGAGTTTTCCCTATTTTTCAGATTCTACGGAATATTTGAATTCTTTGTTTCGAAATCTTCTGATTTTTTAAATCTTTCCTAAACTCTGATTCAGATCGTTAACCTTGTCCAAATCCAGCAAATTGAAACGAAAGTCCGCTTTGCAGTTCGTATGTTATGTATGGGGAATGGGTCAAATTGCATATGTCATAAAAGGACACGAAAGAATTAACCGCGGTATAGTACGTGAAATGTTACCGCAAAAGTTAAAACGCTTCGGATTGTGACCGAACTAGATACCGGTACATGCTAAAACCAGTATAAAGTATCTTTGCGCCGTCTAGGTTACCGTATTAATACGTAAGTGCACATGCTTGGTTTCGGTGCATTATTGAATTAAGGTGTTTGCGCTTAAATAAATTGTTACTACGAAAGCGTTATGGTCCAAGTTGCGTGAAAAATGAATTATAATCAAATTTATGGACCTAATAGCCTTTTGCACAAACAAATTTAAGTGGAGCTTAAAATCCATGGCAGCCATTGTCGCAATAATCGTTGCCATGGATTTTATATAAGTTGCACATAAGCTAAGCTCAGTTTAAATTTGTCGCTGTAAACGATCAAAAGTTGTTTATATAAAAGGCGAACAAAATTATGAACAAAACGGCTACCTGTAAAAAGGTTAAAGACAATTAATTCAAGCTTCTGTTTGCTGTTAAAACCCTAAGTTGCACAACCCATATTTTTATAGTTCCTATAGACCTATAGAGTCAAGAGTAACAGTCGGTTACGTGTGACTTTGCTCACATTACCTTTCGTTGAAGGTGGAAATCTCAGCCATTTTGGAATAAACAAAATGAGACAAAAGCAATTACCTACCTCGGTCATACTGTTTAAAATGTACGGTATGTAATAGTCAATAACAGCGATATCTTTAGAGAACCTGTTTAGAATTCTTCCTATTGGATTGGAATCATAAAAACTCATAGCAGCCTGTGAGACTCTTTGAAAGACTTCATTATGTATAGATACGGAGGCACGCATGGTGTACATAAAAAATAGGAGATTGTGACCGATGGCAAATAGTATTGTCCCTCCTGTTAATCCACCATACACATAAATAATGATGTTTTCATTTACAGTGTCGTTCGTTTCGATCGCCTTTTGCTCTAGATTAACCCTGAAAGCATTTGTAAACGCATATTTGGTCTTGACGCTGTACTTACCAATATGAAACAAAGTAATCTCCAGCGTTGCAAACTACCTGGTTACCTATAAAAGCGAAGGCGACGAAAAATATTAGAAAGTAATTACCACCAGCTTTGAAATAGCCCTTATATACTGTTGATTTAATATGACCTTCTGTCAAATGTTCATTCTGAATCAATGGAGTGTTGTCATTGTCCTCCAACTGATCGTAGATTTCTGAAGGGTCAGAATTTTGATGAGACACTTGTTCCTGCTCATGGTCATCTTCAGTTGAGTGCTGATCTAAAATTTTGGAGAAGTTTAAACCGCTTCTCTGAAGCTCCTCAAATTTCGCTTCCGCGACTATCCTTCCATCTTCTAATACGATTATATTATCAAACTGGTTCAAAAATTGAAGCTGATGCGTGACCAGTATACACATTTTGTCTTTTAAAAAGTTTTTGATGCAATTTTCGAAAATATGCTTGCCAACCTTCGAGTCAACCGCCGAGAGGGGATCGTCCAAAAGATAAATGTCCGCATCTCTATAAATGCAACGTGCCAGATTAATTCGCGCTTTTTGGCCGCCGCTAAGAGATTTTCCCCTTTCTCCAACAATCGTTCGATCTCCAAATGGTAATAGTGCCAAATCCCGTTCCAAGGCACACACTTTGAGTACCTTCTCATATCTCTCTTCATTATACTCGTGGCAAAATACTATATTTTGTTTCACACTGGCTGAAAACAACCAAGCTTCTTGTGAAGCGTACGAAACGCTTCCTTGTATTCGCAGATCGCCAAACGTCTTACAAAGTTCGCCCAAAATAAGATGCAATAAGCTGCTTTTTCCACTTCCCACTGAACCAATAATTGCATTTAATAAGTTTCCGTGAAGATCGAGGTTAATGTTTGTTAAGGTATTTTCGGAGGAACTAGTCACCCACTTGGCACACACATCTTCCATGTAAATGTTTGGAGCAAAACAGGTCAAAGATAACTGATTTCCCAAAACACGGTCCACCGATTGCTCTTCATAAGTTAAAAATTCGTGCACTCGCGATATCGAGGTGTAAACTTCGGCATAGGAAGCAATACTGAATGAAAATAACATAGTCATAACTGGCCGAATAAAGGAGTAAATCGAGGTAGCAGTGTACGCTATATCAGCAGTCATGGTGGCACCCATCGCAATAAACACCACTAAACTAATAAAAAGGCATGTTCTTGTGATAAACATTTGCAAGGAAAATAAGAACGAATGTATGATGAAATGGGATCGTATAGCCGCAATTTCGTGCCTAAAACAACATCAAAAAGAAGCCAACGGAATTACCATTACCTTCTGGCCAATTCAACCAACTTGGCAAATGGTATCTCCCACGTATACATTTTAATCACTTGAATGCCATTCAAAATTTCATTCATAAGCCGCACCCTTTCATCTGTTCGCCGAGCAGTGCGAAGTCTCACCAGTGACAGTTTTTTACACAAATAAACTACAAACGAAAACTTATGCAGAATATTAATAAAAGATACTTACGTTGAAATGGTATAAAAAGTACTAAAAATGATATCCCAGCAAACGCAGCGATACCTAACGTTCGGTAAAGTAAATAAGTGCCGACAATTGTTTCTAATGGTCCTAAGAAAGCGTAATGGTACAATACGAAAGTTTGATCGAATTTGCTCGTATCGGACGATAGTAAATTGACCACTTGTCCGACTGATGTGTGTGCTAAGGCTGTTACGCTTAATCTCAGCGATTTTCTGTAAATTAAGGAGCAACAAGAAACTCTCAGCTTCATGCAGGTATGCATAATAGCTAGCGTTGCTTGATGCTCCGAAAGAGCGTCCAGAAAAATGATGCCGACAAGTACGCCAGCATAGATGTAAGTTTCTTCCAGCGTCGCATTGGAACGATGCTCATAAAAGGACACCAATTTATCCACGCACATAGGCATGACAACCCTTAAAGAGGATTAATTAAATCAAATGCAGAACAGATGATAGAACATACAGTACAATTACTTCCACTATTAACTTAATAATAGCAATAAAGATTAATTCAAATCCAAACACTTTGAAGAGTGCTACGTGCAAAGCATGCTTGTCGTACTTACGGGAGAGATTTCTCCATATAATTTCCAGTTTGTCGCCTAAAGTCGCAGATTTATGTGCCTTTAGAGGTTCATATATGTCTTCCCGTTGTACACCCCTCTTATAGTTTCGTATGAAAGTCGGAATCATGTACCTGAAACGAAATGAATCACTTCAAAAGAATGATATGTAATATTTCAAATTTTTGGATGTTTGTAAAGATTTTGAAAAAAGTTTGTAGAAACGAATGATTTTCACCCACCATTGCTATCTTTTTCTTTACTAGAAGCATCTATGGTTAAAGTTTCAAGAAAATATCTCCATGAATAATCAAGTTTGGAATTGCGCAGTTTGCGCATGCGTACATCTCTACAAATGACAGAGTTGTCATTACACAACCTGAGCTTGCGCACACCTGGTATTTAGAATATACGCTATGTTTGCCTTTACTAGAAGCATCTTTGTTTAACATTTAAAAGAAATATCACCATAAATAAGAGAGTTAGGATTGAGCAATAATTATACTACCGAATGAAAAAAGAACGAATTAAATATATTGAAGGTTAAGGGCTTGGACGGTGGGACTGAAGGCCGGAGAAAGTGGCCATAATTGTGCCTTCCAACATGAGTTGGAAAATGCACTGAAAGTAATGTAGGGTTTTCGTCACTCGTCGGGCATCTGTCGTAGAAGTCGTAGTACCTCAGGAGTTTCTGCTCACCGGTATCACGAGCTGTACAATTATGGTTGTGCCATCAACATTTTCTACAACCCATGTTCTAACCGTATCGCGTCCCACTGAGCCCAATAAGCTTTTAAAAGTGGACCGTATCGAGATATTGTTAGCAATAATTTAAAATATTTAAAGCTCTCGTACATTGGAACTGGTGCACATGCGTGTAAGAGAGTCAAGATAAGATAGCGAATGTAGCAGTTAGTTGTTGAGAATCAAATGTTATTTTCAGCGCAATTTCCAACGAAGTTGGGTGCGCTATTGCAGCCCCTTTCTCTGTTCGTCCGTCTGTCCGAGGCCTTAACTACTACAGTTTTCAAGATATTTAGTTCGTTCTTTTTGCATTCGGTAGCGTATCGCTCTGGCACCTGAGTCAAGGAAAATCTTGACGATTGAACTGCGCATGCGCAAGCTATACGCAATGTTAACTTTTTTATTTATTAATATATTTGGTTGAAATTCACAGATACTTGTAGTAAAGGCAAATATATCGCATATAGTAAAAATCAGATGTGCGCATGCGCAAACTGCGCAATGCCAACTTTCTTATTTATCTATATTTCTTTGAAATTTTAACCAAAGATGCTTACAGTAAAAACAAACGTATTGCATATTGTAAATATCAGATTAATAAGCACATGCGCAGGACGCGCAATATCAACTGCGCAGTAAGTGTCAACTTCCTTATTTATGAAGATATTTCTTTAAAATTTTAACCATATATGCCTCTAGTAGTGAAAAATATAGCGCACATAGGTATGGCCTTTAGGGAAGTATTATGCGCTGAAGTTACTCGCCTTAGGGCTAAAAATTTTTTACTTGTTCTGCGTTAGAGTGATTTTTATGAAAGCGAAAATCGCTAGTGCCACGTTTACATGAGAAGTGGGCCAAATAGCTGGACTCTAGCAACCGGACGTGACTGGGTTGACCAGTCTAGTAAATTAACGTTTACACGAAGCCAATCCATTGGCACCAGTCAGAAAGTCCATTCCGTCCGAAAGCATTTAATAAGCATAACACCGGTCAACAAAAAAATAAATTTTCTTTGCGCATGGGATGTACATAATATATTTTGCCTATAACAAGCAAAAATAAATAATAATAAAGTTCGATTGGACATTAAAAATATTTACTTTCACATACGTTGTAGCGATTTGATTGAAAGCTGTCAGGGAAATCAGCAGGAATCTTTGTTTTCCCTCAAATAAAAAGAAATATGGAGTGTGATATTTTCCCGCGGTTACTTAGCAAAGAGGAAAAAATCCTGGAACAGTCTTAAGGTAATAGTCCCATGGTTTCCCGTTCAGTGTTTCCTGGGAAACCATAGAGCTGAAAATTATGACGAGGTGTCAGGATTTGGTTTTGCATCTTCGGGTATAGAATGTCTCTAAAGATGCACAGGTTACATTCTAATTTAGATCAATTTAAGGATAATATGGGAGCTTACTCTGAAGAACAAGGGAAGCACTTTCATCAAGACATATTGGAATTTGGGCACGTTACCAAAGCGAGTAGGTACGCTGGAAGCATAATGGAAGATCATATTTGGCGGGTTGATAAGAAAATCTTCTGTTGAACATGACGGAAACAGCAAAACTGTTCCATTTTTAAACATTTAGACTCTAAGACAAACAAATTATAAATGTAGGGACGTTACCTTTTAATAAATCATTCCTGTGTAAGATTTTATAGGTATTTGTATTTATTTAATTTTTTGCATTTTTTTGACACAAATGCTGTAGACCGGTGATAATGCAGCACATCTAGGTCAATGAAATTATTTCCGCAAATTTAATTGGCCGAAACCGAACACAGGTACACTATGCCGAACCATTGGACTTAATTTTTTATTTATTGGCCGAACCTTACTGAAATGTGGTGGCATTGGTATTATTTTACTCTCGGGTTCAGGGAGTATTAAGAACAAACAAGTTAAAAAAGTATAAATTGTGCAGATAAAGCGCATTTTTTTTTACCGAAATGGCTTTTGTTTTGACATCACCAATGGATATATTTCTTGCAGACACCTCAATCGCCCTTTGTGAGTACCCTCTTCCGACAATCCGTTCTTTAGGTATAAGGGAATATACCCGATCGCGATAAGAGGTCGAGGAGGAGGGCTGTGGTTGGTAGAAATTAATTCTTTTTGTTGAGACCTTTTATTAGAGTACCATGAAGGATAAAACTAGTTCCATTCCCCCCCCCCTCCCCCGCCACCTTTAATATTAGATTACAATGAGAGATAAAATTAATTTTTAACCCTCCTCAAGCCCCGTCGCTCACTGATCTGGAAAAAGAGTCACACGGGAAAGTTATAGTTTGTACAAACCAATTTATTTCGATGAGACCTTTCATTAGAATACCATGAAGGGTAGAACATGTGTTTACCCCCTCCCCCCCCCTTTCCTAAAGTTTAACTTGGCACCACTAAAGGCATGCGTATGCAAAATCTGCGACCAATTGGTTGTCGTATGTAAAAGTTATGCGTTTTATTTTCAAAAACAGCATCTCGGGTAATCATTCGTTGGGGGGGAGCCCCTTTTAGACAGAGAAATTTGATGGCCGTCTGGCACACCTTCAAGGTATAGGCTACCTACTGCAAAAAAAAACCTCTAGGACCATTCCCCTAGAAGTAGTTCGAAACGGCAGAAGTGGGTCCGGACGGACGCACGGACAAAATGCAAACAATAGCACTTTTTTTTTAATTCTTAAAAAAATCTCTAATCGCCGTTTCTCTTTCTCGTGTCGCCATGTCGCTCCGACATACGAGAAGAACCCAAAAATTGAGGACGATTTTGTGGCGGTTTGTTTAGCGAAATCCACCAAAATGCGAATTGCAGGTGAACGGGATGGTCGAAAAACTGGTTTGCTTATGGTGCAGCGTCTAGGTATGCAGGTTCATTGTAAATGTTGGGTCACTTTTGCATTCAAGTTCAGCAAGTTTTGTGTAGTTTTAATAAGTTTTAATTTAGTTGCATTTGCAAGTTTGACTAGGTTTTATGACCATTTCATTTGTTTTAGGATTGACCATTTGGTAATTTCCATTTTAGCTCGTTTAGATCCATTAGCCACTTCAATCCTTTCGAGTATAAATCGGCTTTGAATGTTTCTAAATTTTTCTCCCGTGCAGAATAGAAGTAAAATGCCAAAATCACTAAATTACTCTGCGGTTAACGAAGTTGTATTACATTTTTATCTGTAGTATTGAGAACACAATACTATAACTTACAACTTCAACATTCCAACATCTTCATTATTTTCATGATTCGTTTTTTACTATACTGACGTATCGCCTGAGGATGGGCGAAGCTCGTCCGAAATCGATAGCGACCATTAATAAATTTTAATAAAAATTAGTGTAATACAACTTCGTTAACTATTAGCAACACACTAATTGCAAAAATGGAGCAATTCATCAATAATACTTAGCAGTATTCATCTCGAAATACAACTTTGTTCTCCAATCCAGATAGCGTAGGCGGTACAAATTTTTTCGCTGCATTTTGTGACAAAAGCATGAAACTCGGTACAGGTGTTCATTAGGTCCAAATAAAACTTTTGACCCGCAGCACCCACCGAAATTTTCGTGTGGGTTCAAAATTTGAACACTTTTGTTCAAAAGGGTGTTCAAGGTTTTAAACCTGTAAAAATTGACGAATTTCGGCATTCTAGGGGTCGTTTTTGAATGATTTAGGTTCGCTGGTGCCAATGGCGGCATTAAAAAAGTTGCATATCTGACCCTTAGGCCCCAAATTTGGATTATTTTCAAAATAATGGTTAAATTTGTATTTGATAGTTTTAACCATGCGTGATGTTTCGGATGTCGATTCCAGCTAATTTGGACGTGCACTACACACTAGAAATGTTATATTGAAGTTAAAATAGTTTCTGGTGTGTAAATAGGCCGTTAATCGTTCAATAATTTGTTGAAAATTTGGAAATTCCATACTTGAAGGATTTTGCCGTTCTGGTGTCGTTTCCATATAATTTGTGGTTGCTGATGCTGATTTTGTATTCAGAAAACAGATGCGACTCATAGTTAGGCCCTTTTCAAACTATTTACCTATTAAGAGGGAATGTTCGGCGCAGTCATACCCTTTTTGCCCCGGATTGCAACAACTATTGAATGACAAAGAGAGACGAAAGAGACGGGCATTTCATTAAGATTCGGAAGTGCGGTAGCTAATAGCTGAATACATTCTAATGTCAATTCAAATATACAGCCAATAAACTGTGTATTTATCCGGAATACGCGGATAACTTTTGTTTACACATAAGATTAGATATACTTCCTGTGAAGCAGGGCGTGCTCAACTGGTCTATTTACAGCAAAGTCAATAAATTCGTACTATCAAAAATGTGCTACTGCCAGTGACGAGGAAATGAAAATGATGATAAAACTACTCTTATCAGAAAGTCCAAGGCAAATCGTCGATAACTGATGAGATTGTCCCGAAATAAAATAACTTTACCCGGGCAATGCATTGAATTACACCCAACCGGTTTTTCGAATCCAAAGATAACTCAAATTTACCTACAGACATTATTTGGCTATTACCGTACATTTAAAATGTGCTCAAGATTTTATAGGTAGGTATGTCCAAATTTTCTACTTATATACACACTGAACAATACAAAAGTAATTTGCCGACAACAAAGTCTAAAAATGAGGTAAGTAGTTTTAGAACTTGTGTAATTTTAGAATAACCACAGAAAAACCATAACGGTTTAGGTAAAAAGCCGAGTATTGCTTATACAGTTAAATTATTTTTGGGCCTTTGAGACTATTAGTCAAGAAACTAGGGTTGCCAAGCGTCCTCCTCCCGGGAGGACAGTCCTGTTTAGGTTTCGTTTACGTAGATACGTATACGAATTAAAATGTTAGTAAAACAATTAAAAATCCTTCCATTCTTTCTCTTTACTGCACAATCTGACACTAGACACAAGGACAACCACCCAACTGATGAAGTGTAGTTTCTGCGGAAATGCGAAAATAGAAAAGTCGACACTTTGCTAAAATGCTGCTGACCGGTATCACTACGTCAAACAACACGCCACATACTAAGAGTGTTAATGTCCATGACCTAAGATCAAAAAGACAACAAAGGCGCTATAATGAAAAATATTAAAAGCCAGTCAACAAAAGCAGTAATGAAACCTCATTGGTATTTGCTAGAAAGGTCCCGATAGATACATCTTTTGATAATAAAAGGGACAGAATCATCCGGTATGAATGCAAGATAAAAAAGATTTAAAAAAGGAAAAACTACATAGGAGCATAATCCAAACAAACAAACAAGTCACGTAGGTACTGAAGAAATGCTTCGACGGTACCGCTATACAGTTGAACGGTGACAAAAGAGGAGGGATAGTGGGTATGAGCGAAGCCACCGTAACCTGTGGGTTCGGTATGATGATCCCACACTACCACTCAAGCGTCCTCTCTATAAACACAAAATTATTGTTATTATGAGGATAATTTTTGTTGTTAAATACCAATAATTTGACTATACTGATGTATTTGTTAAAGGCCATTGCACTAATCAAAAACGGAATTCATGGGCGTTACATCCGTAATCATAATGTTCTGGGATACGTTATCCCACCCTAGATGAAGGGAATTCGGGGAGGTCCGCTAGCTTTACACCTTGAAATCGCATGTTATAGTCCTTTGATGAGTCCAAAATCAACTAGAATTGTTTAGGGAAAATGAAATAAAAAATGTTTACACTTCGACTCCCCCCTCCCCAAGTCAACCCAGGCGCCCAATTAAAATGAAAAAAAACAAAACTATTTTTGTAATTCTGTGAGCAAGAGCCACTATAGTATAAATACAAGAAACAGATTAATTAAACAACTCAAGCACCAGAAAAATCAGCAGTACAAAACCAATGTGTAGATAAACTATATAGCGAGTGTTAATTACTTACAGAAAAAATAATGCTGATATAGGATTGGCACCCTCTCTTGGATTTTTCTTCTTAACATTTTCATCGTTGGTTTCCATCGCTGCTTACACTCTGTACGTAGGTATTACATTCGCATAATTATAGTGTGAGAAATTTTATTTTAGATTGATTAGCGAAGTGCGACCACGTTTTTAAGTAAATCTTCCTGCACGTTTACTACTTACGTGTTTTTTTATTGATAAAAACTGTTATATAAATACCTACTTATCTAGGTATCTATGTATATCAAAATCAAATCAAAACAACTTAAAAAGGTGGGTGATTGAGAATATGAATTTTAAAAAGGTGCTGCTGATAAGGTGAATCTAAAGATATACAGAAGAGCGAAGATACAAATGGCTAAAAATATAAGACCATTTTTAAGGTGGACCAGGACCAGAGATGAAATTGGGAATTTAGGGCCCTGACGCGGTACAGAATGTGTGAAAAGTTCCTTTAAATAAGGATGGAGTTTCGCGAATCTCGGAATAGGAAAGAAGGTTGATTTTCAATCCACCGGTGCATATAGCGGCGCAACTCGCCACTGGACACTCACCAATGACTGCGGATAACTCGCCCCTGTGACAACATGTCAAAGAATTTTGTTCAGTTTATTAGATAATTATGCTATCTTCAGTAATTAAAAAAAGGGCCCTCTACCTATCTAACCTATCTACCTATCTTCGACCTCAACTTAAGGGAGAGTCGGTCATGTATTTTTTTCTGAATTTAATGTTTAATATACATAGTTACTGCAAACGAAAAAAAAATAAGATAGTTTTATTGAGAGGAACTATTCGTGCCGTATTGTCGTTCATAATATTTCGCTAAACCTGGAAATACATGCATTAGGTCTAGCATTAGGTACTTATGGGTTGACCAATAACATGTAAGGATAATTACGAAATCATCGGTAACACACTAAACACAAAAAATCATTCGTTGATGAGTTGTCGCAGTAGTGATTTATCACGATGACGTGTCGTCTTTTGGCGAGTTGCCGTAGTGGCGGCTGGCGAGTTGTCACAATGGCGAGTTGCAGCGTCACGCAGGTAATCCTGGTGGACGGTCTAGTCCACTCAAAATATTGGTCAGCCTCTCTCTGGGCCTACCACGCCAAAAACAAACTATTGGCCTATACTTTCTCGCTTTAGTAGAGGTGGATCGGAGTGAATATTCGGGGTATGCACGTCATAATCTATAGGGAATTAATCAAATGATCTCAAACATATTACAAAGAGGTCAGTGTAATATATAGGTCTGCTATGTCAATATTTGAATTTATAGTATTTTACATTATTAGCCAGGTAAGTGAGTTTTTACTGGCGATAGGAGAAGTTGACTGGCGAGCCGTCAGGCGAGCCTGTCATCTCCTAGAGCCAGTAAGAACTATTACCTGGCGTATAATGTACAATATTTTATTTGTTACTCATTTGTAAACGTAAATAATTAGTTCTTAAATTGATCTTGAAGAAATGTCTAAAATATCATGTGATCCATGTAACAGAGACTTCGCATTAATTCTGGCCAATGAAATTACTAGATTACTAACTTGTAAAATTTTTACAGATCTGCTGTCAGTTTTACAAGTCTGCTGTCAGTTTTACAAGTCAGTAGCGTTTAAATATGACGTTTATCCGTTTGCGTTTTGTCTTGTTAATCAACGTTTACAACTGAGTAACAAATAAAAATATTTTTTAGTAAAAAAGGGGATCAGCACGTAGTCGGAGAAAATATCAGACTTCTGCAGAAACAACGAAGCTAATATATATAATCAAATGTTAAATCGACGAAAATAACAAAATTTACCTTTGACCTTCGGGTCGCAACTTTTTGAGCTCAGAAAGGTGCGTTCTACAAATCTGTAACAGATAATAACACCATAAACAAATAAAAGGGTTTGTGAATCGCTATGTACATAATATTGCGAAATAGCATTGTCTAACGTCTGACACGAAAGCTAATCATATACTAAAACTGTAGTTAATACTCAAAAAGGATCAATAATTCGAATGACTTGACTCTAGCAAAAGCAAAATTTTGATCGACTACGACTGTCCTTGCACATACACTCCGGGTATAACAGCATAAAAGTGGATTTAAATTCAAGAAAAATACTTTACGATGCACAAATAAGTAAATTTCTATTGAATAGCAATGTAATCTAATGAATTCTAAACATAAACAAAATAATATGAGCCGAGTCTTCGGAGCTTTGAATATTTCATAATCATAGCTTCGGAGTAAATAAACAACGTAGCTAAGAATCATAGATATCGACTTCGGACAAAGCTGTGGCAACTTCAAAAACTTGTTTTTGTTTACAAAGCAACGGTACTAATCTCGGTATAACACACCTAATAGCCCAGGCACTTTAGGTTAAAAAATGGACAAAATTAGTAACTAGCTGATTTTTGGTGAGTTGTTAGTGTGTGATAAGGTAAGTATTTTCTGAAAGTTCCCCTCACTTCCTCCGCTTGCTTCGCCCGGTAGAGCGATAAAAAGAACTTAAGTGACGCGAATACAATAATATCGCTGTTGGGCTCATCCTCAGGCACAGTTTTGGTGGTTGTGGACTTAAATTGTTCAGAATAGTAGTGGTTATGCTAAAGAATAACCACTACAAGAATTCATGGCATTTTAAACTGTTTTCTTTAAAATGTTTGGTAATTTTTGTGACGTTATAATGAAACATAAAAAAATTGCAGTGCCTAGCACAGATACCACCCGCACACCAGCGTATGCGCAATTCTACCCATTTATGTCTAGGAATTACCAAATTTGAGTCCAATCGGTTCAGCCGTTTAGCCGGAAATGAGAGTACCTACAGGCGGACCGACAGAGCGACATCATTGAGATTTTGTTTGATTCCTGGATCCTGGGTACTTCAAAACGTGTATTTCCGTCAAAGAAGTGGGGGGTCATTTTTGACCCCACTGAAATACCTCCCTTACTAACGTGCGGGTGGTAAAGTTGAGGTAAACCACTGAACACCGCTTCGTAAACGGCACATTAATAATCATAGGCAAGGAGACACGAGTAGACCCTTATCAGCTTTTTATGAGAATCACTTGCATGTCGAAATGTACAGAGGGCCACAAGGAATATCTCGTATGAGCTCGATTCTAAGCCGCACCATCGTTGTATGATGGGTGTTACATGAGGAAAACAACAAAGTCAATGTTAGAGGAAACTATAAAGAAGTATGCTGCATACACTGATAGTCCACCGACCTACAAAGTGCAATACGTTGTCGACGTAGGATTCCTTCTCAGGAAAGGAGTTTGGCCGCGACCTAGCTAACCGGGATATTTGCCATTCGTATGTCCAATACGCACTGACACAATATGGTCAGTCCGCAGTGGTAGTATTTGACGGGTATGACTCATCAACGAGCACGAACGCCTGTGAAGAAAGCAGGACATCTTACTGTGGGGACTTGCAGGTAAAGCATGACGCCGACACCTTGATTGTGACGGTCGTTATCGAGGCCAAGTTGCAGTAGTGGCGATGGATGCGGATTTATTCGCGCTTATGATCATTTAAGCGGAGTGTTCTTCGAAAATATTTTTCGTTAAACCAACTACTAAAAAAATAAAGGTTTTTACCATACAAGACGTTAAAAAAAATTGGCCGCATAAATGAGACTTTGCTCTTTTTACATGCGACGCGACGCCGGGATTCGACAAGACCTCGTCTTGATTGGGAAAAGGAAAGAAAACAGTTTGGAAATTGTTGAACGAATCTGCAGAAAAACCAGTTTCGATATACACTGTCGCTCACCAGAAAGTTTCATTAGAATTCGACTTGGCCATTCGTCCTCCAACCAACGGCTGATACGGCATTTCTCCATTCTCACCGCGTGTATCTTCAGGTACAATATTGGTTTGGAAACCCCTAACACGTACAGAATGGGGATTCCGGATATCTCACGAGCAAGTCGCCCCGGCACCAAGCCCCTGACGAGCTTTTTCATTTAAATAAACATATGATTGTAAAGGCCAGTGTGATAAACTTTGTGACTACGCCTGAGCTTGTCCTTCCAAGTTTACCCGCTGTATTGGACATTGCGCCAATGCATCGATCGCATCCTCTGCAGGATGAGAAGGATGTTAAAGATGCGAATTTGTAACAAAGTTCTTCATTTTAGGCGCTCTGAAAGCGCTTTAATTATTTATTGAATTTGTGGTTAAAAAATTGCTAAAATTTACATAAAATTCCAAATAAAACACCTCAAAATGTTATGGATTATTGCAGTGGTTATTATTTAGCACAACCACTGTTATTTTGAACAATTTAAGACCACAACCACCAAAATCGGTGCCATAGATGGAGCACAATAGCGATTTCATTACTTTCCGGTCACAGGCTCTTTCTATCGCTGTACCGGGTGAAGCAAATGTAGGAAGTAAGGGGAACTTTCAGAAAATACTTACCTTATCAACACTAACACCCCACCAAAAATCAGCTAGTTACTAATTTTGTCTAATTTAGGGCATTTTTTTTGTCTAAAGTGCCTGGGCTATAATGCAAACGATATATTGCAATCAAACTAACAGAAATGAATATCGTAGTAACAAAAGGGATGGTCAACAACATTGGTTGTCGGACGGTATATTCTTCGTAGCGATGCAAGTAGCGTAAGTCAAATCGAGTATATCGCAATTTACATGATCGATGACAAAAATGTCATAATATACCTGCGGTTACAGAAATCTTGAAATCTGCAGGTATAAACTTCGATTGGGTCCCCAGGTTAAAGTAATGTGATAAAATTCACTTAGATCTGCCGGTAATGTAGAAATTCGTCTATAGCGTCGGTTCTTGCCTTGCTGAAAATGGCAGTGAAATGTGTGTGAAAGCACAATCAGGTAGGTAATAATAACGAAAAGCGCAAGCCAGAAGAAAGAGGTAAGAAGCCGAAAACGGCCTTAAAATTTGTTTAATAGATCCACAAATGCGTCAGCGAAGCATCAAAGCAAAATGACAAGAGAAACACTTCACTAAATTGAATACAGCATCAATAAAAACCACAAAAAAATTTGACATTTGTCGAGTAACTACGATGATCGAATGTCGTCTTTTGTATACAAAGGAGCGCGCTTGTGCCGAAAGAAATTAAAAAGAGAGAAACCTCTGCACGACCTCCTACGTAGAAACTGATAACTATAGCAATAAAAAATCTATAACAAGGAAAACAAAGAACCAAGATAATGAGAAATCTACTACAGAAGTAATTTACATATAAACTAGTGGATTACAAAGTAAACATCTAGATGGCGTGTGACCTAGATTAGTAAAGTAACGCGAATAGCAGCCATTTTGGCTCAGTTTGGGAACCGCGAAATTTGAAATTGAACAACAGTTGGAAAGTATGTATAAATCTGTGGTATAAAGTACCTATGTATCTTGTAGTTGCTCTTGGATTGTGCGGATACTGGGATAAGGCAAGTTTTGTGAGTGTAATCGTTTAATAGCCTTTAACATCACAAGAAAAATATAGTTGCATCGTTATTTCAATCGTTTCTCCACTCCACATAAAACCCTTGTGCGTACCCAATTCTAAATATTTTTAATTGAGTTTCCGAAAAATTGTCTTCACTTCTGAGTACTTTCATTCTTCGGTTTCTGTTTTCTTGCAAAAAGTGCCTAGATGCGCTTCTCTAAACCTAACATTAGGTGTCAAACGGCCATTTTGGCTCAATTAGCACTTTGTTTTTGTCTAATACACTGACCTAATGAATCGCGTTACTTCAGTAATTTAGGGTAAAACGTCGAATTCAAATAAGAGCACAGAGCAAGGGTTACCAAATGGGTAATAATTACAAGTTGTTACAAAAAAAAAACGATCAGTTAGTTGAAAATGTCACAAATAACAAATAATTAACGATTTAAGTCAATATTGTGACACTTTGACTAATGCTTATTGATTTACAATGGAACTCTACTTAATTAACATTTTCTCATCACTCACAGTCAAGTCACGCACAATCTGCATCTTCTTGGACTCGAATCTGTAGACCATGATAAACATTCAAATGAGTAAAATTTTTATTTCATACTATCACAGATTTAAATATACTAAAATCTGTGATACTATCTAGTAATCGCCGCTTTCCCACTCATTTGAGCTAGTTTTTTGAATGTTCAAAAACTAATTCCTAATTCGTGATTTTCATGTTCAAAGGCCACCAAATACGAAATTTCTTCAAAATCAGTTTTTTTCGCACCCCCATTTGGCGGTGTGCCGTTTCGTGGTGGGAATTTTGAAAAATATCAAAACCTATTCTAAAACATGCCATTGTTGAAATAAATATAGTTACCTATTCAATTATTATTGTAACTATACGATAATAGTAGATTGTATGACAAGTAGGAAAAGTTGCATATTCCTGGACGATGATAGTGATTGTAAGCCGAGGCGTTAGCCGAGGCTTACAACTATCAGAGTCCAGGAATATACTTTTCCTACGTGTTGTACATACTATTTTTTAGTCGATAGCCAATAGTTAAAACACCAAATATACCATTTCAAACTAAATTTAATTTTCACCAATTGTCATTTGGTCTAATGTCATTAGTCTAGGCTTGTATGCGATAGGTGCGAGGATCGAACCCGGGCGGCACCTTTTTTTTATTTACAGTAATTAATAAATGCAAACATCAAGTTTGTTTTCCGAGCATGCATTGTTTGAACGTTACCATGGACATGACGTAAACAAATCAAAAATTTTTTCGTTTGAGTGAATTTATAATTAGTTGATGTGCAATATTAATATAAAATGGATATCGATGGTAATTTTGATGAAGATTTATTTTGTGGAACACCACCTGAAGTTTTGGAGGCAGTCAATGAAGCTACTCTTAATCTGTTGCCAACTAAATCGAGGGAGAAGTATGAAAATGCTTATCAACGTTTTATGGAATATAGATCAAGTAAAGGGACTTATTCGTTTTCGGAAAATGTGGTACTCGGATATTTTCTTGATTTGTCGAAAAAGATGAAACCCTCAACACTTTGGGCAAATTACTCCATTGAAGGCCACTCTTATGTTAAAGCAAAATGTAGACATCACTTCATATAACAAACTGCGAGCATATTTGAAAAAGCAATCCGTGGGTTACAAAGCAAAGAAGTCGAAAGTCTTCACCAACGAACAAATCCGAGAATTTATGATGAACGCTCCAGATGATACTTACCTCATGGCTACAGTAAGATTTTAATTGAAAGGCCTGAAGATTATAATTTAATTTTTTTAGGTTGTGGTAATTTTCGGAATTTATGGCGCCTGTCGGCGAGAGGAGTTATGTAACATAATGCTTACGGACATTGAGGATTTGGGTTCACAACTACTGGTGAAGATTCCATGCAACAAAACCAATAAACCACGGTCGTTTATAGTAAACGACACTTATTTAGAAACATACCGTAAATATGCAGCCGTTCGACCATCCAATTTTCACTGCAATAGGTTTTTCTTCAAATACCATAATGGTAAAGGATTTAAGCAAGTAGTGGGGGTGCATACATTTGCCAGCATTCCACAAATCGTTGCTAACTTTTTGAAACTGTCCGATGCAAACCTTTACACGGGACATTGTTTTCGAAGGACATCTGCGACAATTTTGGTAGATAATGGTGCAGATTTGACTGTTTTAAAACGTCACGGCGGTTGGAAATCGTCGAATGTGGCGGAAGGATATATAGAAGAATCCTTAAAAAATAAAATGGATGTGGCAGAGAGAATAGTTACTTCAATTTCTGGCGCACATATTCAGTGTAAGGGTGCAAGCAATGTTGGCGTCTCTACTAGCACCATCTCCAAAACAAATACGGAGTCCACTTCTTCAATTAATTATGAAGTAGAGTCGACATTGACTGGACTACCAAATTTGATTGGAACCTGCAATAATTGTACTATTAATGTACATATTAATAGGCAATAAACTATTCATTTGCGTGTATAACTGTTCTTTTATTTTTTCATGCTCACAAGAATATAGATATTTTCCCGTACGTACAGGAATTAAGATTCCCGTACAGTACGGAAATCACATGCTTTGTGATGACATAAACAAAACAATAATATGCCATTTTTCCGACTATCGACTAAAAAAAAATATTTAGTTCATCTGTCATAATTATACAATATACATGTTTTCAGTTTATTGCTCTAATAGTTTCAACATGGTAGCAGAGCGTGGTTCGCTTTAAAGGTTAACACGGTTGAAGTACTATGGAGCATCAAGAAGGAAGTATAGAAAAATTGAGAGGAACTGATAACTGGACTGTATGGAAATTCGCCATTCGGAATGTTTGGCGAGCGTATACAAATGCTTACGAGATATGTAATGGAGATCTCAGAATGCCAGAGGCTCTGAATGAGGAAGCTACTGCCGAGCAAAAAGCAGAATATATTAGAGACCTGAAGATTTGGGATAAAGCGGACAGAGTTGCTAGTCAAGCATTGGTCAAAGCATTGGAACCCAAAATAATGGCATTACTGGTGACATGCAATACAGCAAGACAGATGTGGATAAAACTTCATTATAGTATATTTGAGCAACAGACCAAACAAGCTGCTCATGTAGTACAGGCGGAGTTCTTTAGTTTTACAATGAATGAGAAAGATGATATGGTAACTCATATCTCAAAGTTCGAAACTCTTATCTTGAAAATGAATGCACTGAATGTGAAACAAGATGACATGTCTTTAGTAGTAAAACTTTTGGATACGCTACCAGATAATTATGATAACTTACGGCAGGCATGGTGGGCCAGACCAGACGAACAACAAACGTTTGATAACCTGGTGAATGTACTAACATCCGAAGAATCGCGAAGAAAACAAAGACATCTACAAAGCGAGGCATCAGAAGAAAGTACAGGAGCACTACTTATCTGGTCGATATAAGAGCAAATCACAGATTTCACATAAAAAGAATACTACAAAAGGTGCAAATACAAAGAACACGTTTACTTGTTATGGTTGCGGAGGCAAGAATCACATAAAACGAAATTGTCCCAATCGTAAACAGAAGTTTTACAACAAGGAATCTGGAGAAAACGCTTTCATTACGGAAGTCTTGAATGCGGAAAATGACGAAGATTTTTGGATTGTTGATTCGGGGGCAACTGATCATCTAACATATCATGGCGAGTAGTTCTCATCTTTTTAACAATTTAAGACACCAGTCAAGGTCCACATTGAAAACAAGACATCGATGGATGCGTTGGGAAAAGGCGTCGTAGAAGTTAAAACTTTTGTTGATGGTAAAATTTTTGATTTTCGAATGTTAAATGTTCTCTTTGTTCCAGCTGCTCGTAGAAATCTATTCTCGAGGACAGCAGCTTTAGACAAAGGATACGAGTTCAAATCAAATCAAAAGGAGTTCTTTTTCGTCAGTGATGAAAAAGCAAAAGCTAAGGGTAGACGAGTTGGTCAGTTATTCACAATGATAATGAAGGTGAAAGTACCAGCGAATAGTTTATTACAATTAAGTAATACTAAAGAAACAAACGTGACTTCGAAATTGAAATCAATTCAAGAGTGGCATGAAATGCTCGGACATCAAAACAGAGTACAAGTTGAAAAAGTGTTAAACCGTAATGGAATCGAGTACACCAAGCAAGATTTTTTTTGTGGAGCATGTGTAAAAGGTAAGCAGCATCGTAAGGTTTTTCAAGTACGACAACAACGTGCTCAACGAGAAGGTGAAGTCATGAATGTTGATTTATGTGGTCCTATGGAAATCACTTCGTATGGAGGATCAAGATATTTTATCTGCTTTACATGCGATTACTCAAAATTCCGATTGATCAAATTTCTTAAGGAAAAATCAGAAACTACAAAAGGAATTGCTGAAGTCTTGAATTTTGTGAAAAATCAGTGCAGAAGACCACTAAAAATGTTGCGTTGCGACGGTGGAGGAGAATTTAACAACAAAGATGTGACAACGTTGTTAAAATCTGAAGGAGTAATCCTCAGTGTTTCAAATCCATATACCAGCGAGCAGAATGGATGTGCAGAACGCTCTAATCGCACTGTAGTCGAACTTGCAAGAACAATGTTAGCGGCGAAAGATTTACCTAAAGGATTGTGGGCCGAAGCAGTCAACACAGCTGTTTATCTGCTGAACAGAACGGGGCCTAGTAATGAAAATGGTAAATCACCTCTTGAAATATTCACGGGCAAGTCTACACATTTAAACAAACTGCACGTTTTTGGTACTACATGTTTTGTACATAAGCCAAAACAAGTACGAAAGAAGTGGGACCAGAAATGTCAAAAAGGTATTTTTGTTGGCTATTCTGAAGAGATGGATGGTTTTCGTGTTTGGTTGAGTTCTACCAGGAAAATACTTCGTAGTAGAGATGTTGTATTTGAACCAGTAAATTGTACGGACCATTCTAATGAAGAGAAGAGTATATCAAAAATGATCACCTTTGACATTAACCTTGACGAGAAGCCAAATTACGTAGCAGAATATCCAGGAGAGAACAGATTTGTTCGGGAAAAAGAAATAGAGCAGGTAGGAAATGAAAATATTGATGTTGAGAATGAATTGCAAGAATCAGAAGAAAATGGACAGCATCATGAAAATATTGATGTTGATGACAATGAATTGCGAGAATCGGAAGAAGAAGATGGACAGGATCAACCAAGATATAATTTTAGAAATCGAAGAAATCTTGGTCGTACAAAACGATTAATTGAAACAATGATTGCTGAAGTAGATGAACCAAAGTCCTATCAAGAGGCAGTTGAATCACCAGAAAGTAGACATTGGAAACAAGCAATGGAGGAAGAGATGCAATCATTGATACAAAATCACACCTGGATTTTGGTAGATTTACCAGAAAATCGAAAAGCCATCACAAACCGATGGACATTTAAGTACAAAAGGAAAGTAGATGGAAGTATTGATCGATATAAGGCCAGATTGGTAGTGAGAGGGTTTAGTCAGAAA
>NW_022170249.1:18630764-18631294 GCF_008802855.1 Photinus pyralis | reverse complement strand
CCAGCAACTAAGTATACCAACGCGTGCTTCAGCCCGTAACCTGTTGGATCTGGATTTGGAATGGCCTTAGCGCCAGCACAACACAAAAACGCATATATCGCCACTATTTAATAAGTAATGTAATCAATAAACTCTGATTAATGATGTAAAAAATAAAACAACCATTATACACAACTAATGAACTGAAGCTAACTACTTGTGAGTCAAGTACACAAATAGGAGGGGAGTAACCGCCGCTCAGTGGCGTCGACACGAAGTCCTCCATACTTATGTCTCCTCACAGATTGAAACTAAATTCTTTCGTTTATTGTATTTAATAATCACCATCGATATGGCCGGCGATGGAATTATCGCAATAAATAAGGCGCGAATAGACTGGCAAGTTTTCTCACGCAAGTTGCTGCCTGACTGCAGTGACAGCACTGTCCATTATATAAAATCCACCGTAAATCAAATTGTGAAAACTTGCTAGTCGAAACATAGGTATATTGGAGATCTCCGGTGAAGTTTTTTCACAAATTCAGATCGGT
>NW_022170249.1:18548759-18630664 GCF_008802855.1 Photinus pyralis | reverse complement strand
TTATTATTATTATTATTATTATTATTATGGTCGGTGTTTCTTGTGAGAACTCAGGTCTAGCCTAGCCTGGTTAACTAATCGCACGGATTAAAATCAAGTAACGATTAGTGTCTGTGTCTGTGTCTGGTGGAGTTATGTAGGGTCCTTAAAAAAAAATCACACACGTACATTGGACATCTAGGGATAGTATGTAATTCGTACTTACCAACATACCTATTGATGGGCACAATAGCCAACGCTATCAGGAAAGAGGAAAACAAAACAAAAAAAAAATCATTAAAATAATTCCTGTAATTTTATTAAATGGAGTTTATTGTGTAAGTGTTTCTTTGGCTTTGCGTTTGGGTTGAATACGAGTGGGTTGTGATAACGTGGTGTGCTTCTGTGAAGAAGGAGTTTTGTATTTTTTAATTGTATTTATGGTGTTTCTTTGTTCCTGAGGTCGTGTTTGTGAGGTTGCTTGGGTTTTTGGTGGAGATATTGCAGTATTTTGTGAGCCTGTGGTGCTGTTAAGGTTTTTGCGTTTCGGTTGTATACGAGTGGGTTGTTTCTGAGAAGAAGGAGTATTGTGTTTTTTAACTGTGCTAGGGCGTGTAACTTTATTGGGTGGACCTGTCTTTGTAGTGCATGTTGCGTTACTTGTATTTATGGTGTTTCTTTGTTCTTGAGGTTGTATTTGAGAGGTTGCTTGGGTTTTTGCTGGAGATATTTTAGTATGTTGTGAGCCTGTAGTTCTGTTAAGGTTTTTGCGTTTCGGTTGAATACGAGTGGGTTGTGAAAATGTGGTGTGTTTCTGTGAAGAAGGAGTTTTGTGTTTTTTAAATGTGCTAGGGCGTGTAACTTTATTGGATGGACCTGTCTTTGTAGTGCATGTTGCGTTACTTGTATTTATGGTGTTTCTTTGTTCTTGAAGTTGTATTTCTGTTGTTGCATGGGTTATTGGTGGAGACATTACAGTATTTTGTGAGCCTGTAGTGCTGTTAAGGTTGTTGCGTTTGGGTTGAGTACGAGTGAGTTGTGTTTGTGATAACGTGGTGTGTTTCTGAGAAGAAAGAGTATTGTGTTTTTTAGCTGTGCTAGGCCGTGTGGGTGAGGGCGTCTTTGTAGTGCGTGTTGCGTTACTTGTATTTATTGCGTTTGTTTGTTCAGGAAGTTGTGTTTGTGTGGTTGGTGGAGTTAAGTTTGGAAATATTACAGTATTATTATTATTATTATTATTATTATTATAGGCTGAATGTGTTGAGCGCCCATCTTGGAGCTCCCTCGGAACCACCCGGACAGATACTTTCCAATCGATCGGTCTTTCAACGATCCTTTTGGTGGGTCCGAAGTTACGGAGAGGCCAGAGAGACATCTGAGAGCCTCATCCGCGGCTTGAAATACGTGGAACGCAAATTATTGAACTTCAGAACTTGTTTCGAATAATTCCCCTCCAGATTATTCGCCCACACATTCGCACCTGGAGTAATTGGCATCGGAAAAGTCTCCTCCAAAAGAATGGCGCTAGGAGGTTTTGCGTCTGGAAGATTTGTACCCAGAAGAAATGTCAAAATTACCCTTAAAATCTCAGCGGTTTAACAGAGCAAAATCGCCAATAAAGCGCCTCTAAACTTAGCCTTATAAAAATGCCACGCATAACTCACTTGAAAGTTCGGCGAAAAATTCTTCTATCTCACCCGATTTTTACTTATGTACCCGCTGAGCCCGTATACCGAAACGACCCCAACGCAAAACAAACTTCAGGTTCAGCTACATTTTTTACACATGCATAAGTGCACCCGTAATGCTGCGTCACAGTTTTTAGAACCGGCAACACTGTGTCCGTTTGACTCTTATCCGCTTGTACACTCGTTTTTCGCGCTTTAAAGTATTGGTTTTGTCACAAAAAATCCAGAAACAACTGTTCTTATTTGTCTTTGAGAAATACACAAAAAATGGTTTTGTAAAAAATCTTGTTACGGTGTCATTGCCGTTAGCACGATAGAGCTTCTGGTATACAAAAACCAATACCTTTCAGTACTAAATATTGTATAGGGTGTCTCGTGTACTGATTTTTGTTCATTTATCTAAAAAAATCCCAATTTTCGGAATACCCCAAAAAAATAAAGAAAAAGCTACCGAATCCACTTTCTTATTCTCCCAGAGATTTGTGGGTGCGGAAAAGCATGTTTTAGGCGATAAAACGGTGGATTTGTTTCCATATACGCTAACCTTTTGAAAGTGTACTGAAAACGTTCACCCTCCATCATGAATACAATGTCAATAGTTACAACAGTATCGTGTGAGAATACAATGTATTACAGATCGCACTACACTTGCGATAAAAAATAGTTAGCACACAAATCACGTGATTTCGTTAATCATTTTTTTCAAATGCCTATGAAGGTTTTATCTAATCGTAAGTAGATAGGTACCGTGACGACAATGACGAAAATGAATAGTATGGTAACAAATTTAAATTCAAAAGTCACTTGTATTATTTTCTTTGAAATGCTCTTTGGCCTTTGACAGTCGCAGTTTATGCAATTTTTGCTTTTGTCTTTCGTTTTCCGAACCAAAGCCTAAGGAAAAAGTGAAGAAGATCAAGAAACTATCTCAATGTACTATCCATAATTTATGTACGGGATTTCACCAACTGAAATTTGTAAATTTAAAAAAAAAACAAAAAATGCGGCAACACATCATTTTACAGAGCCAGGGAGAAGATACGAAATTAAATTTGGATGGTCTGGTTATGAATTAACTTTACAAATGAAGCCAGAAAATAAATGAATTTGATACATTTCACGTTTTTATTTTTCGTAGCTCTTGAAACCACTTGCAGGTATACGAGCATCCTCAAAAAATGATGACAAACAGATGACATCTATATTCCTCTGGCCTCACGCACCTTACACCAATCTTGATGTCCATGAACTTGGCAGGCCTACTACAGCAGACCATAGTTCTGCTTACTCATATCGTTAGTGTTCCGTTAGTGCACGTTAGTGCCGCTGAAGAAATCGTTAGTGCACAAAAGGAAACTTACTATTTTTAAAAAATATTTATGGGCCTGTTAACTTCATGCCAGCAGACCAATTTGAGAAAATCGATTCAATCTTTACACTAGTTAAACTAGCAGCGTTAGTGCTCGTTAGTGCCGCCAATATAAACGTTAGTGCTCAAAGTGTAACAGCTCAAAACGTTGTAAAAAGGGGTCTGCTAACTTCATGCAGCAGACCCACATTTGCCAAATTGGCTCTGTCCTAATGCGAATTTGAAACGGCTCGTTAGTGCTCGTTAGTGCTTCACATGCGAACGTTAGTGCTGCAAGGGATCCGCGTCAAAAAGGTACCAAACCACCTCGAAATTAAACCGGACTTATTGGGACCTGCCAACTTTACGTCAGTAGACCAACGAACGAAATTCGTTTGATTTTCTACTTTAATGGACCGGTAAGTATTAGTGCTCGTTAGTGCCGCCAATATAAACGTTAGTACTGAAAGTGTACCAGCTCAAAACGTTTTAAAAAGGGTCTTCTAATTTCATGCAGCAGACGCACATTATTGTCAAATACATTTCGGTCATTCTTTTCAACTTTTTTTTTGTATTGGAAACAAATTTTGCTTGTTGTTGTGTGGTCAGCAGAACCTATAAGTTATAGTTAATTTTTAAGATGCTTTGGTAGTTTTTCGACACGGATCAAATAAAAGCACTGACGTTTACAAGTGAAGTCTTAACGAGCACTAATGAGGAGCTTCAGATTCGCATTAAGGCAGGACCACTTTAATAAATGTGGGCTTGCTGCATGAATTTAGCAAACCCATAATTTCACGCTTGAGCTCTTGCGCATTGAGCACTAACGTTTTTTTTTGCGACACTAACGATCACTAATACTGATAGATCGATTAAAGTAGAAAATCAAACGGATTTCGTTTGTTGGTCTACCGACGTTAAGTTGGCAGGTCCCAATAAGCCACGTTTAATTTTGAGGTGGTTTGGTACCTTTTTGATGCGGATCCCTTGCAGCACTAACGTTCGATTATGAAGCACTAACGAGCCGCTTCAAATTCGCATTAGGACAGAGCCAATTTGACAAATGTGGGTATGCTGCATGAAGTTAGCAGACCCCTTTTTTCAACGTTTTGAGCTGTTACACTTTGAGCACTAACGTTTATATTGGCGGCACTAACGAGCACTAATACTTATCGGTCAATTAACGTAGAAAATCAAACGGATTTCGTTCCTTGGTCTACTGGCGTAAAGTTGACAGGTGCCAATAAGTCAAGTTTAATTTTGAGGTGGTTTGGTACCTATTTGACGCGGATCCCTTGCAGCACTAACGTTCGCATGTAAAGCACTAACGAGCACTAACAAACCGCTTCAAATTCGCATTAGGACAGAGCCAATTTGACATGAAGTTAGCATACCCCTTTTTACAACGTTTTGAGCTGTTACACTTTGAGCACTAACGTTTATATTGGCGGCACTAACAAGCACTAACGGTGCTAGTTTAACTAGTGTAAAGATTGAATCGATTTTCTCAAATGGGTCTGCTGGCATGAAGTTAGCAGGCCCACAAATATTTTTTAAAAATAGTAAGTTTCCTTTTGTGCACTAACGATTTCTTCAGTGGCACTAACGTGCACTAACGGAGCACTAACGATATGAGTAAGCAGAACCACGGTCTGCTGTAGTAGGCCTGCCAAGTTCATGGACATTGAGTGCTCAGGCAATAATACTGGACTTCTCTACCTTGATATATAATGTACTTACTATTTATTATACGATCAAAAATGGTAAATGTGTAATATTCATCATTTTGTATTTCTCTTGGTTGTTTAAAATTAATTCATAGCCAGACCATCCAAATTTTCTTTGTGGATATATTTGTATTTTTGATTTTTGTGGTTTGTTTTGAAAGGAAAATCTATATGCGGTTATTTTCTTAAAGCGAAATTCAAAAATGTAAATCAACTAACGAGAATATACCCAGTAGGTATGCAACTTTCAAGTACCTATTTATCAAAACTGGCCATTAGAAACCAAAGAGAAGCTTTTGTTGTACCTATTACCTAATGAATTGCAAATAAAGTTCTCAATGCTCTTCGCAAATGACGAAATCTGGATTTATACGATTTATATGCTAACCTGTACCAAAGGTGGACAGAGGTCACTAGGGCGCAGAATGTTCGTGACCGTTGCAACTGTTAATTCTGGACACGAAATGGTAACCTTTTGAAGTAATCGGACTGTTAAACCGAAATTAAGCTATTAATTTTTTAACTACTACGAAAATTGTAGGTAGTGAGTATCGCATTACTTACGTATTCCTAACCATCGCTTTCCTTGAGAAACTTGTCGAATCTGATTGACTGTAAACGCGAACATTACCAATGCATCGAAATACAATCTGATTAATGATTATGTAGGGGATTTTGCAGATACTACGTTAAATTAATTTCATTTGCTTTTATAATTTATTGCAAAATGTTTGGTGAGGATCTTGCGTTGTAAAATCGTATGTGCGAAAACAGCGAGAAAAACAAAAAGTTTTAAATATAATTTAGAAAATTTTTGAATAATAAACGTTGTTGTTATACAGTAAGTCTCTGTGTTAAACAAATATTGTTTCAACATGCAATCTAGGAGGTCTTGAAATTACACAAACAGAGAGAGAGAGAGAGATCAAGAACAAAACTAGATTTGCCGTCAAGTCCAGAGAAAGAGGGGTTTGCGAGTTTAAAAGAAAAAGTGATTTCCTCGGATAGCTAGTTTTTTTAACATTTGGGGCCGGAAGATTTAGTTCCACCGGGTTTATCACAAGAATAGCAATGCCGATTTTGAGGTTTAGGGCATTGTGGAGATTTACGGCCAAGTTGATTACAATTATAACCCTTAACGGTCTTCTGAGAGATAGTGGATAAAGAATTTGTAGTTTTAGACTGAGTTGGGGTCAAATTAGTTATAGGTAGAAGTAACGATTTGTTGGTGAAGTGTCACTGTTTGAAAAAGCCATGTACCTACGCTAAACTGGGTTCTAATAATTTAACTGTCTTTTTTGAAGGTGGAGGTTTAAAAGTGTCGATAAGTAGGTATATGTTTTGTTCAATCTTCTTCCCTGGATCCAAAAGATTAGCTAGTTCGGATCCAAGTTCCTTCTAAGGTGATATAGTAGTTTAAACGGTTAAATGAATCAGGAAACTATGAAATCAGCGATAGAAAACCAGGGCAATTAGATATCAGGGATATGTTATTATATATGCAGTTTGAGCACACGGAACAAAATCAGGGCTTCTCTTCTCCAATTAGTGAACAAATCAAAAATAAATTATTAAACCGGATAGGCGCCACTTAAATTCTTATAGATTCTTGATAAAGCTAAAAGGGCAAAGAAATTAAACGGGTTGAGCATATGTAACTGTGACCAAAGAATAACTGAAATCAATGGCAATTTACGTCAAAAATATATAATAGGTATATGCAATGGTTTCCAAACGGTACAAATTGCAATTGAAATATGAATCTTTAAAATTTTAATTCAGAAGTACTTTACAAAAAGGGATCAAATCGTAGTCAGAAAATAATTATCAAAATATATATACTTCCGCAGGATTAACGGAGTTTAAATGACTTTCACAAAAAATTTAGTAATATTAAATCGGTTGCATCAATAACCAAGATGCATACAAAGGTTATCCCACGAAGGGTCGACGAAATTAAAATATTACCTTTGAACTTTGTTGATGAAGAACTCCATGTTATGTTTGAGTAATTAGATATAGAGATAGAGAAAAATTAAGAATTGAGACTCAAATAGAAACCACAATAAAAACTTTTTGAGTCTCAATTGGTAATTTTTCTCTATGTCTATTACCTTTGAACTTCTTAGCCGCAGCCGTTTCCAAGCTCCGAAAGGGTGTTATCCGCCAAATCGGCAATCAGATAAAAATCAAAAGCAAAAAGAGAGAATATGACTAGCACGGTATATAAATTGCGAAAATAATCGTTTGTCAGGATTAGCGACTCCAATATTCAAATTGAAATTAAAATTTAATGGAAAGCAATAATTCAATTTACGTTATATAGCAAAAGCAAAATTTTGACTCGCCATGAGCCGTCGGTATAAGCAGCAATTCACAAAAGTAATCGTTAACGTTAATTCAAGAAAACTACTACGACGTGCAAATAAGTAATTCACAATAGCAATATACTACCAAAGGTAATCGATAGGTTATATTTGCAGTTATAAATCAGGAACAGTAATTCAAGTCTTCAGATGTAATTAATTTGTATGTAGGTCAAGAGTAATGTATCACGTAATGTGTTATAACTATACATTCAGAAGGGCGGTTCCATGTAAAAATGCGATATAATCCAAATTCTGTGTTAATTATCAACGACGTCGATGTAGGCCGAAATATTCAGGTAAATCAATAAATAATAATAATAAATATAATAAATAACAGGAAGAAAAAAGAATGAACCAGAAGTTTTTTTTTTTTTTTTGGCTTGGACTATTTGTCATTCGGCCAGTCGCGTGGTGGTTGTTTATTTATGATTTTTTTATAGCCAGAAGTTAAAATCATAAAACCATTATTCAAAGTCAAGTTTATTACGTGATGTTGGTACCATAAATGGCCTTAGCACTCAGAATCTAAATATATGCGCAAAAATGCGTCAATAAAGCTGTCAAGAAACGACACAAAAGGAAACTTCAAACCAGAGACTTGCAAGTCTCTGCTTCAAACAAAGTATCACACGACCAATAAGCCCTTTAAGAAAAGGCACGACACAAAGTCTAAGAAAAACTTTGTGTCGTGCCTTTTCTTAAGGGTCTTATTGGTCGTGTCGTGTCGTGTATTATGTTCTTTTTACAAGTACTCTCTAAAGTATTAACCAACGGGCACGTCAAAACTTAAGAAAATTCAGAAAGGGGAAAAATACTGAAAACTACATTCGGATGACTTCTAGTGGGAAAAGAAACAACTAAGGTACATGAAACGTATGACACTCAATTATCTACATATAAACGGATTTACAAAGGAAATGTATAAGTGGTATACTTCTAGTATCCTACTAACTGGATATTTACAAAGATGGGCTGATATAGTAGCAAGTACATACATCAGAAAGCGCATACCAAAAAACCTAACAAAATCGCTAGTTTCCTCTCTCCATCAGTTATGGTTGCTGATAAAAAAAAATTAAGGACGAGTATTTTGGGGATGTAGATCCAAGGAAACATTAAGAGCTAACCCTACGTGATTACATGATGAGTATGACAAGGTCCTATCTCCTATACACTTTCTGAACCTCTGCTACATAATGTTTTTTTAGGTTCGTAGGATGCCTTGATGACTTCCGCTGGTTAACCGACACCCGGATATGATGAACACAAGGTAGGTAGGGCGTAGGGATAAGATTGCAGCCTTTTCAATAAGGATATAGGCCCGTTTCACAAAGGACTAATGATTAGTACTGACGATGCGTCCTATCTATTAAATTGTAGGTATCGTTCGTGTACCATCCGTCGACGATGAAATAGCGTTGGCATCGGTCCTGCCCATGGCGAGTGCGGATCATCGGTCATTTAAAAAACTAAGGTTTTCACATGCTCGCATATCATCAGTTGAAATCACCAATACAGTTGAAATTTAAGGTTCAATTGATTTTGTTCGATTTTGACGGGAAGGGAAGGAAAAAAGATTCCCACGAACGAATTTGGGTAGCGACTCTAGGGGCGAGTACGGCGGTCTCTGACATGGTTGAAACCAAAGTGAATGCTACGAAAACTTGAATCGTTATAAAGTAATAGCCCATAGTAACACAATTTTTTTGACGTCATTCCCTATGTGAGAACCATATTCGTTTAGGTATCGCCAAAAGGGCATCAGGAATCGTTTGTTTTTTCCAATCTCTTGTTTTCATAACAATCCAACCTTGCAAATTTAATTGTTTATAGTAAAATGATTGTTGAGAGTATCAGATAAGATACGCCCATGAGATTTTTGTTAAGGCATTTTATTAATCTTGCATGAGGGATTACCCAATTCTTTATAAACACTCATTGCAATGAATCACTTGCAGTATTTCCAACAATTACTTCATTCTTAGATAAGCAGTGCAAGGAGTTCCCTTTTTTTGCCGCACTGCTATAAAACTGACAAAATGATGTAACTGAAACTTTGTTTGCCGTTCATAAACGACATGAAAGCGTCTTTGGGTTTTCTGCTCGCGTTTATACTCGGGGTAAGTAAAATTCACGATTGGTTATAGAAATCCATCGGACTTTTAGGTGCAATGTGGCAGATCCTTCGTCCCCACTACCGGCCCTGAAGCTGACTGTCTCAAGGAACAAAATCTGAAATTATCGGATGTTGAGCCCGAAATTCATATAGTTTCAGATGTCAACAATGAGGTAGTCGGTCGGTTTTTTGTGTGCGTTTGGAAGAAGAGGGAGATTTTTAAGACGAATGGCGAAATCAGCGGTGAGGGTATATACCGACGTTTTGCTGAAATTTTCAAGAACGTTCATTTGTCTGAAAGCATCCAACTGGAGATGAAAGATGCGTTTAATGAGTGCACAAAACTGAGGGATAACACGGATTGGATATTGGCGAATAAAGTTAAAAACTGTATATTTCATGCGGTTCAGAGTAGACCACACTTGCCTCGCCCTCAACCAGAAAATTAAGCTCTCTGATGAGTTACATGAACAAATAAATACGCAGTAATCTTTAGAGTATTTGCTTATTCCATCCATTGGTACTCGGTTTTGGCGACTTTCGAAAGATGTGCTTGCTAAACAACTTATTTTGGGTGCTTTGTTAGAAACCGGTCCCACGCAGCATCAATTTCGCCATTTTCATGCGAGGTTTGAACGATGTTTTTAAAGCATTAAAGTAATGCAGAAACATTATTATTTCCGAATTACATAAGAGTTAGACATTTTCATCTTGTAATCAGAAGCACCTTTTTCTGGTATTAACCAGATCAGGGTCAACATCTTATCAAATTATATTTTAAAGCATTTCTTGTTTTCAGGCAAAAGGAAAAGAGAAAAAGTGGTTTAGAAATAGTTCTATCTAACGATGTTTGTGCAAACTGCTTTGCTATACCAGCTGATCAGTGATAAAATAATCGGGTCTGTTACGAAAATTGTTCGGAAACAGCATCTTTAGAAACTTTATTGGGAAATTACGTCCAGTATCTACATAAATGGATTTTGGATTCCGTGATAAATTAAAAGTTGTGTCTTATTAGGGTCATTGGTTATGACGTTTGTTTGCGATATAGCAGACATTTAGGATTGCTTTATACCAAAAAAATACGAACATTCGATATTTAATAATCTTTTTTTCCAAAAACTAACGTGTGGGTATCGTGGTTCTTTCAAATATGTTTGTCACCTTATCTTACAAACAACAAAAATTGTCCTTCTCTATTCACAACGGTGATAAATTCTTCCAAAAACGGATTGGTATTTCTTGCATCGTTGGTGCTATTGTAATAGCGGATCTGTAGCCATGTGGGCTTTTGTATACTTTCAACTTTTGAGACGTTTATGACAGTCGCAACATTGAAAAAAATGAAACGTTTAATTTACTTCATTAATGTCTGATCACTATCTTGATATGTTACATTCTTTTTGATTAGTAGGTCAATTATGTACTTAATGATCTAAAATGCGATTTTAAAAATCATTAATAATCTAATCACACTTGATTACATTAAAAAGATGATTCCTCTTTAATTAAAAGTAGCGGATTAATGAAATGCAATTCGTTCTTACATGCATGTTTCAAAAATTTCTGCTTGACATTTAATTATTTAGTAGTAAAGTTAATTAGTTTAGGTATATATCAGTGCCGTATTAGATGTATTAACGGTATATTCGTGGGAAACCATTTTCGTATCAACTAACTTGCACGATTGTAATCAATTACGTTTAATTAAAATTTTTAACAATATTTATTATTATATTTTGTAGCACCTATCTGTAATGAAGCCAAAGGCTTTGTTCTACCGTACCATTTGAAGGCCTACTTCCGGAAATTAAATGGGTAATATAAATCAGGGATAAATATTACTATCGTAGATATCTCGAAATGTACCTACGTGGATTATTAATCCGTAAATGTTGTTACAGCTCCAACAAAATAATTATGGTGTACAGAAGCACGACATTCGTGAGTGAGTTCAATAATTAAATACAACATAATTATTGTCTACCGTGAGCTTTGCGAAATTATTATTTCGCTCTTGCATTATTCCTTCGCATTATTGTCTTCCGTTAGATGAGTAAACAGTTCGATTCAGAAATTAATGGCTTAGACTCTCCCTTTAATTTTAAATCAAAATTCCACTGATCAAAGCACCATCACGTTTTCTTAAAATGAGTTTACATAGTACTGTCATAACTTCTACCGAGCAGATTTTAAAGGAAAGGCGATCGTGATTCGTTTATAGTCAGAAGAAAAAGAGTACGGTGAAGATGCAACAATTGGTGTATCATAGGAATTACTAATATTTTTCAGGAATATAAGTGCAACGGCTTGCCAAGATTCCTCTACTGTCTCCGTGTATTATTATTTATTATTTTTTTTTAGTTAAAACACTAGTGATATTTGTTCATTTTAAACTCCTTATGCAACTAGGCTGTGAAACACTAAAAATTCTCACAAGGAAGTAGACTCGTCTTCCTCAGTTTGAGCTACAATTCCGATTGAGGTATAAGTGTCCGTCACGTCACGATAATTTAAACTAAAGGAGTCAAGGACCTATTAGCTTATTTTGTAAAAATCCCAACAGTCAGTCTGGTTAGGTACTTTGTTAGGCAGATGAAACCGTTGCACCTCAGTTTAAACAGTTTTTCATGATGGTGACAGCACTATTTCTAATGAATGGGCTTCACAAAAAAGTGGCTTTGATGAAAGTTTATCCAAAATTTGGCAAAACATTTTATTGTAGGACGCCATTGAAGATAAATTAATGTAGGAAACTCGCGCTTGTCGAGCCTGTACTTTTGAGCGCATTTGGGCCAAGATATTCCTTTTCTGTGCAGCGTTGCTGCGTGTGCCCGAAGGCGTTACACTTGAAACACCTCATAATATGAACGTGTTCTTCCAGCTGGACAATTTTATTCAAGCTATCGCCTTGCTTACGGTCCGCCAATTTGTCGGTCGGCGTAAAATTAACTTTGTTATTTATCTCTCTCGTTCTCCAAGCACTTACTTGCAATAGTAACACCTTTGGATCTTGCACCGCCATACTTTTAAGTGTCAGCCGAGTACCTTCAACCTCGTCCTCCCTATCCCTCCTGGTTTTTTTTGATGCTGTTAGCACTTGTATTTTGTTCTCGACCAGCTAAAATCGAATTTGCATTTGTTGGCCCTTTTACCTGCGACCCTTGTATATTTGGTGTCAGTACGGTGAGCGACGAGGTGCTGGTGCTCCGACTGGTTGTTGATTTTGACGGGGGCTTTAGAGAGCTGGACTTATGTTGCTTCTCCTCTGTTTTGTATGGTGTTCGTCCTGTCTCGACGCTTCTATTGAATAGGTACTGCTTCGTCACTGTCTCCCATTATCGAGGGCTAACACTGATAAATAAATCATCGGGCTGGGGAGTATAGTTTGGTTATGTGGACGGAGCGGGCCCTCCTCGGCTGAGGGACCGAGGACGCTGGCATGCTAACTCCACCCTAAGCGCCTATCGTGGTTGCTTAGTATGTCCAAGGATCGACCGAAGCCGGCTTATACCTTAAGTCCTTCCTCAAGGGACGAGGATGCCCAAAGACAGTTTCCAGAAGTCACCACGGGGAGGTGATTTTTATGCACAATTTACCTTACAAATAGTCATAACAGACCCATGAAACCTTGAAATTGGAACAAATCAACTTTAAACGAGAAAGTGATGAATCTGTACCTCGTAAATAGAATGATCTCGTAGCTAAGGCTGTTGGTGACACAATAATAAGGTCGGAACGGCCTCATTACACTGATACGGAGGAAATAAATCCTGACGCTGCAGATCGGAACCTTTCGGCGATAAAAAATCCTCCACCGAAATCAAAAGCTCTGTAGTTTTTAGGTTGAATGAGTTGTCAGTTGTGGCGCAACTGATTATAGAATTTCCCAGCTTAAGAGATAAGGTGGTGTGTCGTAAATATAAATAAAACTGATAAATAAACATAATTGTAACATTTATTCAATTATGTGTTACACGGGCGATCAAAAACGGCGGGAATAACCTGTCAAGTGCGGATGGAATTCCTTGAGTGATAATGGTAGGTGTAAGATCTTCATGGGGTTTTTACATTATTAAATAAGTTAATTACTAGCGTAATTCATTTTTAGTTGCATCAAATCAGAAGTGGGATCACAATCCACGGACGGTGTCAGGTGTGGTGACGTTTTGGCATTTGGCGAAGCCGGTGGCTCAACGAAATTAGAAATTGACGCATCTCGGCGAGATGCGAGTTGGGGTCACGACTTATACTCCAGACCATTATCCACCTTAGGTACCCTAAAATACAGGCGATTACCATAAAGGATATACTTCGCCACTGATATCAGATCTACTGTATATGTTCACGGAGGGACTATTCGGTGTTACACCCGGCGTGTGGATAAAACGGAGTTTATTACCGTAGATTGACAGTATGAATATTTGCGTGGTCCTCTCGGATTGACGAATGGTCCTTGTGTTTTCCAGCGTGTTAGCGTTAGTGACGAGGCTGGACAAATGCCCTTTTCTGATGGACAAGGAGGAGTATTTGAGTAATAAAAATCAGTGCTGAAGGTGTTCGTCCTGGGCGGAGAAAGGTAGAGGCGGTGATTTTTTCCCTACATCTGCCAATGTGCATGGCGTAATAGTTTGTGTTGTTGGCGTCTTATTTTAGGCGGGCAAAAACCGCGACTGATCTCACCAGAAAGGGCGTGACGTGAAGCTGGGGCGATCAGCAGCAAGAGGGTTTCAGCGACTCAGAGGACAGAGAAGCCGTAATGACTAGGCCAATGTTGGATCTGTATGACCGCAAGGCGTAAACGGAGTTGCACACTGATGCTGCTAAGTGGAGGAGCATTGGCGTAATGTTCATACAGAGGCACCTTTAAAAAGCACTCTGTAATTGGGCGCAAGATTGTTGAGGACCGAGAACAAGAGAAGGATAATAAATAAAAAAATAAGTACATAAATAAAAAAAAATCACGATGATATTAGTCATCCTTGCATTTTAAAAATGTAACAACGAAGTATGGGTGACCGTGATTGAATTGTGCATATACGAAGGGTAGTTCTAGGCAGGGCCGTCGCGTGGGTGGGGCGACCGAGGCGGTCGCCTTGGGCGCGGTGGCCCGGGGGCGCCGCCGTGGGTAAAAAAATGCGTTTGTAGTCTAATATAAGCACTTACACAAATGTATACAATGGATGCTAAGTGCGCTCGCGCCCCCTCCCCTGCCCTACTCAACTCAATCATTCTTTACAGTGTGCGTAGGACACGGTTTACATTTACACTTGTCGCTTACGGTAGTTTTATAGTGAGTGAAATAAATCTTGTACATCAAATCTTAGTATATGTACCTATATAAAATATCAATTATGTTGTGGAGGGTGGGGTGGGTGGTCTATGATGCTGTTATGTTACCCCTTATTATAATAGCTGCCGTTTTTTCCAGTCCGGAACACGGCGGAGGGTCCATACGTGGGGGAAAATGGCGTGGCTCTAAAGAGCTAGGGCATCCCTCAGAACCAAAAATGGAGCGAAAAAAATTACGCGTTTTACCGGGGGGTTGGGGGGCGCCCGTTAAATCCTTGCCTTGGGCACCTACATACCACGCGACGGCCCTGGTTCTAGGCGAGGCGAAGGACACTTGCATCCATTTGAACGGCGGGCGATACCCTTTGATATGGTCTCCATTGATCACCAAGGGATATATGTACATATTAATGTTTGCTTAATTTGTGTTTATGTTTTCATTACATGGTCTTAACCAGAAGTAATATTCATATAAGTGGTGATCAATGTTTTAAACATGTGGAAATTATCGAATTTTTTTATGTGTGTACACGTACTGACTTGTTGTTTGTAAACAACACATTTTCGCGTCACGGGGGTGGCAAAAAACTGTAATCAAATGAGTTACGATACCTAATTCCGTGATTGTCTTCGACATTTAACTGTAAGCTCCAAACCCCGTAACTAGGGGCGAGTTACATATCTCGGGGGCAAGATTATGCCAATCAAAACTCTTCGATTTAAAATCGATGTGCGATAAATGAGTTGTGATTAAGGTAATTTTCAGATATTTTGCCATTCGTTGAATTTGCCTATAAGACCCTGTAATTTTCCATCTTGCTCTTAACAACAGGACTTTATTACACCAAATATGAGTCACATCTTGTACCCTTCACCCTTTCTCAGAATGTTTTTAAATATATGCACTCTCTTGAAGCCTACACGCTACATATTTTGTCAATATTGTCGTTATAATTTTATGTTATGCATTCACATCATTACAAACAATTAATTTTGCTACACAATTTAATATTAATTTGACGGTTGGTTTTTTTATTGGTAAGGAAGCTCTTTTTTCCCAGTCTATTTCTGTTTTTGCACGGTAAACTACCATTATGAGACACTACTAGTTTGAATTTTAGTTTTTTTATTTTATAAAACTAATAGCGTTATTATTATGTATTCTTTATACTTTATATAGTTACAAAAAGATTTTCTGCTTATAACCGCAAATAAAATAGAGCAATTACATAGTTGAACGATTTCATGTAAATTCGCACGTTGAATCATTTCCTTAACGGTACCTAATTGATTAGTTATTATTCTCAGATATGAATTGACATCAGTTTAAGAACCTACTTTCTGCCTTTTTTTAAATTTACGTCATAATACTCACGTAGAGCCGTAGACGTTATGCTTCGCCGTGCATGTTCATATTCCGAGGGTATACATATGGTACCCACATTGTACCTACTTTAATCTTGTGGTACGCATATACTACGTTAGCGTGGTCAAAGTACACATATAGCTTTACAAAAATAAAAACCTCTTGAAATTTCAAATTTGAGTATTCAAAAGGGTGGTGCTTAATATGAAAAATTCTTTACGAAGATAGGTATGCAATTTTCCGGAAAATTGTCGAGTGAAAAATTTTGTTTTTGTTTTTTCATTCTAATTGGTTAAATATTAAATATACGGAAAAAAGTTTCAATTAAAATTTGTAGCTGATGCATTTATCTACAAAATTTGTCTGAAAAGTTTTTCTGTAAATTGAAAAGTGTACGAGATATAATTGATTTCAGCGGAAGTCAATTCGTGGGTGCGCGCGAACGTCCCGTGACCCGAATTTACTTTTAAAAGTTAATAATTTGAAGGTTGTGACGCACTGAAAAAATTGACAAAGTTAATATATTGCAATGAAACTATCTGTAAATACTTTGATATATGTACTTCAAAGTATTTACAGATAGTACTTTCAAAACTTAATACAGTTTTTCTGTAAATATCAAATTTTTTAATAATAGACCATCAAACGGGAAATTGTACCAATTTAGAAAAACAACGTAGATATTGACGAAGATTAAGATAATGATGACTTCGACGATCAAACAACTATAAATGGTGATAATCAAGACACTCAAGGTTCACATTTTGAGGATAACTTCAGTGAAGATGAAAATGATATTGAGTTATATTTGAGCTCGGAAGACGAATGATACTGATTGATTTCGATTTGATTAATAAATGAAAACTCTTACGTTTCTACGTGTCATTGTTTATTTACTATCTTAAAATTAAAAACTTGAAAATTGATGATGTTTAAAAATACTCTTAGGAAAATTTGGTATATTTCCAAAACTAATGAAGATATCAGAAAACTTTTCAGACAAATTTTGTAGGTATAAATAATTTTTGATTGGAACATTTTTCTGTATTTTCATTATTTAAACAATTAGAGTTAAAAAACAAATAACAAAATTTTCGACCACAGTTCTTCCGGAAAATTGCTTACCTAAATTGGTAAATATTTTCTCATATTAAGCGCAATCCTTTTAACTACCTAAATTTGAATTTTCAAAAGGTTTTTACTTTTTGCTGCATTTTACGGATATTTTGTGTACTTTGACCAGGCTACGTCCAATATTAACGTAAAAAGTACAACATTTTGCCTATTATTCATTTTATATATAAGGCCTTTGTGTCTTTGTGAGCGATTATACCATATTATATTATATTATATATTATACCATTATACCGATTAATAGTGGTGGATTTTTCGGGAAGAAAAACGAAGGAACTCTAACGAAAGTTTATATGGAGGAAAATATATGAGGTATACGTTTTATAAGAACGAAACATAAATCTTCTAATGTATAATCGACATTTTCGTTCCAATTCACTATATAAGTTGGCGCTTTATCTTTTTTAACTGGCCTGTAACATGATCAGAGAAACGAACAAGAAGAAAAAGAGAGTCACCGTGCGCTTGTCAGAGATGAACAGGCCCGCTCGTGTGGTCGCCCATCTTTACTCATCTACATCTTTGCCACCTGGAAGCTCTCATCCGTCTTTCCGTATTCACGTAACCTCAAAACGTACAGATTTTCATTCGCCATCCTCGCAAAAGCGGAATTTATATAGAAGCTCGAATTGCTTATTGAAAATGTTGCGAACTATAAACTTGTATAAAAATGGGAGGATGGCACGCAACACTGTCAAAGGTTATATTTACTATAAGCCACTTCCTTGTTTTCTAATGATCCCGATTCATTTACTTTAATGCAACTTGTTTAACCAGTGCTGTTAATTAGTGTCCGTTATCAAATTGCGATCTTGCATTATTCTTGTTTTCTATCATGGTTGTTTGCCGTGTTGGTGTTTACGATAAATTAGTAGACGACTGTTCTTTTCGATCAACATCAATTAATTTTGATTTAAAAATTTTTTTGATAATTTTTCCTAATTTTGCAGAGCATTTTTCATTAAATCATAAAATCCCCGAAAAAACTATACCCTCTACCCGACTCGCCACTTCTATACTGTCGTTATTGATTTCCTGCAGTTATAGTAACATTCATGCTTGTTTCTTCCACAGGGACGCAATGTATACAAAAAAGTTTCTCCTTTCTCCTCTCACACCATATACAAGGCGCAATCGTCTGGGCTTCCTTTGCGGCGACGCCTTTTCTTTAGAACTATTCGTTTGGCAACATGCAGAGTTCTGTGATGATGGCAACATTCAAGTGAAAGCACATGGAAAATACCACAAACAAGAACGGTCACCATCTGGTCGAGTATCTCTATCGTGACTTCTATTCTATGTTGTACTCGCTATGTAGAACCACATCCAGGGCATTGTGGTTTTGGTCAAGAGCTTTGTCCAACGGTAACTCCGCCTCGCTAAGCCAGATTTCCTTCTCCGTCAGCCTCACCATGTGACATGTCTGGGAAAACTACGTTAGTTAACCACTTTGGAGTACTTTATTTCCAAGTTTCTTCGCGATAATTTGGTAAAGCTCTCTCTGCCCTCCTCGAGACACAGACCACTATTTGTCATTTTATTGTTTTCCCATTTAATCTTCTTACCCCTTACTCGTTTTAGGTCTGTGTGGACATCTCCTTCCGCATATGTGGTCGGCTGTACGTGACTTGATGTAACGGTAGCTCTAAAATTGGTTTTACTCTTTCGAATTTTATAGAGAAAAATGGAAATTTTTGAGATGACAGGGGTTGGCGCAGTTTAAACATTACATATCATAGACAGTCTGCAGGGTATCAAAATTGAGGGTCGAGTTCTCCAATAAATTATATTTGGTGGAATTGTAGTAGTATGATCCATTATTGAACTGTAGATACGCAGCAACCAGAAATTAATTCCGGAAGTCGTTAACGCCCGTCTGTCCGGCATCTGAGTTAGATTCGGTTATCTTACTTAGGGTTACGTGTTTAAAATTGCGAATTAACCATAAGTTCATCCCTGGAGCATCAACTTCGCACTTTCGATTTACCAGTTAGATACAGTAATACCTACAAGCGAGTTAAGTAAATGTGTCTTTATTACACCACAAGAAAGATTATGGTGAAATCAGTCGAAAGGACTATCGTGAAATACATACGCCTTAGTACAATAAATTTAAAAACAACCATGTTTCAACCAAGGACCAATTAATTAAACCGCGCCAGTATATTTCTTTTCCGTTACAATGCGGGACAAATTCCGCGTTCAGTTACAGAACGTCGTTAGTGAACGAAAGGGGATTGAACTTTAGAATTCGTATCCATAAAAAAATTAGAGCAATTGAAGAAACATTACTAAACATTTAACGTGCCAAATTTCCCACTCACATTTCTTCTTCTTTCATGTAAAAATAATCCTGCTTTTCTAAAAATTCAAGCACAGACATCAATCGTTCAAAGTAACTAGGCCAAATAAGAAAATGTTAGGTGATAAAACAACAAGAAGTGAACTTAGTCAGGTGCAATATTATTTGTATACTTCAAAGCTTGATTATTGTCTTTAGTAAATGCTGATGTTGTAGTAACAGGTGAAATAGGTTTGCATAAGAAACATCAAACACGTAAAAAGTGTGTATTCGTAAACGATTTGCGCAAAGCACATTTCAATCATGCATCATTCCGATTTTATACTGGATAATTATAAGGCATATCGACACATTTAGCCCATCGTCATTGAAAATCCATAAAATTAACTTGTTATGGATATCAAGTCTGAAGAGTTACCATGTTTTCGAACGAAATCAGTGCATAAATAAGTTTCTTAGTCAAAACACACGTGATTAATAAAACTTCATTATTTTCACTTTTCGGGTATTGAACTAATGCGTTTAGATGCATTCCTAAGGGAATCGCAGCATTTTAATATCTCCTATTGCCTATGTTTCGGAGCAAGACATGGTTTAGATATTTCGTACTGTCTGTGCTAATAAAGAAACGTCAAATCAATATCTTGAAAAGTAAAGGAGTGTGACGTATCCAAGTCGACACCTCCCGCACTAACAAAAGCGGGAAAAACACGAACTCCGGAACACCAGCGTAGTAATAGAAAACTTTACACTCAACAATGGCCGGATCACATAGGTTGAGAAAGACCAGGTTGCACTCACTCATACCGAAGCTTGTCGGAAAGGTGGAACACAAATAACATATTTATTGAATAATTGATCGAAAGTGTAAAATGAATCAAAATCTCGAAAGAGTTCCTACAAATTTAGACAGAATTCATTTAAAGTTAAAGGTGTGCAGTGTTTCCCTAGAACTGGTCGGACAATAGAACCGCGCTGAAGAAAATTCTGAATCACTGTCCTCAGAAGTTAAATATAGGGGGAAACTCTAGAGCAAAAGAGGTAACTGTGGAAAACGCTAAACACATTTTACATCACATATACGATATACAAAAATTAAAAATCCGAGCAAGTAACTCTTGAATTTGAATAATTCAACGGCAATCCCACGTAGATTTAAAATCAACTCACCTTTCCCTTCCCATTTGTGAAAGAATAACATTCCGAAGTCATCTCTTAAATAAAGTACATGTTAATTGGACCAACCTCCTCCAGTCCAGAAGGTATCTGAAGGTCCTGGATACGGTAACCTTAGGTTAAAGTTGTGTTTCGAGATGAGTGTCGCTAAGTATTTTTAACAATCCTTACTTCTGCACGGCCGAAACAGTTAATTACAATAAAAAAGGGCAGGTGCGACCACAAAGAATTGAAGTCGATAATCAATCCAAATGAGTTTAAGCCATCAAATAACTGGCCGATCTTAAACAAATCAAAATTGGAATATCATTTATATTCATAGCAAATAATTCCAAACAAGGGTTACCTTCCCTTAAGTTACAAGTAGCTGAAGGCTAGAATTTACAATAAAGCGAACAATTACAATTGCGACTAAGCACATTACTGTTTTGTTATACGTAGCACAAACACGAAAATGGAATTACAGATTTAAAGCAATTTAACGACCCTGACTGGCTACAGAAAGCAAAGTGACGCTAAAATTCAAAATGAACCTGCATGAGTGGAACAAAGATGCAAAATCGGCAAAGCTAAAACAAAGACTGTTCCTTCCTATAACAAACTGTCATTTAAAAGGTTAATTATGGATCGTATGTGGTCGTAAAGGGGAAGGTTTACCTCCTGATATTATAACCTTACTTTTAACATCAAGATCGCTTATACTGTTGTTGAAGAACGTGTTTTGCGATAAAGACCGACGGACGAACGAAGGGCGGAAACACTGGAAGAAAATATTTTGAAAATTGAAGGGGTTTGTTTAATTTCCTCCACTCTCTTCCGTATTGTGGACAGCATGATGTGACGGTGGACACCCTTATGATAATAAACTAAATTTCCGTCGATTTTCAGGCCGGTATTATTTATTGTAGATTTTGTCACTCAAATCGGAGTTTTACAAAATTATTCTTAATTGGGTAGAACGCGTAGAAAAATTGATTTTAAAATTAGAAGGTGTGTCATCTATCATTTCCAATTAGATATTTTAATTACACTCAATACATAGCAGTGCATATCTATCCAATATATTTCAATTAAATTCGAGATTTGTCGCTGGTAAAATATTAAACATTTAGAATGAATGTTTAAATAGAAAGTTTAAAGAAGATTAATAAGTGCCCTCTTCATCTAAATGTGCAAACAAAAGAAATATTTCAATTATATTACTAGGAAGAAACACAAATCGTATACATACATATGCATTGTATGGGTTTTTTATTCATGTAGAAGACCACGTTCCGGTCTTGGGTGGCACAGTTTGTTTATGCGTTAAAGATTTTGGTACCTAAGTGACATTTGTCTAATTTCAGCGCTTGACAAATTCGTGGTGAACGTCTGCTTCTCCCGAAATGCAAGTATGACAGGCAATTCATTAGTGGTAAGTCTTACATTCACGAAACGTTCGCTGAAATTCCGGTATATTTCACATTTCATTAGAGAGACAATCAATAAAATCGAAACAAAACCTCCCATCACTTTGTTCTTACCTACAGATAATCAAACTTTATTTCTATTTATAGATATCGAAGCCATTCCTTTTAATTCCATTCACAGATGATTTCAGCTCAAATAAAAACAATAGACCAATCAGAACATGTCGATCGTGCATTATCCTTTATAGAATAGTTGTAAGTCACGACACGCTCTTCAGCGATCTATGAAATTAGAAATTCCCTACTTTGACACTACAATGATTTCATTACTTAAAAGGCCCTGATAAACTTTACTCCACCAATTACGTAGCTCACTACAACTTCTGAAAAAGGACGTCCAATTCCTTTCACATTTAAAGTCGTGCCAAGGCGTGTTACTTAAGTGTACCTACGTTATTTATTATTGTAAAGGTCCACCCCGGTGAGAAAATCCGATACAGATATACACTGCCAGATTCTAACGAAACGGGAAAACGAATTACGTAAAAATATTGTCAAGTACTCCGAAATGGGAGAGGTTAAATTAAGTTTTGATTTTTCTCATACGGCGTGCACCATAAACTAACATAACGGTAATTGGATGAACCATCGAATTTTTGGTAATCACGATTTATCTGCCACCGAACTAGTGATTAATCGATGTGTTACACAAAAATAAAAAAAAATCTTCCACTTTGCTAATTGCTTCGAAATTATGTATTGTAGACACGTCGTGGCCCCGTTCACAGTGCCCCACCTCAGAAGGTGTCGATTCGTTAGAACACCTGCAGTAACGTAATACGATGAGAATCGGTCATATACATAAATTAAATATATTATTTATTAACCACAATTACAAGGCATTCATTATGACGAATCCATTGTGATAAATAGTAGAAATCTGATCTGATTTGCAAATATCGATCTTTGAGCAATGGTGGGCGTGAGAGATGCTTTCGAATTGAAGCAATTTGTAAACGAAAAGACACGATATTGTACAACACCCGCATCAAGTTGGATTATGTTTTCCTACGAGAAAGCAAATTAAAGGTGGTGATCTGTGAAGAAACATTAGTTGAAAAAGGGTTTCATTCACTTCCTTTACAAGATATTGTTGTATTCCAATTGTAGCATTGTTCATTCTTCTAACTATAATTTACTTTTTGTTCACTACTAGCCGATGATGACATGAATATTAACCTTTTTTCAATTATCGACAAATTAACTTTCTCGGCAGCTTATGGAAGTGGTTGATAGTAAAATCATTAAGCGTCACGCTGTCACTCTAGGGATCACAACTCGAAATTTCGTCCAATAAACGTCACTCTACCAATGCTTCGGAGATCCGCCATGTTTTACGTTTTACCCAAATAAACCGGATTGGAATAACCTGAAGCTTTTTCTAAAATTTAAGCGGTTTAACTGAGTTGGTAGATTTTGCTATTGTATTTATGGCAACTAAAATAGACTGGCTCGCTTAATTACTTGGTCCTTGACCACTTACGACTGTTTTAATCTCCCTACGTAAAGCGTTTTATTCGACTTTAATTGTGTATTACTCCCTCTTAATTTCGCGTATTTGTCTGTGTGGATGAAACTGACAGAATTAATTCACTTCAAAGTGTAACTAACGGAATCCTCGTTAAATTTTACATTGCAACTGAAAACCGAAATACTCGTAATCACCACCGTATTTGTTTTGTGCCATAAACTTTCTGAAAACAACACATTATGAAGACAATGCGCTTCAGAAATTAGAAGACGCAGAAAGGACAATCTTTAATTCCATTAAATTCTTACAGATTTACTGTTTAAATTCTAATAGCCCTCTAAATTCCGACACCTTGTAAATTTTCTATGATATATAATGCCTAACCTGCTCTAACATTCGAAATCGCAAAAAACTTTACTTATCTCTATGAAATTCCAAAAAAGAAATCGCAATTTAGAGCATGGGATAGTTTGAATGTGTCAACTTTAAACCCATTGCCGTAGCTTTAGATAGATTTTTGCAACCAAATTGGAGATGAGTATAAAAATCGTTACTGCATTGTGTAAATTCATGTATCTATGCCCACTTTATATTAAGGCCATTACAATCATTCTGAGAGATGATTAATCAGATATACACAATTAAACAATCCTGAAAAACAGTAGAATTCGCCCTTAGGATATTCGGCCCCGTAGGATTCGCCCCATAACATTTACTGTTACCTCCGAGGATTAATAAATCTTATGGGGCGAATCCTACGGGAGCTGAATCGCCGGGGGCGAATCTTCCAGGAGCGAATTTGTCGAGAGCGAACTCGCCGGGGGCGAATTTTCCGGGGGAGAATTTTCAGAGGCGAATTTACTGGGGGCGAATTATCAGAGGCGAATTTACTGGGGCGAATTTTCGGGGGCGAATCATCCTACAATCGTTTGAAATCAAACCCATTTCTTTTTCGTGAATGTGCGTGAAGTCATTGAGTAAAAAATTTCATTGGTGAAGTGGAAATCCTTATGTAGAGAACTTTACCATACATCTTAGATCATGTATGATCTAAGCTATACATATTGTACATATGTATGACATCTGTAGAAAAGGAAATAAACTACTATGTTGACCTCGTGATAAGACAACAAAACATTCCAGAGATATGGTTATTAAAGAATTGCATTTTGTAGTAAAATTTGCTTGTTAAACTATGTCAAGTAGAATATTTAACAATAAAAAAGCTACGAAAGGTAAGCTGCTAACTATAAGCACATAAGGTATCATCAACTTTATTTTTAGGTTTTAATATTTTACTAGATAGATCAGTACATCCGACGGTTTCCGTTTTCAAAGGCTGTTTTACTTGAAAATTGCTATTTTTACTCCACCACAGCAAACAGATGAATAAAATAATAATTTCGATCCAAATTCCATCTCGGTACCTATAATCATAGTATAATATGTGTTACATTATGCTATAATGCTAAAAGATATGCTTTGCTTTTCTGTGTTCCAGTTAAAAAGACAGAGGTACTTGAGAGGTATTTGCTTAAAATTACTAAAAGAAATTTCTAATTCTACCAAAGAATAAATGATTAGTTACTCTTTGCTTCTACCAAAGAGTCAAATCTATTCTTGGAAGCAAAGTAAAAATGTATGATTTGCTAGTCACTTCCGCGTTGTTAGTTGCCTATGTTTGTTACTGGTGTAAGCATTCATCCCGTCAAATTATTATCCTGAAAAATATGTTAAAATATCTTAATTATTAAACGGCAGAGCAAAGCGATGCATGCTTTATAGGGGAGTCGATGGTGTCCGTCTGTCCGTGAACACGATAACTGTCAAACGCTTGGACCTTAAGAAAAAGAAGGAAGAGTAAATGAAGAAGGCGTAAACTAGGGGTGTGGAATGAACGCGTTAAAGAGAGGCTGTCACGTTGAAATGTTTTAATTACACCCAGTGGTACAATTAAATTACTTCTTCTTCTTCAAAAGAGAAAAAACAAATCATTCACACTTTTTCCATCTTTAGGATTCGAAATTTACTCCATTTACCTTTGGAGGCGTAACAAACGTAGGTATACACGAGCAACACAGTTTCGTACATAACACGTTTATAGTAGACTAAAACCCTTCGTTTAAAAAAACATAATCATACACTAGTATATAGTACGCATAAATGTCCGACGGATATTGCTACATTCTTGTAGAATATTATGCATTTATTTATCCCATTTATATATGATTTATTTGCGTTTACTGAATACGTTTAAATTATTTTAATTACAAATTAAACCTTATTGTGGTTTAATAAAAAAAGTATTTACCCTCCAAAAGTTAATAATCTATTGAACATCTGTGAACGTATTCTTTAGTGAAAAAAACTTATTTTAATACTCTCCATTTTGATACAACCCAGGGTTCTATTTTGTTTCTTTAATTAAAATTCAGATTTTCAAAGAAGTGATATTCATTTTGAATCGCCCTGTATGTACATTACATGGTGTATGGAATGGATGTAAGTGTGTATAAAAGTTTGTAATGTGTAGTATACGAAATGTATACCGGTCATGTAGATAATCATTCTCTGATTTGTGCTTTCAGAATTTCTCGAAAAAAATTGTGATTCGTTTTTTAATCATAACTCCTTTATTTTTTATGATAGAAAGTGTATTGAATAAACTATTTTGTAGGTTTTTGCAAAAACTACAAGGCTATTTACATCAAATCTCTTTAAAACTCTTATTTTTAAAATGGGGCTAAAACAAGGTAGTGCTCCCATATCAGAGCTGGGCAGTATTCGATTTTATAAATACTTGTTAGTATTCAAATCTTTTAAAGTATTAAAATACTTTGTAATTAAACACTTTTATGGAAGCAGTATTTGTATTTGTAACTCAAATACTTTCACAAATATTTAGTATTCGAATACTTCGCAAAGTATTTGGATCCTTCGTAAAGTATTCGAATACTTCGCAAGGTATTTGAATACTTTGAGAAGTATTCGAATACTTCGCATAGTATTTGAATACTTAACCTTCCTTTTTTTACCAAAAATCGACTACTCCAAAATTTCTCGGGAAAACACTTTTTCTTATTAATTTTGGTGCGTAGAATCCAAAACAATTCGTACTTTTTCGATTAGACTTCTCAATCAAAAGTTGTAGACTAGAAACCATTTTCGAAAGAAAATTCAAAGGGCTGTAACTTTTGAACTAGTAGCCCAATCTTGGAACTGTTTGAAATTATGGATTCTACAGGCCACATTCTATAAGAAAATTTTTTTCCGGGTCGATCTAAGACAATTTTTTTTTCGGGGCTCAAAAAAAGGCAGTGTATAACCTTCCTTTTTTACCAAAAATCGACTGCACCAAAATTTCTCGGAAAAACACTTTTTCTTATTAATTTTGGTGCGTAGAATCCAAAACAATTCGTACTTTTTCGATTAGACTTCTCAATCAAAAGTTATGGACTAGAAATCAATTTCGAAAGAAAATTCAAAGGGACCCAAAAAAAGGCAGTACTTTTAAGTTATTCAAATATTTGAGAACAATTTAGAAATGTTTAGGGAAAGTTTCCATTGTCACAAAATCAAATATAAAAATCCGATACAACTGAATACCGAACGATCCTAAAGTGAAACTTTTTGACTCGATAGTCTACGTAACTTAAAAACAATAGAGACCTTTCTTATATCCTTAAGACCATGTGTACCAATTTTTGAAAGCGATCGCACGTTTCTAAACAAGTTATCATGCACACGGACAAACGGATCGTCAAAAATGGAACTGTTCCAAAATCGCTAGGATTCATTTCAGAAAGGCGTACGTATCATGTGCACGACGCTTTGAAAACTGGTACACGTATTCTGGTATAAGAAAGGTCCTGGCAGGTACCTCCTATATAATAATATAATAACAATAATACGCTTTTACTCCCCTTAAATTTGTATATAACAATAGAAATATAAAAAAGCTAACCCCATACAAAGTATAACTTGATTTTTTAAGTAGTATTAAGACTTTTATCTGGAATACTATTTTAAATTTTTAATGTATTTGAGTGACAAGTATTTGAATACTTTTTACTGTATTCGAATACTTTTCAAAGTATTCGAATACTTTTTATAGTATTCGAATACCTTTGAAAGTATTCGAATACAGTCTAAAGTATTTGAATACTTATTTTTTAAAGTATTTGAATACCTTTCAATGTATCTGTATCTAGTATTCGCTTGTGCTGGACGAAAAAGCATTTAGTATTCAAATACCTTTGATTTGTGTAAAGTATTTACTATTTAGTATTCAAATACTTTTTGAAAGTATTCTGCCCAGCTCTGTCCCATATACATACACGTTTTAAACGTCTATATCTCACTTAATTTTTGTCGTACAGAAAATTCCCCGCGAGGATAATGTTAGGAATTAAAACTGCTACAATTGGATGCTGTAGCAATTTTTACGTATCTCCAGTTGTTTTGTAGTTATTTTGAAGCGAAGTTTAACTTTTAGTTTGGATTATTTCAAAATTAAGTCTTCTAAACTGGTCACACTTTCTAGAATGTACTAATAAAATGTAATTAAAGAAAACTGGAAAAGGGGAAGGACTAATTTTAATTTAGTAAGAAAGCGAGCGGAATAGAAGAAAACGTTGATATCGGCCTACAGAAAATAGGGAACAATAAATTAAACTTTAGTGTGGGTTATTGGAACTGTGCGGGTTTCGGAAACGTAAACATGATGGGGGAGGATCAAAGTGGCACTTTTATAAACTGTGAAGTGGTATGTTTAAGTGAATCGTGGCTAACGCATGCGGCAAACGTTAAACCTCAGTGGTTTCGGCAACGGCATGTATTTTATGTTAACGCTACAAAAGAAAAAGCCATGGGAAGAGCAAGCGGGGGATTAATTCTCTTGATTGGGCATCGATTAGTTAAAGACGTTAATGACATAACCGTTATAATTGAAAATTTCTTTTGTATTTTTGTAAGAATTAAGATTAACTCTATTTTTTTTATTATAGGTTCCTTTTACTTAAAACCAGATCTAGATGGTAAATTAATGGCACAGGTAATAAATGAAACAATTACAGAAGCAAGGGTAACTTATCCAAACGATAATATTATAATAGGTGGAGATTTTAATTGTCGTATAGGTGTAATGAATAATTTCAGTGATACGGATAATGATATTTATTGGGGCGAATTAGAAAACGAAAGAAAGTCAATGGATCTTTTTGTTAACCAAAAAGGAAAGTTTTTAATTGAAATTATGGAGGATCTTGGCTTTATAGTCTTTGCCGATCTTTTTCAGACAGTACCGGAAATCTTACCTATATGAGCAGTTCTGGAGGAAGTGTAATTGATTTAGTATGGGTAAGCACAAATACCATTTCATTAATCAAAGATTTTAGGATTCATGAAAACGAAATACATTCCGATCACTTCCCTTGTTCCTTGTCACTCACTTTGAACTCTGTTGCAGATAAATCTGGTCACCATCTCACCAATAACATAATAATACCCCGAAAAGAAAATTACCTAAGGTGGAATGACAATAAACGCAACGCATATGTAAATATATCTTCTATGTCATATAGAATTTCTTCCTTGCAAGACTCACAAGACGTTAATGAATTAAGTCAAAATCTAAACTTAGCTATCAATGAAGTAGGGAAATTACTTGGCCTACAACACTGCAGTCAAACTTATCGAACTATACGCGGGAGCAACAAACCTTGGTTTGACACAGTGTGTAAAAATCAAAAAAACGAAGTTAGAATATCGTATAAATTAGCTAAAAGTCATAACTTTGGTCAAGTGTATCTGCAAAATTTTATAAAAGCAAAAAAACAATTTAAGGCAATTTGTAGAAAAAAGAAACACGATTTTAATCTCCTTTATAGGTCACGTATTACAAATATTATGGATTCTAATACATTCTGGCAGACTTTTAAACGCGAAAAAAATAGAACAAGGATCACAAGTGCCCCAGTCATTGAAATACAGAGGTGGGTCAATTTTTATAAGCATTTTTATTCACACATTCACTCTGATTTAAATTTTAATATGCACGATGTATTACACCCATTTTTAGACAGACCGATAACTTCTTGGGAATTAAATAAAGCATTACAACATGCACCTACAGGTAAAGCGATGGGCTTGGACGGAATATCAAATGAATTTTTGAAAAATTTGAGCATGAATTGGCATACATACATTTTACGTCTTTTCAACAGGATTTTAGACTCAGAACAGATACCATATCAGTGGTCAAAAATTAAAATGATACACTTGCATAAAAAAGGTGACATATCAGTTACTGACAATTACAGAGGGATTGCGATAATGAATCACATAGCCAAAATATTTAACTACATTATTTATAATAGAATATCGAACTTTGTAGAAGAATCTCAAATATTACCAGAAAGTCAGTGTGGTTTTAGAAGAGGAAGGGACTGTCAAGACAATATTTTTGTACTGAATGCAATTATTTTTAATAATATTCGTTTAAAAAAGCAAAGGATGTACGCTCTATTTGTTGATTTTAAAAAGGCATTTGATTCAATTCAACACGATCTTTTATGGCAAAAACTTTCACAAACGGGATTAAGTGCTAAACTCATAAGATTAATAAAAGGTTTTTACTCTAAAGCGACATTGCAGATCGAGCAAGAGGGGCGTCTATCAGAGGTAATTAATATCACCAAAGGTGTGCTACAGGGTGATGTTCTAAGCCCCTTACTCTTTTCGTTGTTCACAGCAGACATGGAAGCGTTTTTTAAAAATTATGGAATAAGTGGAGCTCCTTTAGATGCCGTCACAGATATAAGACTTTTAATGTACGCAGATGATTTGGTCATATTTGCTAAGTCTGCGTCAAACATGAGAAAAGCGTTACGGGCACTAGAAAGTTACTGCTCCCTTAACAGCCTAACTGTTAATGTGGATAAAACAAAAATTATTGTATTTCGCAAAGGTAACCGTATTGCGGCGGACGACCCTTTTCTGTATAATAATGGCGCTATCGAAGTAGTAAACTCTCATTCTTACTTAGGGTTAACTTTTCACTTTAACGGAAGTTTCAAATGCACTGCCAAAGACAGAATACGCAAAGCAAAAATTAGCTCAGCCACTATTTTAAATGTAATAAACACGGCTAAAATGGACACTTGGGATTCTATCCTCAAGTTGTATCAAACAGTAGTAGTGCCCACTGTAGCGTATGGTTGTGGAGTCTGGGGCCCTCCGTTTACCAAGCTGATTGAGCAAGTTCAAGTAAATTTTTTTAAAAAGGTACTGTATTTACAAAACTCCACCCCAGGGTATGTTATAAGAATGGAATTGTTGCTTCCCAAACTGGAATATTACGTAATTAAATTCGCTTTACTACTGTTAATTAAACTCAAAGGATCAGGTAAAGATCGGTATACTCACAAAGCTTTACGACGGTTAATATACCTTGATAGTTGTCACACTAATAATCCAGAAAGCAACTGGTACACACAAATAAAAAAATTCATAGAGAGCATTCGCGAAGATTACTTTAACCCAGAAGGGGTAGATAGCAGTTACATTTTAGACACCCTTGATAAATACACTAAAAAAAATGCCAACGATGATTGGGATAAAGTACTTTTGAGTGTATATTGTAACACGTATAAGTACACTCTGAAACAAAACCCTCTCACAAACACATCAGTCTCCATCATAAGATTGCCGATTCCCTTGAAATATAAAAGAACCTTAATGCAAATTAAAACTCACAATAAAGATATGGTAGTAATGTACGTCAATAAAATCAATTATAAAATAAAAATCACAGATATATGTACTATATGCAACACACATCAATGCGAAACTCTCCAACACCTCTTCTTTGAGTGCCCACTATACCAACCTCTCAGAAAAGAGCTCATTACTATTTTTCCAGAACGTGATATATTTACAACATTACAAAATTTAAACAGAAACAATTTTTTTACCGTGGTGGTTTTTTTAACGGAGGCTATGAAGTTGAGATCATTTCTGTTGAATGAGTGACATAATAACAATAATTACAAAAACAAATAAATTAAGAAAATGACAGTCATTTACTTTCTTTCGTATGGAGTACAGCCGAAGAATAGATATTGATTTTGCTATACTTTTTGTTTTTTATCTCGTGCTTTTCTTTTAAATTCGAATGTTATGTTAGATGGTTTTCTTTCTTTTTCTTTTTCTTGCTAGTGAAGATTAATTTAATTTGTTCATGATATACATGTCAAGGGAACAATAAAGATTATTATTATTATTATTATTAATTTTAATTAGGGTGGTAATTACGAGGTTGCTTTGCGCTGATTTTTTCGCTGAAAAAAGTACGGATCTACCTTATTTTCAACGTAACTCACTTAATTTTTATGATGTTTGTTTATTGTTTAAAAAAAAAAAGAAAAAGGTTATTTTAAACACTTTAAAGAATATTCTACAAGTTTTTCTCGAAAAATGCCTAGTTTTAGCGTTGGACGAACAAGAGCTAACCTTTAACAAGCCACAACTCGGTTCGTATTATCATACAGCAAGTATTAAAAAACCATTCTCTTTGTTTTTTTAAAAGCTACGATTTTGTTCTCAACAGTTTTTTATTATAAAATGCATACTTTTCGAGTTTTTCACGAAACCAATTAACCAATTAAAAACATTGATCTTTTCTAATGAAAAACTCATACCTACCTTCGGTAGCGAATAACTGGTGTATTAACTTTCCGAAAAAAATGCATGGAACACTTTTTGCTTAAAATTAATGTTTCTATCTATTCCTGTGTTAAAATTACAATAAAAAATTACTACTCTTCAGGTGAGGTGGCAACTTTTCCAATTATTGTCATCTCCGCATACATAAGAGGCGCCGTTTGGCGTCGGAGAAGCGTCCTTCTGTAGGATCAAAAAAAGACAAATTTCAGCTACGATCTATTGAAACTAGCTGTAGCCCACTTTGCGAGGACGATGCAGGTTCCTGTTAAGAATAGTGCTGCTTTACCACGGCCAAATGAAAATGAACATCAGAAAATATAATTTTTATTATTGTCAACTTATACCAAATACTGGAACGTTTAGATTATGACATAAATATTACGTAATTTTGATACGAAGAATATGCCTAATTTTTATTCGTATTTTGGAGGAAGTAAATATACCAATCTTCCAACTTGGTAAATCAAATTGGTATTATATACATTTATCAAATTATAGCTAAAAGAACGTTTATTTATATACATATTATCAACGTAGAACGTGAACTCTATGGTTTATATATACGAGCAGAAATCGTATTTTAAACGTAGGGTATAAAATTGGTCTACAAAATATACCATAGTAGTATACCATACTACCAATACCAAATTCAAAACGCTTTAAAACCGTTTATTAAACGTAAGTGTGTTGGCTGGGAATAGTTTATTTGTCTATTAACCATTTGAATGTTAAATGTTGCTATTCATTACTACGACAGAAAACAATTAGAATATAGTTATTTTCTTGTGATATTGGTCGCGTACGATTATTGCACAGTTCGAAATTTCTTAAAAATTTCCTCGGCCATTCAGATCTCTTAGCATCTCCTTGAACATGATCGGGTTTCCCTTGAATAAACGCCAAAATGTATGTCCTTTAGTCTGATTAAAGGGACAAGTTTCAACAACTTAATTTTTTTGAAATTTAGATTGATTAGGTACATAAACCGTCCTGGAAACATTCATCTAACATCTGCGTAATAACACTAATCTTCGATTAACGCCATGTATGTGTTTTATTAGTGTTTATGGTCGGTTATAACAATAATAACAAAACAATTCTCTTATATTCAATTTGGTTTAGTTTTATTACGAAAATTTCACTCCGTTAAATTAAGCGTGCGTGAGAAAATTGCAATTTTATGCCGAGCTGTAGCCGCCATAGCGTCTCTCCATTTAAGAATCGGACATAAATGATAGTTTTGTAATGAATGTTTATGCTTTTGACAACGTCGCTAAGGTAGTAAACCGAAGCTAAATCGACTTTTATTCACGGTGCAGGCGGTCCAATATCCATAGCACACTTTGTAGCACGAACCTATCACCTAACAACAAATCTCTGATACTAAATATTTAACGATGAAAGTACAAGAAGTGCGGATGTTGGCTTTTTAAAGAATTTAAATGACCATAAAGAACATTGTATTTGTAATTAATGTTTATTTATTATGCACCCGTGCATTTGTAAAATGCCTTTTACCAATCGTGTTACAACCTTTACAAACAAATCACTAAGAATTTATACGGGAACTCTTATTTCTCTCTATATCTCTAGTGAACGATTCTTTGTAGATTCTACAATGGGCAAATAGGGGGATGTTGTTAACAGAGATTACACACATTCTGAAATCTATATTTAAAACCTGGCTTTGTAGGTCCGCTAAACATGGTATTTGGTACCTCCTCTGCAAGCATTTGTATAAAAACGTTCTGTATTGTATTTCATTCATTGGAACCAATCAGATCCAAGCAAAGCTTGTTTTGTTCCCGTAGGTACTTCGGAATTCTTTAATTGCTTTTAATGTCGGTAGTACCTACCATTCCTTTGGTTGGATTAAATTTGTTGTTTCATATTCAAGGTATGTGTATATTTTGAACAGGAGATTGTAATAGCAATTTATTATATGGTAAAGATAAAGATCTAAATAAGAATCAAATTTAGTATGGACATGTGATCACTAAATAGGCATTGCATTTTTTTTATCTTTCTTTTTATGAGCCATGACAATATTTTGTATAAACGAACCTGTAAGGAAAATCTCTGTTGTATTTATTCAATCAACTAAAGTCATATGCGTATTTATTCAAGTTTCATCGGACGTAGAACATTACACTTTGCACTTCAGATTTTAAAAGGAGATACGAGCCAAATTTCCACAAAGTAAGGGGAATATAAAGCAGTTTTATTAATGAGCTAGCCGTGGCAGATTAAAAAGTTATTGTTCATTTGGGTTTTCTGCCAGTGCCGTAGAGATTCAATTTATTTGATGCAAGTGAGATTCTAGCCCGTAACACTAATACTTCGCGTTAGCGATTAACTTTCTTCAAATGATTTTTACACTTAAGCTACCCCTACTCCCCCGCTAACTGTGACTTTTTTTAATAACTTCGTTTCTTCTGTAATTGAAATTCTAACGAAGGACCTGTACGATCATAACGACGCACCCTTTTTCTCCCTGAAGTGCATACCCGAAGTTATGACCACACAGTATATTTATCGAGTCGTTTGTTGAACACCCGGTATCTAGAAACGTTTTATGTTGGGCGCTTGGTTACTAAGGTGTTTCTAAATTTACTTATTCCCTCTAGGAGACGAGGAGACGCAAGACCGTCCAGTTTAAGAAAAATATCAGCGTGATAATCGATTGCGCCGCTTGACCTCACATTCCAAGGGACAAAAGGGCATTTCTTGACTGCGAATTTGGAGATTTTATTCCGACTATTTGGTATAATTAACGGTAATTAGGTGAATGGGTTACAGACCAAAGTTATTACGTCGAGATTATATCCGTTAGGTGCGCTCTTAATAAACTTGAAGTTTGACATCCTCCCATATTTTTTCGATGTCCGGGAAACGAGTAATTGCTTAAAACAGTTTTAACAACGTTTTTACAGCGTACGAGACGGGAATTCCCGTTTGCCCATACTCAAATGGACGTTTAGATAAATAGAAAACGCATTATGAAATAGAATCTTTTTGCTGTTGGCGTTTGACCGAATAGTAAGTAAATCTTATTACTTTTGCATCTTCGCAAGCTACGTTTTGTAAGTACCAAAATTTTAAATATACTTTTGCAACCGTATCATATTTTACATTTTGGTGGTTAACCGAAATGTAAACTCTTTTGCCTTCTGCATCTTTTGCCTTTGGTGTTTTAATCGTATTGAATTCTTTTGCCTTTTTGCACTTTCGCCAATTACATTTCTTTGCATCCGTACCGTTTGATTTTGCTTTGCGATTGAGTTAGCGCACCATATTTATTGGAATTAGCTTTCAGCTTTTGCTACCGCTCCGTTAATTTCAAGATAAGTTTTTTGTTACTTTCCGTTTCACTAATAGAGATGGGTCGGGGTGATTAAGGGGTTCTACGGTTAGTCAACAAAGCAAAGATAAATGAGTAACCCGGATAGGCGCCACTTAGTCTTGTAGAAAATGTTTGGGGAGGGAAAATACTGAGAGGCAACGAGGTAGACTAAAAGATTCTTGTTCTATTCTTGATAAAACTAAAATGGTAAAGAAATTGAATTGGTTGAACAATAACTGAAATCGATGGCATTTTAATTCAAGAATATAAAACATAACAAATGATTTCTAAATCTTACAAATAGTACTTGACAATATATGTATTACTCAAAATCAAAATTTAAATTCAAAATTAATTTGCAAAAAGGAAACAACTCCTAGTCAGAAAATAATTATTAAAATGTACTTCCGTAGGAATAACGGAGTTATATTTTTTTATTTTATATAGCATAATTATGTTAAAATGACATTTTAATAGGTTTGCATGAGTAGGTTAAGCAGGTTTTGAACCGTACCGATAGATAAAGTGATCACTTTAACCGTAAGGATAGATAAAGTGAAACAGATGAGTGTGCATTCTAATGGCATCTGTCATTCTGGTTTGAAATCCACGATATAAAATGACACCCACTATGCAGGTACCACGGTACATTGAGAGTACGTTTAAAATATAAGCTTCTGTTTTGGGCTCAAACTCATTTTTTATTGACTTGTATTGGTTTTTAATTGACTAGAAATATATTGATTTAAGATAAATAGAACTTCAACTTGTGCACAACGCCCGAATACCTATGGGACCAATTTTCTATTTTCCAAGAAAATTGTTTAATATTCTCACATGATTCTGGCGTTGTGCGCGGTTGCACCATCCTGTTGAAACCTCATCAGTTTCCAACACATTGTGCCGTATATCGTTGTATTCGTAATAAAAAATACTACAATAATAGTAGGTACGTCGAGATGTAGGTGCAACCAGGTGAGTTACATAACAATACATTTTATATCAAATTACACCAAAAAGTAATTGAAAAACCAATATCTTAGTTGCAATAGTGGGTATCTAGTTCGTAATACAAAAATCATAGATATCTACGGATAGACAATCGATAAATGGAATTCTTCTGGTGGAAATACTTCTATAAAATTTTCATTATACATTGTTGGTGTTCAATATTTGTACTTTGTATGTAACAATTAGTTTTTAATAGCGTGCACAGCGTAAGTAATTGCCGGTGATTTGGTCCAATACCAATCATTATTCATGAAGTTGTACACCATTCCTCGAACTGTACAAATTCTGCATTCATCTAAGGAAGTTAGCAAATATTAGCATGTAACTTAACTGCTAGTTGCTTACTATTTTCCAAAATCGTTAGTAGTCGCTGGTGTGGAACAAAGTTACGGTAATGATGAGTTCCTGATGGTAGTTGTCTCAACACCATCTCTGCAAGCAGGATAATATGCAACTAAGCAAGTAGTGTCTGGTTCACAGTAGTTATAAAGAGAGAACCTCCAGGTTTTAAACAACGAATACACTTCTCCAAGAAAACTTCCAACTCACAAATATGTTCTATCACTTCTGAAGAGACGACTGCATCAAACTTGTTTTTGTTCTCTTTTGAGAATTCTTCAACTGTAACTGGGTAGTAGTTTATATTACGAGATACATTATGATGCTTGGCTACTTCTAGTAATTCTTCTGCCGGATCAATACCAGTTACCGTACCGCCTGATCTCATTAATGCCTCCGCTAGAATCCCACCTAAAACAAAATGAAACGAATTACGCAGGTTAGAAAAAACCGTACCTACCTCCACATCCCGCATCTAATATTTCTATGCTAGTGAGAGGTTGTGGGTTTTGTTTAAGAAGCAAGTCTTTATGAACAACTCCTGAGTTAACCAAGCCTTCCCAAACGAAAGGAACTCTTAGTTTGTTCATAGAGTGAAGACCCTTCAAGGCGCCGTTCTCATTCCACCACAGTTCTTGTAACTGATTAAAATGATTTATTTGGCTTTCAATGATTGTCGACTTTTTACTATACATTACTCTCATAAATGCTGCAACACTAAAGTGATATAATCATAGTGTACTTACTGTTTGCAATCTGCTTACCTCGTTTTGGAACATTTCTGGATCACCCTTCTGGTATTAACGAACATACCTACACATTCACAATTTTACCACATTTATTATTATATTGTAGATACACAAATGTTTAGTGATCATAAACATCCCAAAAATAGCTTTATCATCGGCTAATTCACTTAATAATCTCCTTTACCCTTTCCTAATCAAACATCCAAATGTCAAAGGTGAAGCTGGTGGATATGGATAGTCAAGGCTTCACCCACCTTCGTAAGGAGCTTCATCAGAACAAAAAATAACCATACAAATAAATATAAGATATATAAAATTTAGCAATTACCAAACGGGGGCAACTCGCACTACTTCAATAAACTGCATACACTGAAGCCAAAGAATATGGTTACTCTACTCGCAGTAACAAATCAAAGGCTCGCCTAAAAGTAAAGTGTGCTACGGTTGTACCACATGACATGACCTGGTCGCCTTTTTTCTTTTACACATAAAGTAGAATTATTCATGCACTAAGTCGGTAGTACGTACACATCTCCCTTATTCCACATGCCCCATGGAGTGTTCAAACATTTTAGAGAGATAGGGTGTACCTGGCCCACCCTCAAGTGACTGTTTCTGTACCTTTGTAGTTATCCTGATGTTTACACACGTATATCATTTTTGTAGGGCATAAAAAAAAAACAAAAGTTGGAAACTCTTGGTTTCAACAGGATGGGGCACTCGTGCAGAACGCCCCAATCGTGAGAGAACACCTATCGGAGAAATTTACAATTTTCCAGGAAATTTGTCCGATTAGCGGCATTGTGCACGGGTGCACCATCCTGTTGAACCAACTTTTGTTTTTTTTTGTGCCGTTGTATTCGTAATGAAAAAAATGCTACTTAATTTTTACGAGCCATCTGTTCAAATAACATCAGACAATCTTAAAAAAACCGTCAAATTTCGGTTTTTCTAGCATATCTTCGGAAGTAATCGGAATTTTCTGGTTTTCTTTAAAGCATGGTAATAACTTCATTTAATTGCACAATTTTTCTCTAATTTGTCCATCATCGTATCTTTTCGGAGATCCCCATGATAGATATACTTATCTCGGACATAGTGTATATGTATATCATAGGTATATAATTTTGTTGAGGATCGAATCTTGAACAAAAACCCCTCAATGAAATAACAGCAATCATTTTGGCATAATTAGAAATTCGGATTTGATTCGCAACATAAAAACGGAACACGTTATTCGCTAAGATTTTTTTGCATTCCACAGATTTATTAATCCACGAGTGTATTAATATATAAGAAAGTGATGAATGTGGTGTGATCCGTGATCGCATAGGACGAGATAGAAAACTGTCTACTTTTGCATAGGTATATGATTAGCTATTTGTCAAAAATGGTGATTGCAACATATATCACTATATTTCCGGAAATTAGACGCGTTTCAAAAAATTTAAACACCGTTACATACGTCGCAATTAATTATGTATATTAGCGGAATGATGAATAATGTCGATTTTAATTTTTTTCTCGCCTTTTAAATTGGTGTTCGCAAATCGGCCTTTCGAAAATATAGCATCTGCCACGCATAACGATCGTTTACCAGTTTAAAGAGAAAAAGGCATTTATACGTTTAATCGACTAGGAGGCGAGTGGATGAAGAACTTCTTCCGACACCCATCAAATAACTAACCGATGCCATAACCACATTCTCACGGTCTTCCGACCAACAAACACGTGCAACTTCACTACCTTAAAGACATTAAATAGTGCTAATCTTCGTTATCTTGTAGCTCGCATACTTTATTGAACAAACATAAATTTACATACAAAGAAAGTAAAATAATGTTAAATATCATAATTAGCATACGTAATGAATCGAGAGCAGGACGAGCAAAAATTACCGGTAGGTACTCATTATTAAGCCATAGTGTGAAGATCTCACTCATAAATATACAAAATCTGTCAGATCGTGAATTACAAAGCCGCAAATGATTTAATCGGATTAGCTTATTTATTTCCATAATTGCAGATGTCATAGCTATTCGTAGTCTTGCACGATTAAAAATTTTGTAATTTTAGGGGCGTTTAGTGTTGCGTTGGCAGACCTCTAGTTACAAAACACGAATCGTTATAAATTACAAGGGTTCTTGATCTCGATGATCTAGATGTAGTGGATCCTCGTCCAGAAGGGGCAATATTAAGAAAACGAAACGCGACACAGTATATGTCTTATGCTTGTATTATTTTTGTATAAAAAGTAGAAATAAATAATCTTGGTGTAAAAGTCATTAATCTTTATTACTGAGATTCCAAAACTAAAAAATTTGCAAGGTGAATCCGCTTTGCACTCATTTGGTATCTGTAGTAAGATTGTACGTGAGCTGAGCATAGAGCTTCCGAGTCTACAAAGTAGCTGTACCACCCATTAGATATTGAGAGCAATCCCAATATTATTGATGCTCTTTCGAGAATTTGAAAAACACGGGGTCAGGAAGCGCGTCGAAGTCGTAGGAAATAATGTGGAAACTGTCCTCAATTCAGTTTGCTACGTCTAATAAAATGAACCACTGAAGACAAGGGGACAAGGATTAACGACGGTTAACGTACCAAAGAGATCATCGTCAAAGAAAGCAAAAGACAGCGGGTAAGTGAAATTACTATACTTTTAGATAAAGGGATGGGTTAAGGGAATCTGCAAAAGTCATGGAAAATACCACTCACGGTTAAGATTGCAGAATTAGCAGACAGCAAGTCCATCGATAACACATCAAGATCAAATAGTGATACAGCACCATAAGTAGGGCTGAGCTCCAGTGCCCTGTCGACACCAAAATAGCGAACGGGGTAAGACCGAAGAAGATTTCGAGATCTGGTGAATTTACTCCCCTCGTCACAACAACCAGGAGGCTATCTTCTGAATTTTTTGTTTTAAAAATTGGAGCAATTAAACGAGCAGGTACTAAAGCAATACGAGTCAACAAATGGTGACCAATATAAAAAAAGATTCGGTTCATGGGTTCCTGGTTAGTAAAAAATAAATATTCCAACGTGATATAAACTAATAGTCTACATCTCAAACCACAATCCACGTAGTTTACAATTTTCTTCTTATTTTTTATCAAAGTTTTTATTTCGTGACCACGTTTTTCTCGTATCTACTCCTAATTTATTATAATAACGAAGAAATCAAAACTACCCTTAAATTTCCCTATTAAAAGCCCCAACGACAACAATGGAATTTCTATAGAATTACCTGAAAAGAATTTTCATCATTATTAATAGGTCCTTAAATAAATACATTGCAGTTTAGTACTAAATCCTTCAAGAGATCCCCCGAATTGACCGCCCTTAATTTCTTACTGATTAATGAACGTCTACAAAATGGTTTCTTATTAACAAAATGGGACATCTTCAATCGTTGATTCGTTTGCTTCAATTTGCACTACCAATTAAACAAGACCCAGGGTAGTAAATCATTTCCCAGCACGACTGAATTCGTAGTTGTAATAAAATAGCCTTAAGTAATCTTCTCTTCCACCAAATGGTCGCTTATTAATTATTGCAATTCCACTATCAAATCTCCGATCTTCTAACATACCACAAAGTTTAGAAAAAAAACTACATTTAAATTTAGAGCTACCGTTACAATACTTTCTGAAGCATGAACGTCAACTAAAAATGTATCGGCAAAGTATCGAACAAAATCACAACGACATTGCCAAGTCACAGATACCAGATCACGAATACCCCAACACAAAGTAAAGATCAGTTGCAAAAGTAACAGACTGTACATAATAATAAATAAGAAAGTTGGCACTACGCATTCTCAGGAAATACAAAAGATTCCAGCAAAATGGCGGCGGCCACTTTAGACGACCTATGGCCCGCAACCTCTGCGGCAATTTCCCTAGCGAGAATGAATGCAATTAAAAAACCCTTATTTATAATAACTTAAACAGAGAGTTGCAAAAAAACTCACATCCTGATTAAATCGGTTAAAACAAAAGGGCAAGCAACAAAAACAAAAGCAAAAGCTGAGTAGTAGAAAAATGCAAAAGTAGAAAGGATCGTTTACTTTAAGTTTGGACGGTACGTTTCGCAAAAACTAGCTCTATAAATTAACATACTTACGGCAAGCAAAATAACAAAAGGATCCCCACTAAAACAACAGCTTTACCTTTAATAAAATTCGGCCATTTCATGGAGAGAAGAGAACTTCTTTAATTCGTTACGTCCTTCCCAGGTATCTTAAAAATACGAGACCTGTGTCAAAATTTAAGTTTTTTAAGGGCGCATCTAACGGATGTAATCTCGGCTTAGAGGCTGTTACCAATAACCCATGAAACTAATTACGGTTAATTGGACTTATCCAAAGAGTCGGAACAAAATCTCCAAATTCGGCAGTCTAGCCTTTTGCTCCTTGGAATGTCAAACGGCAAAATCTGTTATCACGTTGATATTGTCGTTAAACAGCACGACCTTTCCGATTTAATGCTGGTTTTCGTATACCATTAGAAATTAAATCGATTAATGGTAATTAAATGAAATCAACAAACATCCAGGAAAGAACGTTTGTTTAGCTGATCCAACCTAAACACGTCCGGGCTAATAGACATCTCCTGAGGGCAGAGTTCATACTACCTGGGAAAGAAGAGTTGTTGTCAACAAACTGAATTTGGTTGGGTGGTGTACAAGCAAACAAAATATTGTACCAACCACGGCAGTCGATATTTGGTATGGTATCGACAATTGTAGACGGAAACCAACTATGGACATACTAGGACTTGGAAGAGGTAACAGTGGTTAATAGGTTCAATAAAGAAGAGAAGGTGTGCAAGAACCATCTGGCCAATTTTTGAAAAGGATTGTTTTAGGGTTCCACTAATTGTATAACAATTAAGAACGCTCTGGGAGTTACGTTGTTTGAAAGACAAAGCATCGTTTTTTTAATTTGTTTATTTAATTATACAATAACTATAAAACCTGTGGTGATCGGGTTTGTCATATTGTTTTTTTATCAAAAGAAGTGATCAAATACGAATTTTCACAAAGATCGGATGAATTTGACTTAGTAATAACGAATTGTTTATCTTCGGGATTGCTTTTTTTATATTTTGATTCTAATAAATTCATTTGTATTCATTTTTCCTCAGAGATACTTGAAGTCAAATGCGAAAAGAAGCGACATTTCCCCATTTTGTCTTCGTTTTTTTGGTTATAACAATATGTTCAGGGGGTTTCCGACCAGGGGGACTATGATTTTCGGATTCAGGGGATTTTTTTACATGGCATACACTTGGTTTCGTTGAGTGAAGTAGCAGCATACAGTTTAGACCGGGCAGGGACAAGTCGCCGTCGCCGAGTCGCCGTCGGGCAATCTCGCCATCGGTCAACTTGCCGTCGGTTAACTCGCCGTCACCGGAAACAAAATAAAGATTATTTTTTTAAAATATTTAAATCTAACACTTATGATGTCTATTACTGCAGTCTGCAATCAGTTTCATCATATATTATTATTTAGCAATCTCGTTTCATCATTGGAATGGTGTAGTTATTTGCGGTGTTGTGTAAGATCCTTTAATTCTGGATCTAGATAGAGATCCAGATACATTTAAAAATCATGATCTAGATCCAGATCAAAGATTTACACGATCTAGATCCCCCCAAAACGATCTAGATCCTTATAACGTATGGAAAATAGCAAGAAAAATTGTACGTAAACCCTTGTGAAAAAGACCTTCCTTGAAAATTATAATAACCTTTTAAGAATTCACAACAGTTGTAAATTATATTGCACTTCGGTTTTCGCGCTTGGACGTCAAAGTATGTTATCCTTTCTTTCTTCTAATGCTGACAGACTAATCCTTTACCTGTACCCGTCGTAAAATACACGGATTGAGAAATTTCAAGAAAAAGTCATGTTACGACGATAGTGATATTTCGAAATATCTTAGGGGGTTAGCCCATAATTATGAAATGTAAATGTATAATGTATAACCAAAAATATTTTTGTAATTTTAGTGTTTTGTTTGAGAAGAATAAACTGATTGCACTTACAAACATTTAATAGTATTTTTTATTATTTATTCCGCTGACGGCGACTTGACCGACGGCGAGTTTACCCGGCGGCGAGTTTGTTCGACGGCGGGTCGGCACGGCGAATCGCCGACCGCCAGTCGGCGACGGCGAGTTGTCCTAGACCCAGTTTAGACTACTTTTTGAGTTAATTTGACTGGACTAATAGGGATTTATGTGTATTGTTTTTCTCTATGTTTACTTTTAAATGACAAAATCTCTTCTGAAGGGCGCCTAATTTTATGCAACTAAAATAAGATTCCATGCTCATATCCATTTATATGGCAAGCTTATAGACATTCTTTTATTGGTACCTACCTACATTTATAGCGAGAAGATATTGCTCTCAATGTGGCTTACAACAGGGAGATCCTGAGGCTGAACGTCGGAAAATTAATAAATACAGAGGTCATCAATACATCTCCTACCCAGTTGCTTTTGAGTCGATGGGACATCGGCAACTGTGGCAATGTGTTTCTATTAAAGTTCAACAGGGTAATTCGATTGCGATATTGGGAATCATTCCACGTCCTAATGACCTTAGTTCTCTTTTTTAGCGTAACACAACGAAGTTGAGGTAATTAGCGTAACACAACGAAGTTGAGGTAAAGCTTATGTGCTCGTGTTTCCGTCCGTCCGTCCGTCCGTCCGTCCGTCCGTCCGTCCGTCCGTTCCATCGAGATCTCGGCCTCTGGGCCACCTAGAGACTTCGGGTTTTCGCTAATTGATAGCTGTTATGGTCTATATTTGCCCAATTCGATCAGTTTCATTTAACTCCATATGTTGCGCAGACTGCGCAATGCCAACTTTCATATTTATGGGGATATTTCTTTGAAATTTTAACCACAGACGCTTCTAGTAAAGATAAGCATTTCGCGCATAGTAAAAATCATGTGGGCATGCGCAGTGGCTGCACAGGCTGCTCATAGCCAACTTTCTTATGTATGGCAATATTTCTTTGAAGCTTTATTTTACTTATTTAACTCCTCTCTTTCTCTGGACGTGGACGTGCTTCAATATGCAGATTCGACATTTTGTGTGCTTTTGGTGACGATGCGTCGTTTCAATACTTTGTGTTACGCGGCAATACCCACGAGTGGGTTTTGGAACATTTTTTTTCTGATTTTATGTAAATGTTTAGGTATTAAGTATCGTTTCCTTAATTTCTATCCGTTAGTAAGTTACAACCCTCTATATATTAATAACAAATTAATTTTATATATTAGGAATATACACAACTTTCTATTCGAATCTTAAATACAAGATCGTATATACGGCAAATTCTAATTCATTAAAAAAATGTTATCATGAACTTGATAAATTAATCCATTACCATACCTCTCATTTCGAAACCAGTAACGCAACAGATAGAGCAACTAAATCGAAACGGCTTCTAAATATAAATTATTTAACCTCGCAAGAAAAAATCTCTTTCGAACATTTGCACTAAATCTTTTTTGTGATAAGTTTAAAAAAATAACTTGTACAGGTAATGTTGGAAGGCACTTATGCACAAAGACAAAATTTAGAAACAATACCATTGGAGAACATGCGAAATTTTTGATTCGCTAGCAGGAGGGTTGTACTATTGATTTAGATTTAAGTCCAGACTAATGCCAGATGGAACTGGTATTGAAAGTAGATACTATACTTATTTAATAGTAAATGATGAAAAGATAATCCAATTTAAAATCAGGAATATTCCACAAAATTGCATTATTGAACACGCTGATTAACGACAGACTTTTAAATGTTATTTCGACCTGTAGAGTAACTTCTCATGATCCTGAAGACGATTAAAATAATTATTATTAAAGAATAAGGGGGTTTACAGTCAAATATTTTTTATGCCGGAGCTCTGTACAAAGTCGGTCTTCCATGCTACCAACGTATCTAAAACTTCATGTATTTAACGTAGGAGGGTATATTTCGTAGTTATAAATTTAGCTGAAACATAAAAGACCGGCTTTTAACCAATTTGAACGTATTTGATTATCCAGGATTTTCTCTAGAAGAGAATCATAAAAATGTTATTGTTGAACACTGTGGAAAGCCATTTCAAAAACTTGAGCATGAATTTCCCACAATACTTTCTGGAGAAGAATAGGTACCTATGACAATTTGTCCGCTTAGAATTGGGTTCGTAATCCATTTTACAGGAAACCTAAAGGTATGTCACTGGAAACATAAATTTGTGAACTTCTAACTTCTAACAAGAATCACGTTGTGTTACCATTGCTAATGGTGGTCATTTTTGTACGACTATGCTATGGAAAGCGGTACGATTTCGAATATCTCATGCAATTATCAAATCTCTAAAAATTAGCACAATTCGGTCATCCTAGATAACCTAAAAGTTCTACAGTAAACCTTATATCTTTATATTTAGACTACCCATCCCATAATCAATGAAAATTAAATACAAAGTCTATAAATCTGCAGACTACTGATTCGATAAGCATTTTTTGTGAAGAAAAAATATCGCTACACAAGCAGACGATTCCAAAGGTATCAAGCAAAATATTTACTACCACATAGTAAACAATGCTAGAATTATAAATAATTATGTTTATAAAATGTTATTTAAATATCTGAGTTAGTAGGTTTTTTTTAATTAATTGTACCTGATTTGAGCGAAAACGTTTTCAGCAAAACACCAATGACATTGGCGCCAAAAAGAAGCAATCGGGTGGGTTAAAATGGGGTGAGATTTTCAAAAACCATCATTCATATTAAAATCTCGTCTTGGGGTTTTTGAAAAATCAGAGAATCAGTTAAAGAAACAACCAGGAATCGGCGGGCAGTAACATCAAAGGAAACAACTAAAACAATATTACGGTACACGGGCATGGTAGCGATTTCTCAAACGGTAACAGAAGTCAAGTTAATTAGCGGTATCTACGGGGAAACGATGTGTAGGAAAAAAGGAACACAGCCCATTTTTTATACTTAACGGAAAGGAAAGCATAAAACGTTTACCGGTACGGTACGTTGAGAAATTCTTTACTCCAATACGCAGCTAATAACTGCAAATTTTTCTGGTTAATTAAATTGGGTGTGGTTCTTGTTGTGTAATTATATTAATATTCCTCGGCTGCTCGTTGGTTACTAACCCTCTTCTGACCTTAAGGATAAGAGGTAAAGAAAAAATACTAACTCCTGTAAGACAAATGGTTACCACATTCTTCACCGGTACGACGTAGTCTGGCTCTCGGTGTAAATTTGTTCTTCGTATCGATACGCACACGATCCGCTTGGCAACGTACGGTTTGAAAAACAACTGGTGCAGACTCAGTCTCTGAGGTAGCCCGTGGAATAACTTAACTTTCGAACGCTTTTCACTTATAAGTATAACTATGCCCACTTTATCTACCGTCCTCGTAGGCGCTTATCCGTACTATTTAACGATTCTCATTGCGGTTATTTGACTACAATGACGCATTTCAATTCCCTCATTCCGAATATACATACGTAAAGCAGTATTTATGATCCTATTCATTTACATGTCAAATAAATTTGCATTTCTAACCGCGATTATTGCTTTATTTTGCCAATTCCCTTTTAGTCTCCACACGGTTAAATAATATCCCAATTCCGGCATAACAAATGAATCCTTCCTTCCTTTTATAAACTTCGGAAAATCCATGGAAGGACGCACGGTTTTTCCAGCCGAACCAGCGTATTCGACTAATATCGTTCAAAAATTAAAACTTATTACTCGGCTGCTTGCCATGCTAAGAATTGGGGGCTATAAATTGCGAACGTCTGAATAAATGAGCTTGTTTCCAACGACACCAAGCACGACCCATTCTGATAACGTTTAGGTACTGCAACTCATTTAATTAGCTACTGTTGAAATTCCAAAATTTGGTAGTTCAATTCACAACGATCACTTCCACGAATTTTGGAATCAAGCGACAGGTTACTTTATCATATTTATCTACCAGAAATCTTGCCAGGTTCTATCATAGTTTTAAATTAACATAGGGAAACTGAAATCGGTTAATACAAAAATCTTAAAATATGAATCCTTGCTTTCCCATGCCGACAGTTGTCAGTTGCTACAAAAATAATTTACATATCTCTACGGGAACAATTAGAAACTATACAATCGTGTTCGGTAGCTGGTTTTCCTCACGGCGGCTAACACGGCTCTATAAATTAAAACATTGCTTTGCCTTAAATTTCTCACTTATAATAAATAAAAAATAAAATCTGAAAGCTATGGTTTCTTAGTAAGGAAACGCCAAATTACTCGTCCAAACATACCGGGTGGTCATTAAAGCTGGTAGATTTCATATACGAAACGGCTGCTTTTTTACAATCCCCTGGTCACAAAATCTTTCGGGAATCAAGTGGACAACATACGTGTGCTCTCTCGAAGAAAAATAGGCAGTTTTTACCTTATTTTTTATCTTACATGGGTAGTAAGTCTCGATCTTCAACAACAGCGGAGATACATCGCAGTCTCAACCAAGTTAGGACACACGGTACGTACGTACTGTAATAAACCAAGTCCAGCCGAGAAGGGACTGTGCAACTCAAAACCAAAAATCAAAACTCCCGCCAAAACTAACTGAACACTCGGGGCACATGATCGGCAAGTAACAGACCTGTCTAGTGCTGTAATCTACGTTGTGTTGTGAAGCAAGTTTCTTGAGGATGTATTCGCTCGGAAGATCGATTAAACCAGCATTATTATTTCCACAGGAAATGGGGGAGAGTGAAATTTAATTAAAACGTTAAAATATTTCAAATTGGAAATACAAAACAAGAGTTGCCTTCTCATTACCACGAAAGTAGCTCTAGGGTTCTCATTGATTACAGTGAAAGAAAAGAGATACTGAAAAGTGAAAACCTCCCAAGAAGTGTACTTACTTACTTTCTTACTTTTCCAATTTGCATTTTACAAATATATTACTTATAGTAGTTATTAGCCTGTACGACAACATTTGTAATAGTCTGTGCGAGTAGGGAAAAATGTACCTACAAATTAAATGAGAATATATCGGAAAATGAAGAAAAGTCGATAAGAGATGTAAGAATATCTAAAGAAACTGAATTTCCCTGTCTGAACTATATGGATAGTGACAGAAAGGCAGTGGCAGATTAAAGTAACGTTAAACAGTTATTTGGTCGACTTTCTTTAAGACTAGTTTTTCGGGTACGAATTTTCCTTAGTCGCAAGGGGCAAGTTCTGGTAAGTGAAGTCTTGGGAAGAATATTTCGGGAGCCCGTTCCGGGTACGAATTTATCTGGAGATGAATATTCCTTCACAAGTAGTCTACAAGAAAATTTACCACATATACTTTAATTGAATTAGTATGTCTAGTTTTGACAGTCCTCTCTGATAGCTATAAGCTCTATATTCGATAATTAACTGTAAAATTAATTGTACCTAAATTAACACTAAACTATTTGTTTAAAATAGATTAGGTACATAGATTTTTACTACTAATGGAAACGTTCAACGCTGTAGCTAGCTGCGAAGCTAAAAGAATCAGGCTCGCACAACAAATGAGGAAGCAATCGATGAAGTAAATCGAATAAAGTGCATTCGAGTGCAATTCTATAGAAATCGTGTACTCGAGAATGGGAAATTAATTCAGAAACACCATACTACACACATTTCCGAGTCCGTAATTCAAATTATCGCAGGATCTGACAAGAATAACACCTGCTTAAGTATTCCTATGTTGCGGGTGTGATATTACATCCAGTTTTAATCTTAATTTCTTCTCTGCGAATTTCTTTCGAAATTTAACCACGAGCGCCCATTTCCCCGCAAGACAAAAAATTAGAATAGAAATGTTGTGTTTGTGCATCGTTCAGTATGCGGAAAAAATTAGGTCGTGAAGAACAGTAAGGCGGGTAACTAAGAATGCACGTTGAGTCACATATCACAATAAAGTCACGTCTAAAATATGAATTGCAGTACACGTAAGGCAATATTTTATGCTATTTTTTCGATTTTTTTGGAGAATTCGAAATTACCATAAATGAATTTAACCGCAACCGTATTCTTGTTACGTGTACATCGTCTCCCATCATCTCTTACGCCTTTCAACTTATCCGTATTAGGAGTGCATTGTCCTTTCGTGATGCTGATTTGATATAAACTAATTTTCTTAATATAATTTCAAAATAAAATGCACTTGCGCTACTGACGTAATGTCTAATACATTTAACCTTTCCATTTTGGGAATTGTAAATTTCCCCATTTCTGAGGCGATTTACAACACCATTTTAAAAGAAACAAAAAACAAAAGTTCAGGTTTCTAATCGAATCTCCACAACTTATAGGCCAAGTAAATAAGAAAAAAAGTTGTAAATTTTTGCAATCAATTCGTAGGCATCGAAATGTGGCATAGTGTTTTCAAGTTTTAAAGCCCTTCACAGTTTCTAAGCACCGAAAGTTTGCTTACTAGTTTTAATAGCATATACAATATAGCTCTAGAGTTGTAGAAGCGTTATAGTAGTTTTAAATTTTACTATATAAGCACATCTAAATGTGTTTAATGGCAATTCCAATATACATGCCGAAGTGACTCTTAATAAAGTTCGCGCTCGTATGCGATACATTTATGCATTATAAATTGTGTATAAGTGAGTAATAAATAACAATTAACTCTTATAAATCAATCCATTTAAGGACTGTTCTAAATTTATTAATAATTAATTGTAAATAAGTAAATCACGTAATTACATTTACGTTACAATATCTTTATATTAGCGAACACCCAGACAAATATCATCAATATCGGAATTTTTGTTGCACACTCACCTAAGGATGCGTAATATTCCCAAACATTGTTAACATTTCTTTACCAATCTCTCCGAAGAAAGGGAAAAACACGCTGCCTTAATAATGAACAATCAACAAGATTATTATAAAACGAGAACTATATTCTGTGCTAAAATTAAAATTAACTGCACGTTAGTAAAGGGAGGTGTGGCAGTAGAATCCAAAGTGATCCACTGTTTTGATGGAAATACACGTTTTGAAGCACCAAGAAGCCGAATCAAAGAAAATCTGGATGACGTCGGTCTGCCTGTTTGTACTCTCATTTCTGACTGAAATAATTGAAACCAAAATTGGTACACATGTTCTTAGACGAAGGAGGAGCTGAAGAGCTATTACCTCCAATTGAACCAAACTTTGCAAAGAACTAAACCTAATTACGTATGTGGGAGTGTTGTCTGTGCTAGCCACAGCCAATTTTTACCACCCATATGTTAGTAAGGGAGTTATTGCGGGGTGAAAAATGATCCCCACTTTTTTTACGAAAATACACGTACACGTTGTACCAGGAACCTGAATGAAGTCGATGATGTCGGTTAGACTTTCTGTCACTCTGTTTGTCTGTACTCTCATTTCCGTATAATCGACTGAACCGATAGGAACCAAATTTGGTACACATAGATAGCAATAGTTTTTAACAGAATCGCGCATGCGCAGATGTGCGGGTTGTATCTGTGCTATCCGCAGCAAATTGATTCTTTTAGCTTTCGATTTTTATAGGGTGTTCAGGAATTCACATCAAATTTCGTAGATTCGGAAATGTGTAAACTAAATTTTTATAGAAATTTCCTTCTTTCTATTCTAAGTTAAATTCTACACTGAAAATGTACGACAATAACTATACATCTTTATCTAGAATGAACAATTTTTGTTGAATTTGTGCCGAAAATAAAAATACAAACAAAAAAAGACATTCGGGCAAGGTCAAAATTTTAAAGAAGGTAAAAATAATACAATAATAACTAATACGAACTTGTTCTCTTACACAAATCACAGATTTATTCAATAATAAGCTACAAATAAAAATCACTCAGGGCCAGAGACAATCACGCAACACAGGCAGTCGATAGAAACAGGTTTAATAAAGTCTTATATATTCAAATCCAATGACCCCGTGGCGTCTGTCGCTGCCAAACGCTTGAACCTATTCGGTTGAAACTTTGCACAGTAGACTTATATGCCGCATTTAACAAGTCTATTGAAAATGGATCAAATCCAATGACCCCGAGCTGCTCTGTCACTTTTTTAGTTGCTCTTTAGGGGTTTATTCAATTTGGACCAGTGGTTATGGAGCTGTAGTAATAATTATTCTAACCAACGCCATTTTCCACGATGGCGGCCAATATGGCGACCGCCGAGTTTATCCTCCCCAAAAAAACTGATCCCCATGCCACAACCCACAAATAACTATCCAGGAAGGGTGGTCAAACTTTAATAACACGGAAACTCCCAACATAGCATTCATATGTACTATAGATAATATCGAAAAAGTAAAAGAGAACTTAAAAGAAAACTGTGGTGGAACTGAGGAAAGATAAAACTTTAAAAAATACGTATTATTAAGAAAAATGCTGAATCATAATCTACATACCTCACACTTATTGCATGCAAAAACAAATCCGCAAAGTGCTTCAATGGAGCACATCAGCCACAGAACATCAGAAAAAGAGAAACCATTCCAAAGAAATATGGTGATAGTCAAAACCATAAGGTTCAAGTAAGCAATAAGTCAAGAAAAAAGTAATAGTGTACTAGGAAAAAAATAATTTGTATGCAACCAATATGAAGGCAAAATCTTTACTGTGCCAACGGAATGAAAGGAATTCATAATGTAGAAAAGAAAAGAAGATGGCAACCTCCAGCGGGGAAAATGAAAAACTATTGTAAAAGAAACCTATTACAATCGGATGGCCTCTAGCTGCCGAAAATAAGGAACTAAGGTAATAGCAACTCTACTACAGGAATAACTTACATTTTAACTCAACGGGTTAAAATGAAAATAAGATGGTGTAAGAATATTGAATATAAACGACTGCGAGCAGTAGTGGAAATGAAGCTCATCTATCCTACGTCATTTGATATCTGTAGAGCATTGTTTTCTTAATGGATTCCTTATGCCGGGAGATTGGATCTCGGGAACTCAGTTAATTTGGTTATAACTGCAAATGCAGTATGAGATCATGCGGTAACGTAGAAAAAAGCAAAATTGGCATATTTTATGAGTACGTGGGATTTTATTCGTAAGGTGGAAAGAAGCCAGTAAACGATTAAAGACATCCGGCTAGGCAAGGGCGAAGAATAAATTCAGTATACTCGTAATTGTAAAGTTATTATAGTAACCGGAGTAGAAACGACCGTTAAAAAATCAAGGTGTAAAACTGACAGAGCAACTTCCTCCTGTTGCGTTAATATCAGAAAGATTTGAAAAATTTTAAAAACCTGCGATTAACAAACTCTTATAATAATAGATAAAAATCTGCTTGAACGCAATCCAGAAAACTACCAGGATTTAAACGTGAACAAACTGCAATAACTAAAGAATAATTGCATCATTTGGAAATTCACCCAAGTATTTTTTATATTTGTTATATTATTTTAATATCGGTCGCATACTCACTGTTTAAGTAGATAAACCTTGAGCTAGATTTCACCAGTGACTATTGTGTTTATAAAAGCGATTATTATTATTTTTAAAAAAAACGGAGACAAACACCAAACAAGATAGTCTTTATCGACAATATTGACAGTTTATAGGCCTTGGTGCAGGAGGATTCGATCCCCAAATCACTTTTCTTCTTTTGCAAAACTGACCACTTTTTGGTGACGGATGATACCACAATTAAAGCGCCTATTTCATCAGATGTATTGAGTTGTTTTAGCGACCTTTCATTTGTCGTTTGTTATGCTAAATCCTATACACGTTTTGATCCTTTGATTAAGCAAACTTAAACACGTATATCTGTGGCGATATTTGACTGTGGAGAGGAGCTCTGTTGTCGGCCATTGTTATTACTTTGGGTTATTATTTATTATGTTGGTGTGTTAAAAAAATGTATTGAAATAAATTTTAAGGGTTGGTTAAGTGCGCCAAAAAATAAACGCACATCAAAAAAAATCCGCAGGCTAAAAGACACATGAAATGTGTATGCGCAGAGTCGCAGGCGGATGTTTCCGAAATTTTAACAGATCTTTCATCTCGTCTTTCATAAAATTAAATTGACCGCAAATAATGCGCATGGTCAACATCAATTGTCTTATTTGTGAGGTGATTTTTTTTTGAAAGTTTGACCGTCTTCTCGTAAAAGTTAACGAAAAGCGTATTTCAAAAATTGGATCACACAGTCATGCGTACACCGTATGTCTCTTATTTGTAGATCAATTGCCGCTTGTCCAAATTATAAAGTTAAACTGGGCATAAATGTCAAAAGGGGTTCATACATGCATGACCAAGACTTGTCTCTATCGGTCAGCGCGCTTTTCTGTTGTTTGTTGCAGGAAATTTTAATGCATTTCAGTATTATCAAGGATTTATTTATTGGCCATGCATTTCGAAATAACAGCTGACATTACGTCAAACTCATTAGGTTTTTGGTAAAACAATTTTCCCCTACGAAGTAGGTAAATAACCGGAATGTGGTTTGTTTTTCTCATTGCAAAGGAGAAATTTTTCCAGTTTACGTCTACGACATCCTTCGATTTAGTATCTCGTGCGATTACGCAACGTGTACGTCCTTATAAAATGAAGTAAACAAATGCAGTTATTGTAATTATCAATGGAGTTAAATTCCAGTTTTAATGTTGAGGTCAAATAAGCCGTAAAAATTTGCACAATTCGATTACAAAACCTCATTATTTTAAAAGAACGTTCCAAATAGATTTAGCTAATGTCGCCCTTTCGACTCTCATTTTTTAACGTTTGCAATCACATGGATGTATATTTTCTTTGTTTGCTTATTGGAAAATGCCGGTTACAGTAAAAATTTTATTTCTTTACTATAGCGAAAATGTTCTCCCGGTGGCACAACGCGATACAAATTGTGAATTAATCGAAGGAGATTATTAACCGCTGTGATTTAGATAAATGAAATGTAGTTTGGTGAAATTGATTAGTTGGGAAAGATCTTAAGGATTAAGTAACTTCATCACTCAACTGACCGATAGTGTCAGAAGTGATCGATTGTTACGTTAGCGGTTCGACATCAATGGTCCCCTATTGATTTAAATTGGTACAGGAATCAAATTCAATTGTCAGAAATTGAAACTGAAGAGCCAAACGAAGGGTGTATCTAAGCGTATTATTAATTTAAACAAGCGTCGATGGCAATCAAATGGAAACGTTTAGAAGGATTCTAACGGATATGGAATCATTCCGGCGTTATTCGATTCAAGGAAAAATAGATAAAAAGCTTTCTAATCAAATTGTTCTTTAGGATTTAACGAAAGAGATAAGCGTATGATACGGAGATATATATATTTCTGGTTCAGGTCTGATAAAACATTCTACTTGGTACGATCAAAAATAAACATTCAACTGAAGAGTCTACAATTAGATACCAGTTACTTAATAAGGGTTTAAAATGAAAATTGCTATAATCGGTGCTGGACCATCTGGACTAGTCTCCACGAAGTACTCTTTGGATGAAGGGCATGAAATTGACGTCTATGAGCAGTCGGGTTATATTGGTGGTACTTGGATGTACACTGACCGTATTGGGGTGGACGAATATGGATTTCCGGTACATTCTTCCATGTACAAAGGGCTAATGTAAGTAGCATTTTGATAATAAATTTAAGTTAAGCGTCAAGAGGTCTAATACTTTTCATTTATTTGTCGATACATGCAAATGGAATGCTGGGGTCAAAAGTGGTTTATAATCAACTACTTAATTTAAAATTTAAGACACTCGTGTTCATGGTACCAACTCATCATTTTGCATATTATGTAATTATTCGATTTAATTGCGATTAATTTAACCAGAATTTACAAGAAAATAAACTTGCCCAAATTTGCAATTAACCCACCGCGTTGCTTAGATCCTCAAAGCGTGAGAAATTTGAAAATGTCTTTAACCTCTATTATATTATCGTAACGATAAAAGAGATCACGTTTACTTGCACAATTGTAACATTTTATATAACGTTAGTCACTTGTGATAATGGTAACCAAAATTATGATTGTTTCACGCGTTACTTACTTAACTTTTTCATTTTTTTATATTTAATGTTGTTATGGTTAAAAATGGGTACTATTTTTGACTTTAACAAGACCGCTTTGAAATAAACTCAAAATCTTTTCTTAAATAATTGTAATAATTTTAAACATTTATACTGAAACGTAAATTTAATTACGTGCTTTATTTATTTACAACCAATTACCGTTAAATTTATAACAGTATTGAAACGAATCGATTTGTAACAGTGAAAATATTAGTTATTACTCACACATACACAATTTATAACGACGCGAACTATTTATTACTTCGGCGTTGAAATCACGAACAACAGCAAGGCGTGCCTCTGCTTTCTAGAGTAATGTGCCACAAATTCCGCGAAAGTGGCATCACATTCGGGCTAATTCTGTTCTGCGCATGGAACCAAACGATTTATGCGCCCGATCACCGGCTTTCCTCGTGGTAGTTTAATTATCCGGTATACTAAGTCATTTATTCTCTTCACGACAACATACGGTCGTTCCCAAGCTCTCTGTAATTTCGAGGATATCTCGCGTCTCCTCTGGGAACAATACAACCAAACCAGATCTTCAGGTTGATAACCACCAGCTTGGGCCTTCACGCTGCCAGCCAACTGCTTGGTGCCTTTTTCTTTCCGACTGATCCTTGGCGCAAACTGCACATTTACTGCACCATTCCTTCACATCTTGTTTGCAATTTACCTAGTAGAATCGTTCCCTCAACTTAACTGTTTTGGTCACACCCAGGTAGCCTCCCGATGTAACATCGTGCATCTGCCGTAGTACTTCAGATATTCTGTTCTCCTGGATCAGTATCTGTGCAGTTGTGGTCGTGCCATCGTCATTTTCTATAACCCTTTTAAGAAGACCCTAACATCATCCCATTTGACCAGCTTCGAATTAGGTTCCATTGATTGTTGACCAGCTTCGAATCCGGCCTCCATTTCTTGCATTAATTGTCATACCGGGAGATTTGCAGGTATTGGTTCTTGGGCTACGAGATCGTTACGTACATGGTCCAAGATATTAGTTGTTTTTTGAGCGCCAAACACAAGATTAATTCGAGTCTGGATTGCCAGCGCAAGCAGTTGTAATCCGAAAGAAAAACTTTTCTGATAGATTCATTTTTATACCAATCGCGCAGATTAATACTTTCTGCGTAACATTTCAAGCAACAAAAAAAGTTGGTTCGTTCTTTTTCGGAGTAAAAATTGCGGTCTTATAACTTGTGATTGCGGGTATTTTCCTTAACATAAAACGCAAGTTACGTGCGTTTACAATTGAGTGAACTTACATCCATAAGGAATTAATTCGAACGTGCCAGTTATTATCTATGCTCAAGAAAAAGGTTAGTGAATACATAAAAGACAATACAAATTTTTGAACAGTTGGCTATGCGGTTTATCGTCGCGTAAAATTGCTACTCTATTTAGTCGAGAACAAAATCGCTTAAATTTTTCATATTGTATTTGTTCCCTACAAAGGCGCTATTATTTATGATTAATAGTCAGTTTCTCGGGCGCGAAAGCAATAAAAAAAGAGGGGGACCTTCCCAGTTAGAATTCGTAAAAAAAATGAACTGGTTTTCAATGCACGTACTAGAAAAACATTCGTAAAAGTAAGGCGTATAATCCTGGGTGCCTAGTGGAAATTTCTCCAATTAAATTAACACAAAAGACGTTTGAAACCCCTGAAAAACATTACGCTTTTGGGGTAGCGACCTCTAAACATTGAAATTTCGTCCAGAGGGCAACGACTCCCTGTCAAATTCGTAGAAGAAAAGGTATCCGACGGAAAGATCCTTTTTACAGTCCGTATCATCCTATAGCTGTACGAAATATTGTATCAACTTCGTCATCTCTAGAAGGACATTTTTTCACATAAGGTACCGTTATTTTATTTATGTAAATTTAAAAGTTGTTTATCTTTAAGAAAACAACCATGATTTCTAATTTTGTTTCACGTTTAAACATTCTCAAGTAAAATTCTAATTTCAACGTCCTTAAAGATAACAATCTCTGGATAAATTGAAGCCGTTTGTATTGTATGTACATTGAAATTGTTAGAAAAGCTCAGTTTTCGATTTAAAGTTGTTTTTAGTTTTAATAAAGAACATTTGGTTTAAAAAATCGTAGTGGATGCTGTAATTCTGTAAAATGGAGTTTGGATCGATTTCATGATTGATTTTGTCATTAATATATCCAAACTATCGTAATTCGGTGTTTAGAAAAACAGATTTTGAAGTCAACTTTCACAAATAATAAGGAGGAATTTTCAGTAAGTCATTTATGTTGAGGGCTAGCCGTGGGTCATTTGCAAAATTTGCTATACAATTTTCGAGGCCATTTTTGGAAAAATATCGGATTTTAAGGAAGGCAATACGCAAACCCGTTGCAAAATGGCGCCCACATGGGACAACAAGATGACCCTAAATTTCGAAGCTTTAGAACTAGCCCACACAGCCCGTATATTTATACACTTTTGGATATTTTACATCTAATGCGTTGTTTTCGATAATTTATCCGAGGTCGATCGAGAAAATAATTAGCTGTAACACCACAAAAATTTTATATTCATACCGCTAATTGTGCCAAAATTACAGAGATGAGCCTATAATTTGGTTTACACACGGTATAAAAACTGATACCTAAAACGAATTGGAGCATTAACATAAGAGATTCCACCCAAACAAAGGTCATATCGACAACTTTTTGTAGTTCTCTTTACCAGAAGTGACGTCCAATGAGATAAAGCATAATAACCTCGATTTCCAATAGTAAATATCGTCATACGTCATCCGATATTTATAGGAAATAATTATTCTTCAGGGCAAATAAAAATAGAATACATACTTTAGTAGGTATTTTGAATTAAATCACACGATCGCGTGGCTATTGAAACCGAAAATTCTCAATTAGCAACGTGGTAAATTAAATTAGTTTAAATTATTGAAATGAAACTAACGATTTATTCTCAAGAAGCAATCATTGAAAAATTGAATTTTATCCTGAAGTCGTTTACAGCTAGTACCATACAACAGAATGTCTTCAACAGAAGCATTAACCAATGTTTGTGTGCCGCAGGGTTTCATACGAGGCCCTGTAGTAGTGTACACTGTATCCAAGATAAGGATGTCTATCATGGGGATCTTCGAAACCATAAAAGATACGACGATGGTCAAACCAGAGAAAAGATCTATTAAAGAGTGCTGTAAACAAAACCGGTAAATTCCAATGATTTTCGAAGAAAAACCGAAATTTGCCAATTTTGTTTTTCTATTATTATTTGAACAAAAAAATAAAAAAAACCCTCTGTATACTCGGCTTACTTTAAAGCCAACGTAGATGCTAAATTATCTAATACATACATATAAAAATTTTAATGCCACATGCCTTTGCAGCCTTAGGAAAGCCCATTGAGTTCGAAATTGTGCGAAATTTGAGGAATAATGTGACCTGATGACCATCTAACGCCATTTAATTGTTTCAGGACCAATGTCCCCAAAGAAATAATGACCTTCTTGGATTTTCCCTACCCGAAACAACAAACGAAATCGTACATCTCCCAGCAAGAAGTTATAAAGTACTTCAACCAGTACGCCGATACATTCCATTTAAAGGAACACATTAAGGTATTTATTCACAAACACTTTGGAAACGTGTTTTAATGCAGATTATTTCAGTTCTATAAACGTGTCACTAAGATAGCAGCAGAAGGCGCTAACGGCTGGTGCATTACGGCTCAAGATGCGAAAACAAAGTTGACCGAAACGCAGGCCTACGACGCCGTCTTCATCTGTACAGGCCACTACAGCGTTCCCTACGTACCGAAATTGCCAGGACACGACCAATTCACCGGAGAGCAAGTTCATAGTCACAATTTCAGGACTTGCGAGTCTTTCAAAGGAAAAAACGTGTTGGTTATCGGTGGCAGTTCCTCGGGGGTTGATATCGCCGGGTTAATTTCGAAAGTGGCCAATAAGGTAAGGTTTAAGTTCGTACTAGCTCGGGTATTTGAATTAGTTTCTTTCCTAGGTTGTTCTTTGTTATCGCTCAAGGCTGAAGAGTAGCGACTTAGACAACGTCGAAAAGAAGCAAGAACTTTCGAATATTACGCCAAGCGGAGTCGTCTTCCGAGATGGAACCGAAGATACCTTTGATACCATCCTGTATTGCACAGGCTATAAATATTCCTTTCCATTTTTAACGGAAGGGTGCGACATAAGAATTGAAAATAACTGGGTGAAGCCTTTATACAAGCACATCGTGAACATCAACCACCCGACCATGTGCTTTATTGGAATACCGTATTATCTATGCGAGATACCCGCACTAGACATAGAGGTAAATCATCCCAAAATGCGACAAACACTAACTAAAACAATTCTAGGTACGTTTTGCCTTAGCAGCCGTAGGGGGTAAGTTTTCTCTGCCTCCCAAGGAGGAAATGCTACGTGAGTTGGAGGAACAGAACGTTGAACGCTTAACGAACGGTTTGCACGAAAGATACGCGCACCGCATTAAGGGGGTCCAAAGTCAAGAAAAGTATTTTAAGGAGCTTTCCTCGGTAGCGAATATCCGCCCGATGCCTATTGTGTTAAACAAAATTCTGGATTGGGTGGATAACAATAAGAGAGATTTGACTAATTGTATTAAGATCATTGATAGCGAAAACTTTGTGCAGTTTAAATGTTAACTTTTTAAAATTATTGTATATTTATTATATTCGGGTTAGGTATTAAATAAATTATTGACTGAAGATAACTCGCTCGCTTTAAATTAAAAATTGAACTAGAACGATGAAGTTAATGTACTGTTTCATAATCCTAATGCTTTAGACATTTCCTAATTTAGAAAAAATATTGACGTAAAGACTGTTTCGTCATCTTTTTCGCAATATAAGTGCATGGAATTTTTAGTAAACTCTGGACTAGATATGCAGAGATTAATTTTTAATTGAGAAAGGAAACGTGAAGAAAAAAATTTAGTTTGATAATCACATGCACGCGTTTTTATCTATTTGTTACTATGAGGATAAATAAAGTGCGCAATGTAAAAAATGGACGGGGTTGAATAAATTTCTAGGTAGTTTTTTAAAATGCGTTCTGAATGATACGTTAAGCGCCATCTTGTGGACTAATTTGACAACTATTGCAGTATCCTTACTGTGTAATGACACGTTGCAATAAATATAATACGGGGGTGGTAAGTTTTTTTTGTTTCTTATTTCTAATAGTAAATTTACCATTTATTGCCATGGGTCGTTTTGATAAGTAGATGTCTAGTTTGACTACATAATTATAAATGCTAAAATTTAAAGAGGATATGTAAGATTATTACTATAAAGTAGAATGCGCTATTCCCCAGTACGTACAGATTTGGATAACGTAGTCTCTGCAACACATGCTCAGCAGATGGTGCTAGCGTAATTAAATCTAATTATGGAATTTGATTGCAATCTCTAATAATTATCACTCTGTGGCTTGCAAAATACAGATAATGGAATACTTTTGATATATAGGTACCTACTATTAAAGCTAATTTCAAATTTTTTTAACTTTATACGCCGAAATTTGATATCTCATATAACAATAAATGGAGGTTATTACACCATTATTATTAATAAACAATTACATGTTTTGAAGAAGTACATATTATAACTTAACTTAAAAATTAAAGGAAAAGCAGTGGGGGATGGAATCTGCGCCAAAGAGAAGTGTTTTAAATTAAATTATTTCATGGCGAATTTTAATTTAATTCAGTTTATATATTAAATCCTACCTAGATTTAAAATTTTGCATTCATTTGATTCATTGCTCCATAATAGACTTAACAATTTAAGGAGAATCAATAGAAGAACTACCTACGCCAAACAGAAGTGCTTTAAATTAAATTATTTCACGACGAATTTTAACGTACGTATATTAAGTGAGAAACTGAATGAACTGTAGTATATTAATTTGTAATTTAAAGGAGGGTTATGTAAGCTTATGCTTGGTAACTTAACAATTAATGGAAAGTCAATCTACGCAAAAGAGATGTATCTTAATTAATATCTGTAATTAAATTATTTCATGGCGAATTTTAATTTACACCACTTTCTATATCTTATAGTTATTTAGTTCATTTAAAATTTCGTGTTCTGGATGCATTAACGTTATAAGAATTTTTTACGTACCCAGTCAAGAAAGGCACAATTTTACTGAAGTTGCAGAGCTAGGGACGTAGGAAAACCTATTGAAAATTATCGGTTTTCTGTGTATAGTTACTCTGCTTGAAAGTTGGGGAAAAAACATACAATTCCCTTCCTTGCCAATAAGTACATATTTTATTTTTTTAGTTTAACTGTTGGTGCCCCAAAAACTTTCGGGCTTTTTTTCAGGTTTTCTGCGTCGATTGGCTGCACTTTAAAACTGGATCCATTTATAAGGTAGTAATCGACGGCTGAAGAACAATAATGTTTCCTATATTCGCTAAAATGTACCATTTGACAACTCTGTCGTTTGTAGCATCCAAAGTACTGGTGCTATCAAAACATTCTTGCAATCAAAGTTGTAAAGAATTTAATGGCGTGTTCAAAGAACGCCCAAAATTTGACCATACTTATATGCCAAATTTTAAAAACAGTTTTGGAATATCCTATTAATAATTCTGGATCATCTTGCATTTCCTCCATCAATTAGTTGCTGAGGTCCTCCTCTTCTTCCTCCAATAGATAAGGGGTGCTGGATGCTTCTTCCTCAACAGAAGCGTTGGAGCACGCTTGACCTTCCAATTCAAGATTGTCAAACAAGTCCTGCACTCCACCCTACAATTGTAAGAGATGGAGTGAAGCACCTTGCTGGGGCAGGTTTCACTGAAGTGGTTATTGGGATAATGTCAGTCGGCGGTCTTTTCCACTTCTCCAATCGAGGGCACACCACGCCTTACCTGGTGGTATGCACGAAGGGAGTGTTCTCTTGCCTGTTACTGAGGTACGAGGGAGAGATGAGGTAAACATCTCCTATCGCAGCTAATCAAGAATCGAGGCTGTGACCCTGCCAGCGTACACTCCAACCAAGAGCCTTTCCGCTGCACTGATCACCTCATCCTGGGATGCATCAGGGTTTTGAAAGTTCTGGACAGCATCCTGCAACAGCGGGTTACTCTCCAGGGCTTTACGTAGTCAGTTACGTCATCTTTCCTTGCCGAAAAATTGCCGATGCCGATTGCCGATCCACTGATGCCGTGGAAGAAGAGAAGTTGCTCCTTGATGGTGGTGGAGTGCTTCAGAAGCCATGGTGAGAACAAAGTGTTTTCCGGTTTAAGCAGAAGGCTGAACAGATCTGTATCTTATCCCACAATTGCCACAGTAGTGTACTAATTAACTCTTGCAATAGATTCCGTGACGATGGGCATCTTCAACAGTTGGGCGCACTGTAAAGCATTCTGATGTTCGCTTGGTTTTAACATGGATATTAGCCAGTCTTTATTCTTCTCGTTAAACAAGAACCTTTCTTTCGACATTATAGACTTCACGGTTTCTGTAAATAGGACAGTGGCTGCAGAAAACCTCTGTTAGCGACGAATGTCATAAATCCATAGTAGGTAAGTCACTGGGAGAAAGTTAGTCTTCAGTGAGTGGTTTCTGCTCATTGGTGTCATACGGACTGGAGCCCTGCAGTGTGGTCCCTTGGAAAGGTACCAATGGTATATAATAACTTGTTCGGTTTCCTTATGGTCGTCTCTGACTTTGCTGCAGTGCAGGGTTATACATCCACGGCATGGACGGTTTTATTGTCATCAAGGGAGTCAAATGCTCCTTGGAGTGGGTTTTAAAAATGCCTTGCCGCACGTCCGGTGGTAACGACCTGCTTCTGAACAGAGATCAGCAACAAGGTTGATTCTTTGGAGAACCTCGCCATAGCCTCTGCTCGTAGCTACCGCTATAAGGAAATCCTTACATTCCAATATCATAACATGGGCGGCTTTTTTTCTTCTTCTTATTTTCCCTGACCACAAATTCGACTGACGAATATAGCACACAATTTTTTTAAAACCAAGTCCATGATATTTACGCCCGGCAACACGACTTTGCTCTGCTCTAGCTGCCCCTCACTTCAGGTACGTACTCTGAATTTATTGTGAAAGATGACAAAGGAAAGGCCTTCAGCAGGAGGCGTTACTTGTCTTTGTTTTTTTTGCTCCTTTCAATGAGGTGGTACCTCATTCCTTTATTGTAGTTCACCCTTCTATAGACAAGGTCTTCCACAAATGAAACAATTGCCCTTCTTCATGTTGTGGATATCAAGTACCTACATGGCACAAAGTCAATATTCATCACATTCATACGCTTTCGAGCTCGAGGTATAGGAGGGGAAAGTGACCCTACTCTTCCCGTGGTGCTCAGGGCAGTGTCTACGGCCTGCGAGTCCAAGTTGCGGTTATGATACCAACGGGGAGGTTGCCATTTCAAACATTTATTGTAAGTTGATAGGTAACCCTTTGACTTTGCTCGTGTGTTATTTTCATTTATTGTATTTGTAAATCTACCCAACACGTTTTTAGTAAACAACATGTGAAAATATTTTTTTTAATTGAAAACAAAATGGCAGATTTGGTATCGAAAAACAACAAAACATACTTCATTGAATATAATGACGAAATTAAATACTACCTGCCTTAAAAAAATTAAAACTGGAATTTTGCAAAGGACATGAAAATTATTTCTACTTCACTGATTCACGATGTAGATATAAGGTTGAAAATGTTATCCTCCATGTCGGTACCCCAATGGTGCTGATGATATTTACTTACGGACTCGTTGACTTGCACTTGATTTGCTTCTTAGGTTATAGCTCATCGTATAAAACTTACCATGTGTTACTTTATAAATATATGTTACGTATTATGTGGTTAATACAGTTAACCAAGCGGTATTCAGATATCTAAAATTTAATTTGGGTATATTTATGAACGGGAAACGTGGTGCCAAAAAAAGCGACAAATTTAAATATCCCTTCAGAATCAAAATCGATACGTTACCTGAATTGTATCTTTAAATCAATAATAAGTACTGTCAAATGTAGGTGATGCATCGTCTGCTTTATTTTTGATGCAATGCCAGTACTTATCTTGAACCGGCCGGTATTTCCATTAATTACGCGCGATGTACATAACAAAGTCGCAACTAAGATCATAATATGCATCTACAATAGGTATTTTCACTGCATATGAGATTTCTATATGTACTCATGAAGGTATAAATGCGATCGCAACAAAGAATTTGAAGTATTGGACTTTATTTGATGTTTAGTACTACCCCACTACGCGTGTAAATGCCTCAGCGGGTTAAAATCGTTAAATAATCAGCTTATCACGAAACTGGTCATAGGTACTGGTTAAGGGCGCTAGCCGATAGCGCTATTTAAATCCTGAGCAGGACGAGGTCCTACCAAGACCAAAACAATATAAAAGTTTCGGTATCAAATGAAACATTAATAAATAGAAGCTGATGCGTGCCGACTAATAATTTGATAAGCTACTTTGCGTATGGTATATTTAATTCACCAAAAGGCTCCCGCCCTTCCCCATTTAACGTTGACCAAAAGACAGCATTTGTGACGTTTGGATGTCGTTCCAGCAGACGGAAGAACGTAGTGATTTGGAAGGCACAAATATCTCTATACTATAAACGTTGTAGGGCACAAAATGCACCATTTTATGTGTAATTAAAACTAAGTCATAAATTTCCTTAAAAAATATTTTTACGATCATTCACTGGCCATGCGGTAATTATAGACGTATAATGCATTCTATTTTTGTGTTTTAAAAATTTGCGACTAATCATCGCAATTGCAGTAGGTAAGATACGGACAAAAGTTTGCGTATTATACTAGAATAACACGATCATTCCATTTTGTCATTTAGTTACTGCTCTGACATTGACCGAAAATGTTTAAATAATTATTGTAAATTTGAATGTACTTGGGGGTACTTTTCTGACATAAGTAGGTTCAGATTCAAGCACCAGAGATTAAAAACCACATGATAGGATCAAAAATCATTTCTGATCAAGTGTATCAACTACAGTGCATAATTTTCCATTTTTGGGTTGTAGTTTAAATAATGAAAATAGGAGTAATCGGTGCAGGACCGGCGGGACTGGTATCGCTGAAGTACGCTTTGGATGAAGGGCACGAGTGTACCGTTTTCGAACAGACCGGAGTTCTTGGAGGTACATGGGTTTATACTGACAAAATTCGTAAGGATGAAAATGGCATACCGATCCACTCGTCGATGTACAAGGGAATGAGGTAATATTTAACTGCGTCATTTGGGTCAGTAAGATTTTTGTAGGACCAATCTGCCGAAAGAGGTAATGTATTTTATAGATTTTCCGTATCCAAAGGAGGAAATAAAATCGTATCTTAGTCAGACTCAAGTATTAGATTATTTTAATAACTACGCGAAGGTCTTTGATTTGCAAAAATGGATCAAGGTAATCCTGCGACCGTGAGTTGATATGAAAAAACTGTTCGTTTTCAGTATTACAAGTGCGTCACATGCGTGGAACCCTTAAACAATTCGAATTGGTCGTTAATAGTGAGCGATGTGAAAAGCGGGTCACAAGAGTTTTACCAATTTGACTCGGTCTTTGTATGCAATGGTCACTACAGCTCTCCGACGATTCCCAACATTCGTGGACAAAGTGTATACAGGGGTAAACAGCTTCATAGTCACGACTATCGTAAACCCGAGCCGTATTTAAATCAACGTGTGCTAGTGGTTGGTGGGGGATCATCTGGTACCGATATTGCTGCAAAGATAGCCGAGTTAGCTGACCATGTAAGCGTCCAAAGGCTTATAACCTTGTAAAAAGTTGTAATGCAGGTGTTTTTGAGTTGTCGACATAAGGAAAAGATCGTCTCGCGAAAAAATTTATCGACGAAGCCCGAGATTACAGAGCTTAGTGACTACGGTGCAACTTTTCAAGACGGTACCAAAGAAGATGTGGATGTTATTCTGTATTGTACCGGTAAGGAGATTCGGACGATTCAACTTATTTTAATCTCTGCCAAAGGTTATGCCTACACGTACCCATTCCTTTCCGAAGCTTGTGGTATATCCGTTAATGACAATTGGGTGTATCCGCTCTACAAGCACATCGTCAACATCAACCATCCAACAATGTTTTTTATAGGCATTCCTTTTTTAGTGCCCGTGATACCCGTTTGTGACATTCAAGTGAGTTAGCACCCTCTGATGCGAACAGTTACCTTTTGCTTGTGTAGGTCAGATTTTCTTTGGCTCAGTTAAGGAAAAAATTCTTACCGCCGCTTAAACGTATGCTGGAAGAACTCGAAGCTTACGTAAACGAGAGAGAATTGAAAAACATGCCCCTGCGATACTACCACAAAATTGGTAGCGAACATTTAGCAGAATATTTCTTGGAGTTGTCCGAAGCAGCCGGCATTCCATCGGTACCGTTTGTCATTAGTAAATTATATGCAAGAGCCCGAATGGATAGGAATTTAGAAGATTGTTTTCAAATCGTAGATGGAGAACATTTTATACAACTTTAACGTTAACCAGCATTGTTGAATAGAGCTCGGAATATAGTTAACACATCGTTCAATAAGCCCCCGGACTAACTAAGGAAACCGAATTTGTTTCGCAAAGTTCATTTTTATTCATCAACATAATCACCTTCAAGAGCTATACAACCATTCCAACGCTTATCTAATAATCGATACCATGCTTGTAATCGATTTCTCCTTGTCCTCAAAGTAACCTTCAGTTACAGCAATGACTTCCTAATTTTAGCCAGAATTTTTTCCCCTGGGCCATCTTTTTGAGACGAGAAAACAGCCAGTAGTCGCTAGGTGTTACATGTGGAGAGTATAGTGGGTGGGGAAGCAGATTGAAGCCCAACTCGTTCACTTTCACCACAGTAGCTTTGCTGTTTATGATCCAATTGACGTGAAAATGAGACACATGTCATTTAAAGATTGGTTCTTTCGAAAAACGAAGCAGATTTTACTAACGCGATCTGTGTGTCAGTCCCGGTACTTATTGAACGATGTATTATATTGACCTTAACCTACCTCACCTGCAAGTTAAAAAAATGAACTGTATGTTTCGTAGTAATATAATGGCCAGAGTAAGACGAGGTGTGGCGAAGCGGTGAGAGGTTGGAGCATATTCATATGGAGAAAATCGATTATCCAGTGTGTGTGACCATGCCAACATGAGAGTGTGATGGTGCAGGTAGAGCTAGTCTCATGCCATAAGCGTACGAGGAATACATACCTTAATCGTAGACTCACGGATGCGAGTGGAGAGTTGGTGAGAATAGTACCAACTCTATTATACGTGAGTTGAGCGATGCTCAGATCAAACAATATTACCTTTAACGGATAGTGTAAGGTAATTATCTTTGATATTACCATTCTTAAAGAAGTAGTGATTTGTATATTATATATTCTTTTAGTGTTTCACGTATATTGAGAGAGGTGAGAGTATTACATGTTTTGCATCATTAGTAGAGAATGAGGTAGTGGAGAGCAATGAACACACCACTCCAGGTCCACCACACGTTCAAGTCAAGGTCATGACACTCACACACTGCGAGGTCACGATAGTGTATAGTCAGATACTATATACCAGCATTCACATCATTAAGAGTCTGAGAAGGATGATTACCACTCTTCAAGTACAGTTAGAGAACGACAAAAAACATTAATAACACTCCAGAGGTGAGAGGTATACTTAACATATTTCTATAATGGGTTAACGAGAATACATGAGCTCATACTTTAAAAAAATCCAGATATATTGATATCCAAACTGAATATTAAAGAAAACACTTGGAAGGTTTTCAAATATACGGTGGACAGCTTCGGGATCAGGTGTACCATACTAGTAATTACATATGAAAGTAGCGTTTACTTCACCTCGACATGTCGGCTTTCTCTGTAATAATACTGCGTACACACAATCCTTCGACCAGCGCAGGTGTTCATCTAAAGGAACGTCGCTACTTTTCCACTTGTTGATACGAACGTTACAGAAAATACATTTTACAGTATCACCAACTTGTGTATACACAAATCCAGCACTTGCGAGGGATTTTGGTGATTGCGCTCCTTTCCAAGATTGGTATGATAATAAGCGCTTATCAAAACAGAAGTTGTCGGGCTCCACATCTTCTCCACACATCTTGAAACAATGATTACCACTGCTTGGGCGCTAGCAGCTTTATGTATCCCCTCCACTGTCATCCATCACACTTCAAGGTTAAATCCACCACACAGTCAAGGTTAAATCAATGATTAAATCCACCACACAGTCAAGGTCTCCACACAACCAACGTTACGTGGGGGATTTGGTACTATATAATACACACAATGTAATGCATGGTAGTAGTCACCGATCATGGATAATATCAACTTTTTAAAGCAAACCGTTGATAAATTGAAGAACAATAATACAGTGCCTTTCACGGTTAGTGATGTTAATTTAGTCAATCAATCGCGTTATGAACTTAACAATAGTAAAAGTAAATGGGTGTGTGTTGGACTATCAGTGTACCGTCAATTCACACCAATGGTAAGAATCTGTGGATCCAAGACTGCAGGTGTTTCCTTTGATAAAAGTGAATGGAAAGTATTCACAGACAATCAAAACCTTATTACGAATTACTTCTGCTCAACAGAAGGAAAATTGTTACCAATTAAGGTGGGATTCAAAACCATAACGTCTGAAGTGATAAACAATACCAAAGTCATAAAAATCGTTGACAACGGGGAATGTGACATTTATATGGCATTTGGTTCACTTCAACGGTTGTGGTTACTGGCGAATTTAATAACGTACCGTCTGGAAATGTTAACCACATTAGAGTTTGATAATTTTTACAATAAGATTATAAATGCCTCCGCTGAAATGACTGGAGATTACATTGAAAATATAATGAGTATCATTACACCGTTACAGGACTTGCATGACCAGAACACTGCCGTCTTAATGGAAGTGGTACTGTTTGTCAAGGACAAACTCATGTGGGATGCTGAAATTATCAAGTCGTTAAACTAAGTGGGGGAATTGTATATATATTTTGTGCATGTTTCTGTATGAAACACTAGTCATCATGTGGTTTGCTTATAGTCAGCAGAGTTGGCCTGTTGCTTATGATGGATATTCGGCGGTGCAGAGATTACATAGGGAAATGAGGGATTTGTGTTTTGACGCTGAACATGAGCAAGTGTATGGTTTGGGAAGATGGTACAGTGATGAATATTTACATAACCTAGCGGACAAGTACACCAGTGGAGAGAGCTTGTGCCAGGAGTATTTATTAATACACAAGGAAGAAGAAGGAAATGGTTTCACCATCGAAGATCATCCAAGAAACTGCTTTTCGTGCCTTCGACACCTTGTTGAGGATTTAAAATCCAAATCACTTGACAGCTTCGTGAATAACATCGAAAAATATTTACCAAGAGAAGATGTCAACGGGTCGAGTGAAATTTAATGACTCTATAAACACAGTGCGGTATATGGTCGTGTGGAAGTTCGCGCACCATGCAGCTCGGATAGGATTATGGGAACAACATGCAAGAGATACTGAACGTTTTAAAAGGCGAATTATTGAGTTAGACAAAGTTATATCCATTATATTAAGTAAGCAACATAGGGAAGCTATATACATTAGTCGCTTTAGTAATGGTGAATGTATAGAAATGAAACAATAAATTTGTAAAAAAACATTTTATTTTTTATATTATATTACATCTGAGGTAGATATCCAAGAATTATGAGAATTGTCAAATCCTAACCATTTTACAAAGGACTTATCACCTCGTCGACGTATTACACGTTCCACTAAATGAATGTCTGGAAATTTGACAGCCTGCAGTTCTGGTTCGTAAAAGCGACCTTTGATGTCTTGCTGGCGACTATCTCGTAAAATATATGAAATTGGTGTTGATCGTTTTACCATAGCAACTTGAAAAACTTCATAGCTCCAGTTAGGGGTATAACCTTTAGAGAATACACTCCTATGCTTGCTGATACGCACATAATCTCCCACAGCAAACTTGGAGGGTTTGGGATCCATTACTTTACGGTATTTGTAAGATTTACGTAAAATGCTCGCAGAATTTTTATCATTAACTTCATTAGGTTTATATCCAGTAGTTCGATGTTTAGTGGAATTGTACTTTTCAACTATTTGGGGTAAAAGCGATAGCCATTTGTAAGAACCCTGTAAGCTGAATGCCTTCCACATCATTCCTTTAAGAGTTCGATTAACTCGTTCCACAATACTGCTTTTAAGATTAGAATAACTACTATAATGGTTGATGTTGAATTTTTTCATAACGTCACTGAAGTTCTTATTATAAAATTCCTTTCCCATATCAGTTTGTAAATTTTTTGGAAGTTTTCTAAGTCCAGATAACAGTTTATTCATAGCGTCTGCTACGAGTTTTCCATTTTTACGTTTTATAGGATATGCCCAAACAAACTTTGAAAATGCGTTTATAACTACCAAAATGTAGCGAATACCCTTGTTAGTCCCAGCATACGGTATCATTTCAACTAAATCGGCTTGAAATAAATCATTAAGACCTTTGATCACCACAGATCGTCGTGGAAAATTCTTTCTTGTCGGTTTATGTAATTCTTCCACTATCACTTCCTTACTCATTTCTTAAGCTTGGATTGCAATATGACATTCAGATAAAATCCGACACCTACACCAGCAGAGTCGCATGATACACTAAATATATCATTTCTTTTCAATGTCAACCCGATCAACGATGAAGGAGCGTCAAACTTTTTCTCATTTATATTTACTTTACTATCTTTAGGAAACCATGAACAACTAACAACGGTTCCTTCAGTAAGAGGAAATTTATATCTAGTATCTTCTTCACTATGGTAAAGGTAAAACGATGATGCTGTTTTATGCATTATTCCTTTTATTTCAAACTGGTACTCATAAGTATATGTTGACGGGTCATACATATAGTGGTGCGCGTGAATGTGTCGTCCAAATTTGTCGAGAGTCATAATTGTAATGAATTCAAATGCAATAAGAGCGCACCTTTATTCTTCTTGCAAAGGAACATGCAATATGACCTCGAACAAGAATGGCCTCTGTAATTTCTTCTTACAATGTGCTGATATCTGATCATTAAATGTTAACACATGCCCTCTCATTGTAGATGGATCCGTATAGGTTTTTCCAGCAATGTGGACTGTAGCGTCAGATGGAAACCATCTGCACGTTGCAACGATGGCTTTTTTCATTGGGAACAAGTAAATATGGTCTTTTTCCCCATGAATAGTAATTCTACGTGTAAAACTGTGTTGATAACCCATAATTATTAAAGGTAGTTCAAGCGCCATGGTCTTACTGATAAATAAATATACCTTCTCATTGTATTATACCAGAATTACGCAACTCTTCAGTTATGTAAATTATTTCATTATGATTTGCCGTGTTCCCGGCAGACTTAGATCCTAATAACACCCTTAACCAATTCACTAACTTGTTTGGATCATTCCAAGGAACAAATTCTATTTTTTTATTGTTAAGCTGTAGAGTTGATAAAGTACCTCCCCGTTTCGTAGAAAGGGTTAGAGCGCGCTGTCTGAGTGTTGGACCTAGATGTGATGACGAGAATCCGCTTGATGAACTTGATCCTTGCAACAGTGGTTTAATAATTTGAACATACTTTGGTTGACCGTTTCCTTGGATTTGAGCTTTGGCATCATAATGTCGACGTGCTGCACTAGTGCGTATTATAATATCACGATAAGCTTTAGAATCTGCAGATTTAAAGCCAATGGGATTTCTTTTAAAGAGTAGTTCGAATAATCCTGGAGTTCCCTTGTATGTGAAGCGTTCTCCATTAGAAGACACAATCACAATATCTTCCTTAGCAAAATCTAATTCCGAATCACCCACGAAAAATTTGTTTAATGTTGGTTCATAGCGGACGCCATACTTATGGTCATACTCGTTATTCGTGTCCCTAAATATTCCCTCTACATATATCTTTGGCAAACCGTGGTATTGATCGAGAAATTCTTCAAATGCAGGATTCGTTCCTACGTGGGACAATTCCTCGCGCAAGTCGTCAAGTGTCGGTACATCAATATCGTCTTCTGGAGTGGGATCTCCATATTCGCTATCTTCTAAAATGCTAGGCTCATGCAAAACACTGGGTTCATCGATAGAAAAAAGGTTTCTTGCCACCTTTTGGGGAGTGGAAGTTCTCGGAGTTTGTTGGGCAAATATTGGTGATTGACGTTTGACACTTGGTAGTTCTGTTTTGACGGTATCTAACTTAGTAACTGTCAAGAGTTGTTTTAGCGGTTGGGTAATGGGTTTAAAGTGTTGCTCTACCATGCGTTCTGTAACCGCCATATCCTGCTTCAAACTGTCATATTTCTGTTTGACAGATTTGCGAGCAAGTATCAGGTCTTTTGCCAAACGCTTTTCCATGATAACTACGATAGACGAAACATAATGGATGTATTTATAGGGATATGTAACAATCGAATCCTTTTCTATATCGGCCAGCGGTAATGTCACTTATTTTATCGAGTACTAGAAATCCATGCTTTTGACTCCAACAATGATGACAAATTTCTTTAAATTGATCAAAAGACATATCTACATTAACGTGATCGTCGTACACGTGCTTTAAGTTGGTTAGGTCTTGCTGAAATAATATAATTAAGTTTGCGTTGTCGCGGATCAGTTGTTTTGGAATCGAGGAGTACGTTTGGCATAAGTAGAAACAGTCATTATTTTGATGTCTACCGAAACAGAAATGTTCACGTATTTCATTCTGTTTATGACACGCTACATCATCAAAGATCATAACCGAATTCTTCCGAGCCAAGTTAGGAGGTATGACATCGGAACTATCATCGTATTCATAAAATCCAATACCCTTCAGTGGCAGTAGTAGTTTACGAAGGTACTCATATTTTGGTTGATATAGGGACTTGCTGTACACATACACGTTTTCAAACCGCAAACCATTCGGATGTTCTAATAACGCTATCATAACATTAGTTTTTCCACATCCTGAAGGACCTACTATTAATCCTCTCCTACATCCCCCCTGCAACAGGTCACTATGTTTTGGATATTGCGTTTCTGTAGAATACGAATCGTAGTTTTTTATAGGTAATTGTATAAGTTGAGGCATAAAGCGGATTGTAGTCATTGTGATACTGAGAGGTTGTTGTCTTGCTCACCACGTATATATACGAGGCTATATAATTGGGAAAAGTGTGTGTGCGATTCGCATATTAAATAAACTCCTTGCAGGAGCAACACCTATCCATGAAGGTTTATTCTCAGAAAATTCATAAAGCTAACCGAAAGGGCAAAGGAGTCCTTAATACTCTTATAAATAAATTACCTGTAGAGTTGCATTTGCCCGGATATCGATATTGTGGTCCAGGAACACGATTACAGAAGCGCCTGGCACGTGGTGACACAGGAGTCAACCCTTTAGACGAAGCTTGTAAGGAACATGATATTGCATACTCAAAGTCTACAGAGTTAAGTGACCGTCATAAGGCGGACAAGGTACTACAACAGAAAGCGTGGACTAGATTTCGCTCCAAAGACGCCAGTTTTGGTGAAAAGGCAGCCGCTCTTACTGTCGCAGGTGCAATGAAGGGAAAGAGAACATTCGGAATGGGTACAAAGGAAAAGAGAAAACGGAACGCTCCTATTACTTTCAATAACGCTATCAAATTAGCTAGAAAACGTATAGGTGGTAAAATACATTCCAATTTACAAACAACCGTCCGAAGAGCTCTCGGTGCATTGAAGAAAAAGAAAATACGTCCCCCAAAACAACGAATTTTACCACTACCTAAGACAGGTGGATTTCTACCCCTTATTCCACTGTTTGCAGCGTTGGGCGCCCTTGGTTCCTTAGGTGGAGGAGCAGCAGCCATAGCAAAAGCAGTAAATTCTGCAAAAGATGCTAGCAAAGCTTTAGAAGAGACGAAACGACATAATCAAGCGATGGAGGCCGCCGCCATTGGAAAAGGTCTTTATCTGAAACCATACAAAAAGGGGCTGGGACTATATTTAAACCCGTATCAAAAAAACTCCCAGTGAAGCTACCACATCGCGCATTAACGGACGTGGACCTTACCAAATATGTCAAAATGCTAAAAATACCAGATTTTCGAGGCATTTACATGCGCAACAGTTTACCATCATCTGTACGTCAAAACGAATGTGGAATCATCAATCTAGATGATAAGGAGAATGAAGGTACACATTGGACGGCATACATCAAACGTGGTAAACACGTCTTGTATTTTGATAGTGTTGGTAATGTGAAACCACCATTAGAACTCGTCCGTTATTTTCGAGGGGTTGGTAGCGGAATTACAATTGAATACAATTATGACCAGCTACAAGCACTCAATACTTACAATTGTGGACATTTAGTGCTACGTTTTTTATACAACAACGCAAGGTGATGTGATTCAGTTACAAAGCAATCGACATGTCGTTCACATTTTCTTTCACTGGAACTAAACCTTTGTTAACGGCAGATTTTAATCCACCTATATTTCTCCATAGTGACAAAGAATACGTTTTGGGTTTAACAAATTTCGAAACGTACAACACAATACAAAACGTAACATCCGCTAATAATCAATTTCAGTTTGGACAAACGACTATAGAAATTCCACCCGGTTGTTATGAAGTAGCTGATTTGGATAAATATATAAAACGCGAGGTTGCAAAATTTGGAGGATTTGTAGATCTGCTCGCTAACAACAATACGCTTAGGGCTACCATTAAGTCAACACAACAAATAGATTTTACAAGTCCTAATTCAATCGGATCGCTCTTGGGATTTGAAAAAATTATTCTCCCTCCAAAAATTACACATACTGCAACAAATCCTGTTGATATTTTGCACATTAATTCGTTACTGGTCGAGTGCAACATTACAACGGGCAACTATAAGAACGGTTCACCTGACCACATCATTTACCAGTTCTTCCCAAACGTTCCTGCAGGTTATAAGATAATAGAGTGTCCACAAAATGTTATTTATTTACCAATAAACGTTACCACCATTTCCAACATAACTCTTAGAATACTCGATCAAGACGGTGCTGTTGTCAATTTCAACGGAGAAGTAATCACGATAGGATTGCACCTCAAGAAAAGTGGATAATGGTGAAATTATATAATCGATGTGGATGTAAACATGAACAAAATAAAAGACCCAAGGTTGCTAGGTTAAAGATTAGTAAACGTCCAACAACCAAACCGTTAACAGCTACCAATAAGGCTTTTCTAAAATCTTTGGGTTTTACCATTTTAAAATGAATATATTAGACGTAAACGAAAAAGTGTTAGTGGACAACAGTATAATAAATTATGAATATCATACACACCAACCGTACACTACGAGATTTGGAAATAATGATGAAATTAGAATTCCAATACAGGAAGACATGTGCACTCTTCCCTCAGAAAGTCACCTCTACATTGAGGGAAGATTACTGCGGCAAGATGGGACTGCATCACTTAACGCAAAATTTGTAAATAATGGCGTTGCATTCCTTTTTAGTGAAATTCGCTATGAAATAAACGGGATAGTCGTCGACTCCATAACTAAAGCAGGGTTATCATCAACTATGAAGGCTTTAGTATCCTTAACTCCTAGTGATAATACGCGTTATCAAAATTGCGGATGGTTCCCGACCAGTACTAGTACAATTACAAACCCAACAGGTCATTTCAACATTTGCATACCGCTAAAGCTTCTATTGGGATTTGCCGAGGACTATAGAAAAGTGATATTAAATATACGACAGGAACTTGTTCTCATACGAAGCAATGCAGATGACGATGCTGTAATATCCACAGTTGCGGATGAAGCTCTTAAAGTAGACATTGAGAAGATCCATTGGAAAGTACCTCACATCATTCCAGCACTTGCGGAAGAATTGGCTTTAACAAAATACATTGATAAAAATTCGGAGACCCAAATCGCGTTTAGAAGTTGGGAAACACACCTATACCCAGCTCTTCCACAAACGGATAAACATACATGGGCTATAAAGACGACAACCAGTTTGGAAACACCTCGATATATCATCATCGGTTTTCAAACAAATCGAGATGGGCAAGTTAGTAAAGATATGAGCCAATTTGATCACTGTGACATTAAAAATGTACGTGTGTTTCTCAATACGGAACGTTATCCTTATGATAATTTAAACATTAATTATGGAAATAATCGGTACGCCACATTATACGACATGTACGCAAAGTTTCAATCGTCTTACTATGGCACAGAAAATCGACCTGTACTAAACCGAAAAGAATTTAAAGAAATCGCTCCTTTAATCGTTGTCGATTGCTCAAATCAAAAAGAAGGTTTGAATTCCAAATCGGTGGTACTGCGAATCGAATTTGAAACTAATGCCAATATCCCAAAAGATACTATAGCCTACTGTTTGATTTTGCACGATCGAGTATTTACCTACAACGCATTAACAAAGGCAGTGCGACAAGTTTAAACCTGGTTAGGGAAACTGAAACTATTTTGTCTTATTGTTAGATTAGTATATATATATATATATACCATCTAGAAAACGGAACATTATCAGTCGTAACCTACACTTTACAGAGGAAGCATGGTTGTTGTAGTTGACGTACAAGGATTCAAATCTTCTAAGAATGGTTTTATACCAAAAGAATTAGCAGTTTACAACGGTAATCAATTGGCACATTATGTTTTTAAACCGCCGTTTCCTTGGAGCAACTTGGATGTAGAGTTTCAACGACAAGCCAATTGGTTGATGCATAATCATCATTGCATTAAATGGGAAGAGGGACATACACCACCTCACATGTTTTCCACGATACTGCACCGTCTAATATCGACAAATGAGGATGTGTATGTAAAAGGGAAGGAAAAGGCTGACTTCATCCGTAAAATTTTAACACAAAAAGTTATCGAAGTTGAAGAGGAACCGGCACTACCATCCTTGGAAGCAACATGTTACCATCATTCACGACCAATTTGTCATTGTGCATTGTCAAACGTAACTTATGTTTATAATAATTATATTATGCACTAATTATTGTTGTTGTAAATACTTACATTACAAACTTACTTTTTTAATAAAGACACATCTAAGGTCAATTGTTTTATTCAATATTTTATATTACAGTGGCAAAATATGCAATAAATATACAATAAATAATTACATTAATAAAGACACATTTAAGGTTAATTGTTTTTTACAGTAGTAAAAGTAACAAACTAGAATTACTCTCAAAAATTAACTCATCAAAATATTATAAGCATCGTTTATTATTTCATTAATTTCAATATCTGTACTCGATTCATTTGTAATAACAGGGGTAATTAAATTATTATAAGCATCATTTATTATTTCATTAATTTCTATATCTGTACTCGATGCACTTGTAATAACAGGGGTAACTCTTTCAATTGCTTGTATATCGGCCATAACTACATTTACACTTTCATTTGCTTGTATATCAACCATAACCTCCTTTACACTTTTAATTAAAAAATCTAATCTATCATTTTCAACGTTATCATTGTTTTCACCCAGTACCATCGTTGCAGAGATCAGCCCATTATTGCTTTCATCAAGAGTTGCACATTGTTGAATTTGAAAATGTCCCCAAGCCAAAGTTTTGCAAGTATTTGGGATAATAAACCTTTTATCATCTTTTGAAGAAAGTGAAATTTTATTAATGAGCACAGTGTATATATCATGTAAAGTGGATCGAAATGTAAACATTTTGCAAAATATACTTTTGCTTTCCTGCTGAGCAGCATTTTTATAGTCAAATTCCGTAAGTACTTTTTTGATTACGATTTTCTTTACACCCTTTGCTTTCTTCACTAGCTTATCATCTGCCAGTTTAACACAATAAGCTTTGGCGCCAGCACCATAGAAACATTTAATTGCTTTTCCTGCATATTCATCCTTCATCTTTCCAATAACAGAAATTGAAGTTGGTACCCCATGTAGATTATTAACATAATTTGACGTGTCATATTCGTGTAAATTTTCTCTCATATGTTGATATAAATCATCAGTTTGAACTGCAATAATCAATGAATCAGTGTCCGTATAAAGCAAGGAAACATTACTACCGTATTGAGCACGTAAGACATCATAAAAGAACCTGTATATAACAATTTTGGAAATATCTAATATGGTGAAACCTACATATACGGGCTTATCATAAAGCACTGATAATTTACCCATTTCTACAGCAAATAATTTTTCACTAAATTGAACAAATCTTTTAAAATTGACCTTCGCCACATAGCTCTCCATTCCCAAACGTTTACCGAAATTCTCCCAGTGAGTTAGCAACTTTATTATTTTTCGTCTATCTACATTTTCCATTGTCTTTCCGAAGACGCCATTGTTCATTAGCTTGAAAAAATCTTTTTCAAACTTACTAGGAGAGTTGTTGCGCATTTTTGTATTTAAATCAATGTACCCTCTTAACCAAGGACTTTGATGAAACTTTAATATGCGATGGATTTGTTTTAATACTAAACCGTGATCTAAAGCTTGCTTTAAATTTCTGTAGTGGATAACATAATTTCTTTTATCAAAAAGATTGGGGATTAATTTTTTTTGTCTAGAATTTGGAGGTACAATGTTCTCTGGGCAGAATGGAAGATCATTGTGTAAGGAATGCAAAGACTGAGGGTACTGTAGGTCTACTTCTAATATATAACCCAAATCATCCTCATCACCAACATCAAACAAGTTAAAATTTTGAATTTCTGTTTCACTTAACCATGTAAACCCAGAATGTGGTAAATATTCCCGCATTGCTGATCCATAAAGATTTGTAACATCTAAATACTGAATAAAACTTTTTAAATGTTGGGGATCGTAATCCATAAGATGTTCATTATTGGCAACACTTTTTCTTGTAATACAGGTGCTCACACCACCTCGGATACCTTTTTTGAAGAAATGGTACATATCCATATCTGTGAGTAACTCTAATCGCACTTTGGAATATTTTAACATTGCGTCCCAAGTTAATCCAGGAGCAGTAAAATAGTGCGCGGAATCTAATCCATAAATTTTCATACACAGGTCTCTAAAGTTTTCAAATACATCAGCTAATAATAACACATCACACTTTAAATAAATATCCGAGTATTCTCCTAAATTTTTACAATGGAATACATTATATACATTTAACACTCGATCATACTCCTCCAATGAGATATTTTCCCCCCTCATAATATCATAAAATTGATCATAAGGTGGTATATTTTTTTCATCAAGTTTCTCAAGACAATCTACGTATGAATATGGGAAGCACCCTTTCATTCGTAAAAGCTTAAATTCTTCATCACAATTAAAAAATTTTCTTATTTCAGAGCATTGATCATCTGCTAAATTTCTAGAAAGAACGTCAAGGGATGACGATAAAAATTTGAAGCTATCGAGAAATCGCAAGTTTATAAATTTTTTTTCTTTTTTTCCATTCACTTCAATTTCATCTACAAAGAGGTGTTTGCTAAAAGTTATATAATTTTCAGTGCTAAGAGGGAGAACATTAATTTCATCGGTTTTGTTACCTAAATGCTTAATAAATAAATGAGAATCATATCCACTTAAATTGTGAAAAAATATTGGTATATAATTTTGAAGCTTAAAATTTAAATTGCACCGGGAATGAGCACTTCCGCGATATTTACCGGTAACGTGACAATGATCTCTTACTTTAACATTTTCAGAACCACTGACAAACTCATTTCCACAAATGAAACAAGTTGTGCTATCATCATAACTTTTTTTCTCATTTTTCGATAATGGTTGCATTGGTACTTGATTTTTTAGATGTTTATGATAGATTTCCTTAATATCATTTTCTAAACTGTCTATAAATTTAGTAGCGGCATCTACGCCGCGATATTGTCGAAGGATAGACCATTCATCATTATATGTGGACTTAATGTAATAACACCACGAATATGGTTCATGTTTCTGGGTTTGTATTGAAAACGATTGAAGAGGGTTAGGTTCAACTGTTTGAATGGGTACTATCATTGATTCAAAATCTGCATATACTACAAACGGATGACGTATTTGTTTATGATAATTATTAAAGGTTAAAATATTTTCGGGACAGATGTTCCCAGTTTTATCAACCTTAGGATTAGTACTCGGTAATTTGGTATAAACTTGATTGCAATCTCTTTCTGTGTGGCGTTTCAGAGCGTTCTCTGTCCGGAAGTAATGGATACAAGCATCGCAAAAAATTTTTTTACCATTACTATTACTTAATTGTTTGCTGACTAATTTTGAAAAATCTTTAATTAAACAATAATGCTGATTACCCATGTCATTACTAATATACAACAAATTAATATGATGCTGTTTTTTTAACTTACTGTAGTATAAAGGACCAACAATTTCATATGAAGTTGTTCCATCTTTCAGTATTTTTTCTACACCATAAACGTTAATCGAAATGTTGATGTTGTTAGCTTCAAACGTTGAAATTTGCTTCATAGATACAGGAAATTGGACACCATTCCAGTTGAAAACATCCCTGAAGTTGGGATACGATGAGGGTAATTGGGGAGAACCTTTAGGATTAAATAATGCAGCAACCAAAGAGTATGCAAAGCAGTATTCATCATTGTTTTGTATGTTCAGAACAGCCTTCTTGTTTGAGATGAACGGTGGTAATGGTATATAGGAAGATGCCCGAAGTGCGTTGAATTTAAGAATGTTAATTTCCAGATACAATAGTTGAACCAAAGTCCATCCTGTAACAAACAAAAATTAGTAATATATTAATACACCATCTTTAACTTACCAGAATCCTTTTGTTGAAATTCAGAATTTTTTCGATCCACAATTTCAGATAAAGATTGAAAAAGATCTTCAATGGGATCGGAAATTGTGATTACTTGGTATTTTGATTGGAAAGACTTGATATCGGTGATATTCTTCGTATCCAAGTAATATGCGCCAAATAATTCAAAGTTAATTTTTAAAGGGTTGTGTCTTTTTAACTGATCATTAATCACTTTTACAATTTTCGCTTTTATATCATTCATAAAATCAGAAACATTAACATGAGTTTCGGTTGGAGACATGCGGTAGCTGATTAATCTATTTTTAAAGGCGCATCGAATCACATGAACACCA
>NW_022170249.1:18517988-18548659 GCF_008802855.1 Photinus pyralis | reverse complement strand
ATGTGGTAGCCCGCGACACGATCTCACTGATGGTGGAGTCAAATCTTCAATCGCGAATTGCGGGTGAACGGGACGTCGGAAGGAGGTACCGTCAAAGGGAATGTGGTAGCCCCCGACACGATCTCACTGATGGTGGAGTCAAATCTTCAATCGCGAATTGCGGGTGAACGGGACGTCGGAAGGGGGTACCGTCAAAGGAAATGTGGTAGCCCCCGACACGATTTTCCTGATTGTGGAGTCAAATCTTCAAACGCGAATTGCGGGTGCGGTTGAACGGGACGTCGGAAGGGGGTACCGTCAAAGGAAATGTAGTAGCCCCCGACACGATTTTCCTGATGGTGGAGTCAAATCTTCAAACGCGAATTGCTGGTGAACGGGACGTCGGAAGGAGTACCGTCAAAGGGAATGTGGTAGCCCCCGACACGATCTTCCTGATGGTGGAGTCAAATCTTCAAACGCGAATTGCGGGTGAACGGGACGTCGGAAGGGGGTACCGTCAAAGGAAATGTGGTAGCCCCCGACACGATCTTCCTGATGGTGGAGTCAAATCTTCAAACGCGAATTGCGGCTGCACGAGGAAAGTGGGAAGCGGTTAGTGAATGTAGTAGCCTTCGACAAAATCTGTTATTGATGGTTGAATCGAAAGTGGCTAATAGAATACTGATCTGCCACACAAAAATGCGCTGAAGTCCCTTCGATCTCAAACGAGGACTTTGATATTTTTTTGCTTGACCTCGCAGTTTCAAAGATAATCAAATTGCGTTATGAATAAAGCCGAAGAAGACATTTAAAAGTAACTAAAAAGTTTTCAGGTCGAGAAAAATGTTTTATGCAAGACATTGTATGGGCTCCATTAAACCATTGAATAAAAACACTAGTGTTTTTATTCAATGATTAAACTTATACGCACACGCGCGCTACTGCAGCACAAAAGAATAAAAAATTTAACAAAAATAAACCTTTCATAATAGGGAAATGCCGGCTACAAACCTTATATGTTATTACTTTGATTATTTGTTCGACGATAATTTACATAAACACGTAAATATTGCATAACCGTTACGATTTGAAATTTCCAACGGGTGTAAAGCGTCTATAATTTAATTTCCACCCACGTAAAGGAGTTTAATTTTCACGTTTAATACAAACTTCGATTAAGTCATGCAGTTGCAAAAGACAATTTGTTTGGATTCTCCACACGGGCACGACCGTTTTACAGTTTCTGCTTAATTGAAAACCCGATGTGACCAATTTAGGCTACCACCTGTAATCTAACCGAAGTTATGAAACCAAGATGCGGGAATTAATTTTGAGCTTTCTCGTTTAAGCCGTTAGTAAACAATAGGGTGCAATTTTTACTATTAAAAAGTACCTATTCGTAAGAGCACTAGTGTGATGCGTAAAACAAAGTTCCTTTTCCAAAAATCGGAATCATCCGGGTTGATATATTACCATTTACCTACCAATTCATTTTTCATTTTATTTTGTTCATTTCATGACTCATGTATAAGCATGTAATAATCTTTTATAATAAAATATGGTTGGATTTATGCTCTTATTTAGAAATAAAAAATACGTTGTTTTAAACAGTTTAAAACAAATTTGTTTAAAACACCTATACTGTTTTAAAACATGTTTAAAACAACTGTTTAAAACATTTTGTTTTAAACATAACAACCTTGCATGAATGACATCATGTGTGAGTTGGGCGAGAATTTTCGCCGAGATTTTCGCTTCCTTTTTACATTTTTTTTCGATTTTGGTTTCAGAGGGCGATACAACTTTTCCCAGAGAAATGAATACAAAATTAGGAGATAAAGATCAAGATGCAACGCAATTGAATGAATTATTGTTCAGTTATGAAGAAATGAATACAACAATATTAGAAACCAAAGAGCATATGTTAAACAATTTTGCTCACATTTAGGAAACAAATTTGAACACGAGAATTGGAAAGAAATCACTATTCCAATTCCAAATGTTTATCGTGATTCGGAGGAGGAAGCATTCGATGGGCCTCGTGATGAGCAAATCGATTACGAAATAAACATTCAACAAACCCCTGAGCAAACCACATATGAACTAAGTGAGTATAAAGCGCCACGCACGTTGTGAATATATTACTTTATGCAATAATACTGAATAGCGGCCTATACTTATCAATTAATTACGAGATTAATTATATTGATTTACGAACGAATTCAGCGGCATTTTAAAAATTTTCTTTCTCATTTCAGATGAATATCCACAAGATTCCAAAATCATAAAAGAGTTGGAACATGTGGATCTGAACTTAGTGGATTACACAGACACAGGAAAGAAATACGATTCTTATGTTGAAATAATCAACAATGGTAAACATATGAAAATAAAAAAGAGTACCTTATGTTGGATATTAGAAACAAAGGATTCGCGTCTGAGTTCTGGCAGGCTTCAGAAAAAAACGAAAAATAGAGCCAGAATCTGAATGTTGGAAAATGTGTTTGTGTATGTTTAAAGGATGAATTAATTTTATTATTGACGTGTGATGAGTTTTTGTTTTTGTAAAACGTCAGATTAGAAATTTTGTGATTTTGACAGAAAAATAAAAATAAAAACGAATTGAACATAATCCGTGACAGGACTCATTTGTTATTTATGCATCAAGGGCATTAAGGCGATATTTATGCCGAGGGCGACAAAGCCCGAGGGCCTCCGGCCCGAGGGATTGTAAGTCGCCCGAGGGTTAAATATTGAGTAATGCCTGAGGTGCATACAACATTTTATTTTTCATCGTTCCAAAGAATGCATTTTCAATATACAAATGTCATGATTATTGTTTTCCCAACATTAAAGTGCTTCATACAAATCAAGTTGCATCTTTTTTATTACATAATATAACTCCCGTCAATCAATTTGACAGGCCGTTTGAGGGCATAATGAAATGACAATCCATTATGCCCTCTCATTATGCCCTTGGGCGTAATAGACTGCTTCATTGATCACATATGACAGATATAATTGACATATAATAGGCAAATGAAAAATAAATAGACTTTATTACCTATTATTTTAGGTAATCCGAATCAGATTCAGACGTAAATTTAAAGTTGGCGGATAGTGATGATACCGAAACATTTTGGGATCTAGACGATGATGCCGCCATGCCGTCAATCACGTTAATGCTATTAGCATTTTCCAAAAGGTCCATTGAGTGTGACATTTATAAGTGATACTTTGGACTCGAATATATCCGTACTCGTTCACAATGCCGATCCGTAACCAATCATAGTTCGATATAGTATAGATAATAGTCCTTGACTACCAGTGAAACCAGAATGGTTAATAATGTCTAACGAAAATGAATGATTCAAAAAGTGACGTTTATCAAATATATAGAGTATCTCCAAATACTTCTTAATTACTTCAAATATATTCAAGTACGTCTCAATTACTTAAATTACTACTTGCGAGTATTTTAAATATCTATGATTACTCATTAGATATTTTGATTATATTAAAAATATTCTGATTACTTATTAAATGTCTTGACGAGTGTCTTGATTACTTTTTAAATATTTTAAGTCTTACAAATATACCTTAATTACTTACAAATACCGTTAAATATCAAATATTTTAAATATGGTGTACACTTTTTTGGAAGTTGTTTGCCCCTCGTAAAGGACTAAAGGTCTTAAGTGAAAAGCTAAGTCATTACGTTGATTTGATGTTATGGATTGACTGCACTGCAGATTACGGAAATTGAAAATGATAATTTTGGTTTATATAGGAAGAACGATAGACCGCAATGTATCTTCTTTCGCGCACACAAGATACCGAACCGATTTTGAAATGATAGGATTGTGTTAACGATCAGATAACGGCAATTTACCAGATTTTAAAAGGAAAGCATTTACAGGCGCGATTAAGGCATAATGAACTGTATCAAGTAATTTACGAGTATCGATTAATTTTGAAATAATTTTCTGTTCATTTTGATGATACCATAACTCAAAACATAAGTAAAATGTGTTTGATTAGGCTGAATAAACGCATAATAGAACAAACACACAACAAAGTTTCGGAGAACCAATTAATTGTTTAAAATAGAAGAGCACGAAGAGTAGATGTGTCGTAACCCTTTTAAAACTAAACAAACAAACGTCACCTTGGCTACTACTACACTACACCTTTTAATCTAAGCCACTTTTAGCGAATTTCCTGATAGGACACCCCTAACAACTAGTATCCCACAGACCTTAAGTAGACGAAGAGACAATAACAAAAATAATCATTAGAAGTAGAAATAAACATGTGTCTCCTAAGACATTGAAGTATTTGTTCAGTTAGTGGTAAACAAATGGAGGTAGGAATCTCGAAAATTTCTAATGTTGGCAAAACAGAATTAATTGCTTTCTGGCTCAGACCGCAATTAAATCAATTTGCGGAACAATTTAAAACCAATTGAGATATCTCCAGAAATAAAATCAAATCTGTGCTTCTGGGGAAAATCCAACTGTCTCGTATTAGTCATTCATGTATAAATACAAGACGCTTCTAATTGATGATCTCGTCCAAAATTAATCTCGTGTAAACTGTTTACAAAGCAACGTTACGGAATATGTTAGACAATAACAATAAATTCGGTTGCCAGGCTCGCACGTCGGTAATTTTTGTGCTAAAGTGAACTTTATTGAAGTTTACCCACCGGTAATTTCCTCCCTCGTAATATTTAGTTAGGCGGAAGCGGACATACAGTTGGTAGGGGACAATGCCCCCGTTCTTTAATGCGGTTAATTGAATTTTTTGGAATCTACATTTCATCGCACACTTTTAGGTAATTAGGCAATGGTCTGCATTTATATGACCTAACGTAAACACGGTCTGCAAGATGACGTTTTTGCTTATTAACCGTAACACTAACCACAACATACACTCAATTTAAGACCGCAATGACAGACCGATGAGAAAATACTTCCTAAAAAATGTGTCAGTTGTTAATAATAGGAAGACTTATGCGTACACGAATTATTTTCGATGTTAATTTCATTAATTGGAAACAGCTGGGAAATTGGGGTTGGGGTTCACTTACGTCTCTAAATATTGAAAGATTCGATAGACCGGTTTCCGATACATCAGGAAACCTTCCACTTTTTCCACCATCATCACCATCCCTTTATAAACACGATTGGACGAACCATGGAGCGATGCAAATCGAATTTAAATAAACAAAACAACGAAAACAAGAAGCCGGTAGGTAACATTTACATTTCGATCGATGTAAGTCATACGAAAACTGAGCGTACCGGTACGAATATAACTACAATTAACGACAACGTGGGAGACGTTAAGCGTTAAAATATGACACTTGCACTCGCACTATTCCTGAAAATAACTGTCAAAAGACGCGGCGCCGGTGGTGCAATGATTACCATGGACAAAATCGGAAAGTAGGCGTTGAAATTATGCTCATACGCATGCGGAATGCCATTGTTACCCCTAATCGTTAGTTTACCAACGCTCTTGTTTAAATAATAAGACGAGCATCTACAACAATATTAACAAAAACAGACAGATTTCCTCCAATCGTATAAGATACTTATCCCTTTTCCGGTTCGTTGTCCTTATATTTCCGGAATAAAAGATTTATTTTTGTTCGACGATAGTGTTTTGACCACTGCTACTAAGCAATCTTGCGATAGAATCATATTTTCCGATCAATGAATAATGCAGAGCTGCCGGCTTTGACATTAGCATTTACTGACCTTACCTAAGAATTCGCAAACCGAAAAAATTTGCATGAAACGGAAACTTGACAATCTAATTTCGAGATTATAAGCTAATCCCATTTACATCGGAACTTTTAAGCTTATTAAATAGTTTCAAACTGCAAAGATTCAGAAATAAATATCACGGAGGTTTGTAAGTCCAATATCATTAAATAACAGGACTATCAAATTAATTTCCAGAAATAAAAAAGAGATGACAGTTTCGATCGAATAGTTAAAGCGAATGTTTCACCTAGCTACCTAACTAAATCAGGTAAAAAAAATTGTCACTTAACAAACAACGTTAGAATGCCGCTGCACAGAAACGAACAAGTATAAATTGTGCACAACTCCTGTGCAGATAAAGCGCGTTTTTAAACCGAAATAGCTTTTGTTTTGACATCACCAATGGATATATTTCTTGCAGACGTCTCAATCACCCTTTGTGAGTACCCTCTTCCGACAATCCGTGCTTGAGGTATAAGGGAATATACCCGGTCACGATAAGAGGTCGAGGAGGAGGGATATGGTTCGTAGAAATTAATTCCTTTCGTTGAGCCCTTTCATTAGAGTACCATGACGGATAAAACTAGTTTCACTCCCCCCACCCACATGAATTATGTATTCGAAAAATGAATTAATTGGTATGATTTTTGTTTTGGACGAAACAGATAAAAATTGCCTTTTTCGCATAGTCGCCTCGATATTATGTAAAATACCTATAACGAAGATAAATACATAATAAATATATAATAAATAATAACAAAGACCTATAAAATATTATGTTTTCCAAAAAGTCGGATGTTGCAGCCTTAAGATCAATGGATTTTGAAATCGTATTTAGTTCATTCCGAAGCTTGCAATCTCATAAATCGGTGCTTTCAACACACTGAATTGCATAAAACGCGGATTTACCGAATTGTAGATACGCCCCTCCTTATTGTGTTTGATTTTTGTCAAATATAATCATTATCGCTTACGTCATATCTCAAAAACAAAAGACATTACAGTAAAATATGACTCATTTAAGATAAAAATTGACGCTTTCGAGAATTTTTTTTTCAAAAACGTTTTAAAAGATTTTATGTGATAGTTCCAGACTCGCACTGTATAAACATACTATATCTATATCAACATAATATAAGTAATTAAAAGGTAAATATTTGCCTCTAACACTGAACGGGTCTCGCGCCCTTAAAAGCGCTTGGCGCCCCCCTAGGGAGGAACGCCCCACAGTTTGAGAATCACTGGTTTAAACAATGAAAATCACAAATTAGCCTTTAATTATAGGCTAGGCATTTTTTTACTTGATTTGAGCAAATTGGGGGTGTCAACTTTATCGACCTTAATTAAATTTTTATTCTGTTCTCCGGGTTTATCTTAGTTTTTCTTAACATCAAAATGAATTCATATAAATATGTGCAATTTTATAGTGATTTGTATTAGGTATTATCCAAACAATGAATAATCCACTTTTGTTCATAACATACATTTTTCAAAGCGTATAAAAGAAAATGAATGCCGATATCTCAATTTTTACGGCGCTTCCACCACTCACATGAAATTTAATATGGAGTTTTAGACTTCACTTTCAATTTCATCATACTTTATTTTGTGGTAACACGCGAAAATAAGAAAAAAGTAAATATAGCACAACGAGTTACGTTTGTTACTTTTCTTTACACTGCATTGTCAGGAACCAGTAATCTCAAGATAAAACATTTTCGTATCCCTAAGAAGAGTGTTATCCCTTATGACCAAACGAGGTTTATCTTCTGTAGCTCAGTCATGACTACTCTATTTTTTCCATTATCGATTCTCATTTTGTGTATTATCTGAATAGTAAACGACTATCGTTGAACTGTATGGACATTTAAGAATGAGTCATTGTAATTGTAATCAAACGACATTCACATCACGCATATGGATGCCTGCACACATTGCCTCTACAGGAAGCAACTTATTTACAATTGAAAAGCTACACCTGTACGTACGAAAATATTTAAACTTTTTTATGGCGCTAATCCTATTATACTGATGTAACAATCAATTTAAAAATCGGTTACTGTGAAGTAAACTTTGAGAAATAAAAGTACTCAATGCTTATGTTTCTGCGAAACTTTGTTCTACACTAAAATGATGAAACTGCCATGTAAGTTATACAGGGTAGGGTAGAGACTATCTACACCTACCATGCGATCTCGAGGATAAGAGAAAAATGTCGCTCAACTTGGAGAAATATTTTATGTATTATTATACACCACAACTTTAGTTAGTTGCATTTCTTACAGATTTGAATCAAGTTTTTCTTGCATATATGGGGTATCCCATGCCGGTTATCTCGAAAACGAGACCTCAGAATATTTTGAAATAAGAATACCAAAGTCCATAAGAGGAAGTAAATAATGGGAGAAAAGTTGCGCAATCAAAGGTGTTTTAAGGTAGTATCACACTTGTACACTATTGTGGCGCAACTTTTCAATATTGCGCAACTAAATAGCGCATGGTGTTCACATTGAACCCAAAAATTGCGAATAATTTGCAACATTTAGTGTGGCGCAATATCAAAATGTGGATGCATTTTTTTTAAGTTGCGAGGATGTTCACATTTCTTCTCTACGTCTTCAATTTTATTGCACGACTAACCGGGCGCGGCAGAATTGGTATAGTGGGAGTTGTGCGAGTGGTCGCTGTTTAGTTTATCTTCGCAAACAAATTTGTAAATACTAATAAGTAATATGTATTCTGAAGACGAAGAGATGCGTAATTTTACTTTTGCTGAAAAGAAAAAAACATCAAAGGAAGTGTATAGGTAAAGAATATGGGTACGTAAATGGATAAAAAAACGAGAACAAAGCGGTGTCGTCAACAACTTATTGCTGGAATATTGTTGCGGTACGGGGCGGAGGGGGGGGGGACTAGTTTCATCCTTCATGGTACTCTAATGAAAGGTCTCAGTGAAAAGAATTAATTTCTACCAACCATAGCCTTCCTCCTCGACCTCTTATATCATGATCGGGTACATTCCTTTATACCTCAAGAACGGATTGTAGGAAGAGGGTACTCACAAAGGGAGATTGAGACGTCTGCAAGAAATAATATATCCATTGGTGATTTCAAAACAAAAGCTATTTCGGTTTAAAAAAATGCGCTTCATCTGCACAAAAGTTGTGCACAATGTATACTTGTTTACGGATGTCGGCTTCGGATTTTGATTACTTATTAGAAAAGGTAACAGAAACGTATTTTCTGAAGTCCATTTTGCTTGATTTTGCTTTGATTTTATTACGCGAGAATCCATATCATCTGCTATGCAGTAGTACAAGTGCCAGACTAAACGCAAATTGCGCCACTTTATATATAAGTTTATATATAAGTTAGAAAATTGCACGCAGCTTAAAAGATGGCGCAAGTTTTCCACGTTGTAGCGCAGTTCACACGCTGAAATAACCCAAGTTGCGCATGCACAATATAAAAGTGTACAAATGTGAAACTACCTTAGTTTTTGAAATATTTTGAAAAAATCGGATTTTTTTAATTTAACGAACTACTTTCTTCTCGCGTTAATATTTCACCTAGACACACCTCCCCTTCAATGCTCTTTAAGGTGGAGTTGTTAATTTTTTAATACGACGTTTCATCTTTCCGGAACCGTCATCAACTTATTTAATTTAAATTCAATTTAACTTAATTCAATATTATTTACGAAACGAATAAAACAACTATATTTAGACCATATATTCGAAAAGATTTCCATTACTAATCACAGATCGCATCTCTCGCTGCCGATTCTAAATACACTAGTCATGTTTGTGGAGTACTCCTAGGAAATAATAATTAATAATTATTTCCGCCAAAAAAAACAGAAAAGGAAAAAATATACATAAAAAAATACAAATATGCTTCCAGAACTAACCTTATGGTCTTCATTAACATGGACTATTGATGCATTGAATCTAGACTGGAACAAAACGAAATATTGTAAAGACTCACCGCAGAGCAATTAACAATATCATCTGTTTTTAGACACTGTGAAATTCTTCATATGGTAACAATACTTTATTGCTACAACTTTTTGTGGTTTACGTGATATGATTCGGAATGGTTTGAATTCTTCGAGTTGATCTCTACCGATATTTATATCTTCCATGAAATTTACATAAACGACACCCATTCGACGCGTATTTATGAAATGGTAATACAAAGCGAATTAATTTTTCCAGGAAACAGAAACTGTTATCGCCTTAAGTCTCGCACAATTAAAACCAAATCAATAAGAATAAACTTTTCTATGAAATCACCTAGATACTTACTGAAAAGCTTGGTACAGTTTGTATTTCATTAGGATGTGATTTTTCTGCAAGTCTACTCTACCAACCAACTCAACTGCACACTACAAGACAAGATAACCCAGCATCAGCAGAACATTGAACAGAAATTCGATCATATTATTTAAATTCGAGATCAATATGATTTTGTCTCAGATTTGTTTATTTTAATTTGAATTAGGTGTTAAAAACTTATGATCATTTATAAATAATTGCATTTTGTTTTGTAACAGTTTATCTCCGATCTGTGCGATAAGAATTCGTTATCGCTGCGTAAAGCTAATTACTTTCCAGATAAGCAGATGCCTTTTCCCCGAAGAAAACACAGGTGTTCAGTTTATTGTTCGACGACGCATTAATTTTTTGAAGGAGGAGCGAAGGTGAGGAAATGGAAGAGTCGTTAAAAGGAACAGACAGAAAACGTTGCTTTTTGGTCCAGGTTTTGGAGTGTGACTTTTGAGTTAATGGCAGTTTGCCGTAATCGAGTTTGTCTTGGAAAGGCAGTCAGTATTTGTGATTATATACAAGTATGTTATAGAAGATATTTAGTTAGTGTTTTCAGAGTTATCAATTCGTCGTTATTAAAAATGGACTTTATAATTCGAGTCCAGTTCAACCGTTTTCCACGCGTACAAAGAAATAGTCTGAATGTTTGTCTGTCGTACGTTTATTGCTCCAGTGAAGCCTTTCTACCCGTTAAAGCAATAGTTTCCCCTGCCAAAAAAGACTCGCCTACAATTCTAATTACATTAAAGCCAGTTTGTGTAAATCGAGAAAGAAGTCAAAGTGAGGAAGTGAAGTTTCAAAAGGATCTTCAATTGGTGTTTTTTTTGGAATCATTTGAAGTGAATCGCAGTAGATCGTATATTAAGGATGATTAACTTTTAGGTAATTAGTTTTCTTTTAAATTTAACTTGTTTCAATCAATCTCTTGCTGCGTGGTATTTGTTTATAGTTGATAGTATTGATAGTTTATCATGTTGTATTGCTGTCTCCGTCTTTTATAATGCTTATTAGAAAGAACATAGCAAGCCCCGGTTTTCTGTGTTAGTAAATATTCCTTAACCCTCCAAGCAAGCATAAAGCATGCGCATTGCGCAACCCAAATTTTCTATTTGTGCGATTCAATTTTTTGTTAGTTTAAGATATTTAAATGAAGTTTTGTATATAGGCACCTCGAATCCGCTCATGAATGTTGCCAGCGCGACCCAACGACTGAAAAACGACAGATGGCGTAAATTTAGGAGAAAATGTCAAGTGTATTAGCTGGTAGTTCAAGAATTAAGTAAATCTTGTCTTGTCCATACGATCCATACCCGCTGCCAGACCTCCTTTTCGATTTTCATACTACAAATTTTGACTGCATGAAAGGATACATCACTTCTCTAGCATAACTCTCCCTTTGTGCCTATAGTGTGGATAGCTAAAGAATTATTCAGTATTTCATATTCGAAAATATTTCTAAATGAACGATTTTAAAAATTTCTACTCTTTCGCGCATCTTAATCATAGTCATAGATCGTTTTTAAAAATTACCGTATTTACGTTATGTTCTAACGCCAATAAATTTTCATTACGATCATAACTCGTACCCACACAAAATTGAACTGTACAACCAAAGCAATAACAGAAAAAAAACTTGTGTTTCGAGCGTGTATAGAATTTATGCAGTCTATTTCTAAAGGAATTGATAATTTGTCAAAAGCGAACGACAGTACTAGTAAGGTCGTTGTCAATAAATGATCGTTTGTTTTAAGAAAATTCCACTGTGGCGATATGGTTTGTGAAAAGAAACTAACAGACGCAAGATATTAATATTGACAAAAAAGGTAATTTCTTTTCATTTATTATTGATCAATTTAATTGAATTCATAATAATTTGTACGCAATAAAAGTATTATTCACAAAATTTGTGTGGGGTTTAATTGCGTCGAAGTTAATGCATCGGCCAGTGAGGGTGTAGTTGAACGACATGAAAATCATGCATTGAGCATTGCGCTTTTGTGCATTTCATTTTTTTCTGATGTTATTGGAACAAATCAAAAAAAATTAAAAAACCCTTTCTCATTGCCACTTTTTGAGCTCTACAAGACGGCGTTGAGAGATGTTCAATACAACGTTTCCTTTCGAAGTTTCATCATCAACTTTATTTTTTATAAGGCCCGTAAAAAAAAGTACATACTCTATTGAGTAGCATTTTTTTATTACGAAAACAATGTACGGCATACAAAAAAAACCTAAGTTGGCAACTGTTGGTTTCAACAGGATGGTGCACCCGCGCACAATGTCCTAATCGTGCGAAAATACATATGGAACAAATTTCCTGGAAAATTTATCCGATAAGAAATTGAAGTGATGGTTTGTTTTAAAATGAAAGCCTTGTATGTAGACTGTAATCATTTATATTAAATGTTAGGCGCAATACTACGATGGTTCAGAAGGGCCACCGCCCAACTTTTTCCATGAAAATCTTGCACTTCGTGATTTAATCTCGCACTGCATGATTTTATCTCGCACTGCATGATTTTATCTCGCACTGCGTGATTTAATCATGCAGTGCGAGGCAGTGCAAGATTAAATCACGCAGTGCGAGATAAATTCATGCAGTGCGAGATAAAATCATGCACTACGAGAATCATGCAGTGCACGATAAAATCATGCAGTGCGAGATAAAATCATGCAGTGCGAGATGAAATCATGCAGTGCGAGATGAAATCATGCAGTGCGATATAAAATCATGCAGTGCGAGATAATATCATGCAGTGCGAGATTAAATCACGAAATGCAAGATTTTCATGAAAAAAAGTTGGGCGGTGGCCCTTCTGAACCATCGTACAATACTGTTCAGGTTTTAAGTTTTGCAAAATTCTAAAGAACATAATAAACAAGATTTATGTGAATTTGTAAAAATTACACGTACAAATTTGATCTAAAACTGGCTTAACCTTTATACGTAATTAGTAATGAAGGAAGTAGTGAAATGTCATTTTCCTTTTGCAGGGTTCAATTGTGAATGCATTACATTTACAAAAGTTTCAGCATTAATGCAACCCACTACAATCAGAGTAGAACCGAAAGTCAATTATCTGAATTAACTATGTACGCGAATTTTTGTCTAATTACTGCAAAAAGAACTTGCGATACCAATTAGTCTAATGGCAGTCGCGTTGAAAATGTCAATAAATTTCCATCTAATTTGCAAGGCGAAGAGGAAATTTTGTGTGTTTTAACGAAATACCAATGGGCGAAAAACGAGTCCTTATAAATCTGTCAATGGCCTCGTAATTCATGCAGTAAGTCCTTTCAAGAAACGTCATTACATAATTGATTGAATTCCAACAGTATTACCATTACAACGCGACATGACATTTAAAATGAAATCACTCGCTATGTCATTGTCGAGGTTAAAGAGGATTCTGCTATAATTCTATCATGATTGTTGTGAATTGTGATTATGTAAAAAGCACAAAGAATGAGCTCATGTTTCGACAGCTGTATGCTAATAATACCCTCAAGCTCGTAGAAATCTTACAATCAGCACACTTAATTTTGTTATTCTGGCTTTCCACACTTTGTATTTTGCTTTTCCAAAGTCCCCTTAGATTACTTTAGATTTAGTATTATAAATCGCGACATAAATCAACTCATTTTTATTTTCAAAAATCAACTAGTGGCATTTTAAATATTTCTTATACATACACACACAGTACACACGCTATAAAACAATTATAATGACCTATTTATTTATACAGGGTTAAATAACACACGAATTCGTAAAATTGTATCGAAAGAAATTTACACTGATTTTCATACACCTATTGTAGGTAGGCAACCTCCTTAAATAATTTAAATAAACTAAAGTGATTCATCATTTAAAAGGTTATTCAATTTCAGATCTAACTTTTAGTGAACATACTATTCGAAATGTACACTCCCTTTCACCGTAACCAATGCATTTACATTTTGGAACACTTTTGATAATGACAGAAGAGAGAGTTTTCTGATATCGAGGGTGCGTTTAACAACACCACGTTCGATTGCATTAGTGAGGCTGCTGAAGGCTTTGGCAGTGATGGGTCAGTCGTAAGATGGATCCGCGCCATGCTCGGAAGCAGGGTCATTATATTCTCAACTGAAAGTTGGGCTACATAAACGGGAGGACGGGTGTTCGAACCTGGATTGAAGTGAAATTTTTTTGGAATTTTTCATCTGTGGTAGAGATGAGAATTTCCTTAGAACAGTTTGTAGCCTGTTCCTGCAGTTTTCCTAATTCGTAAGGTAAATACCGTAGTATAGAACAACTTACGACCTTTCTGCAGGAACAGCTCTAAAAAGCATTATGCGGGTCACTCTGTAATTAGGCGAAAGCCTGTTGAGGGCCCAGAACGAGAGGGACAATAAATAAATAAATAAATCGGTCCGACGGAGATGAGCTCCTCGGCAGTGTATACGCAGGGACCCGGGCCTATCTCGCGATCGTTACAACTGGTATATGGGTATGACCGAGGGGGAATTCACTGTTCGAATTAGGTGTACATTTGAACTGGATTACCCATCGTATTACTCGGGATTATTCGAATTACAGGAAGAAGTATGGTCGAATTACCGAAGTACCATTCGAAGTACCGGTATTACTTCGCGGATTACCCGGAGTACTTTGATAAATATATAAACCGCGCGTGCGCAAATATGAGTAAACACGTGGTAAATGAATGAATAACTCATGCTCGACTCGTGTAATTGCGATATTTGCACGTTCTACTGCGATGAGTACTCCGTTAAGGATAACTTTATATCTCTTAATGCATACGAGTGCATAGAATTAAATAGTCACGAATTATTGAAAATAATGGCAGCACTTCGAAAAAATGGCACAGGACAATTATTTATGCCGTGGTTAATGGACAGTCAACCATGTGAAAAAACATTTCGAGCCATTAGGTCTCTTACGTCAACATTTTCCACGGTAGTCAATTTCAGTGTATATGACGTATTGCATAGACTTAAGCGGATTGAATTAATTAACTGCATTCAAGCTGATACCGGTAATTATAAAAATGCATTATTTCTAAAATTTAGACAACTTTGTTTTCAGATGGTACATATAACTACCCTCGGGAAAAGAAAAGAAGGGAAGGAAGTTTATCCGATACCTATGCGCTTCCTTGTACAGAAGAAATTATATCCATTGTTGAGTTGGCTAAAAATAATGCTGTTTCCAAACTAAAGGAATTTGGAATGGATGTTGTAGATGAATGGATACAACTTGACGAAATGAAAATAAATGATTCAAAACAAGAAGATTTTGAGTACACAGAATCAAGTGAGGGCGTCATTGAAACAAACGCAGAACTCACCGGTAATAGCGACGATGAATCAACTTTACACGAAAAACAGGAAGAATTAAATCTATTATCCATGTTTTCCGATAATAAAATTTGCCTGAAAACATTTAATGTCGCAAAGAATAGTGAAAATGATACCATTTTCAAAAATGGGCCCTATTTAAAGAGTCCTCACTTTGTAGGATTTTAAATAAAGGCAAAAATAAAGTAAGTACCGATAGGTTACTTAGATTTAGTGATGTTGGAAAGCCGTCTGATCCTAATATTGACAACAGTAGCCTAACAAAGAGCGAACCTTTAATTAAAAATGAAGATAAAGTCTATTTAGGAGATTGGTGCATATTTATTTCTCCGAAAAATCATCAAAACGTCATTATAGGCCATATACTGTCATTTTGTTATTTGAATTCCCGTAAAAACAAAAATAAACAGTATTCGTTGGAGTATGCATTTGTTAAAGCTCCTAAAAGCAGCAAGAAGTTGGGTTTGGGCTGTTTGGCAACTTGGTACACCTTAAATCATGATCATTGTTTACAACTATGTCATATTGGACATGAATTTGTTAACATAACATTGTACAAAGCAACTATTCCTCATTCGCATATCAAGTATAAAAACGCAGGCGGTTCACATTCCTTACGCCTCGATAAAGAAACGGTAGAAGAAGTATACAAATTAACTCGACGATGTAATCAAATATCAACACACACTAAACCAAAAGCACTAAATGACACATCTGGATCTGAAAGCGACGAAAGCAGCGTAAGTTATGAAGTGACCGCGGAATGGGAAACACTGATATGGAAGTCAGTAGTGAGACATCAGAAGGAAATTCTCATATTCAAATACATGAAGATACGACTGAAGAAGAAATAACACTCCAAAGCTCGCTCCAAAGTACCAGTACCAAATACAAACCCAAAAACAATACAAGATCCTCGACCAGATCATGCACTCGACGTAATAACATCCAAGAATCTGAAGACAAAGAAATTTGTTTAAAGTGTTTCAAAATGTATCAAGCAGGAGAAGAATGGGTACAGTGTCCGAAATGTAAAAAATGGGCGCACTGGGATTGTGCTGAACAAAACCCTTATTACATTTGTCATTTTTGTACATAGATAAATTTTCTACAGATTTAAGTGTGAAATATTTGTTTTTTAAGTGTTTGGAAGTTTATATTTATTTGCACCTTTTTTTCTGATATAAAAACATAAATTACTAATTTGCCTTTTTCTGAACTCCATTAATGTTTAAACTTGGTCCGCTCTACTAAACCAATCTTACACGTCTGCAGATAATACAACGTATAATTGGTTATTTCCTTATTGCCGGCAACAAACCAAGGATTTAATTTCTTTGAATTTTTGAAAAATGATATCAACATCTTGTTTACTAGGCATACCTATATTTCTTTAAATATGTGATATTTGGTCGAGTTAGTGAAGCTCAAAAGTACTCAAATTACAATTTGGGTTACCAGATTACTTCGAATTACCCAAATTACATTTCGAATTACATGAAAATTACCAGAATTACAGAAATACTTAACGAATTACTCAAATTACTATCATAATACTAAGTACTTCGAAGTAGGTGTACAAATTTTCGAAAGGTGAACTCCCCCTCGGGTATGACTGGTCTCTCTGTTAACCCGGTAAATGACGATCTTGTTCCATTACACATTTGTGTAAAATGGTTTTGGAGGATTAACAACTAATAAAATAATAAACAAGTTAAAAAGTAATCGTAAACGATTTACATAAAGCGCATTTCCACTTGCATTCATTTCCCATTTGTAAGATGCAACTTCTGTTAAAATCGTAAAATCGCCACAAATATAAAAGATAGCGTTGCACATGGGCAATCCATTGTTGACGTGCTACTTCAATTTCAGTTTATGAGAAGAATTTCATTTCAATGCTTTTCTAAATAAGAAAGTTGGAACTGCGCATGCGCAAACCTAAATTTTAAAACTAATTTACTATAACTAACTAATAAACTAAGATTTTCCTTTGTTCCAAGCGCCTAAGTATCAAATTTCACTTAAATAGTTCCATAGATAAAAAAGTTGGCACGGCGCATGCGCAAAATAAAATTTTGAAACTGGCGTTTGATTTTCCTTTATCCCAAGTGCCTATGTACCAAATTTCGTTTAAATTCTTCCATAAATAAAAAAGTTGGCACTGCGCATGCGCAAAACCAAATTTTGAAATTGGCGTTTGATTTTCCTTTATCCCAAGTGCCTATGTATCAAATTTCGTTTAAATTCTTCCATAAATAAAAAAGTTGGCACTGCGCATGCGCAAAACCAAATTTTGAAATTGGCGTTTGATTTTCCTTTATCCCAAGTGCCTATGTATCAAATTTCGTTTAAATTCTTCCATAAATAAAAAAGTTGGCACTGCGCATGCGCAAAACCAAATTTTGAAATTGGCGTTTGATTTTCCTTTATCCCAAGTGCCTATGTATCAAATTTCGTTTAAATTCTTCCATAAATAAAAAAGTTGGCACTGCGCATGCGCAAAACCAAATTTTGAAATTGGCGTTTGATTTTCCTTTATCCCAAGTGCCTATGTATCAAATTTCGTTTAAATTCTTCCATAAATAAAAAAGTTGGCACTGCGCATGCGCAAAACCAAATTTTGAAATTGGCGTTTGATTTTCCTTTATCCCAAGTGCCTATGTATCAAATTTCGTTTAAATTCTTCCATAAATAAAAAAGTTGGCACTGCGCATGCGCAAAACCAAATTTTGAAATTGGCGTTTGATTTTCCTTTATCCCAAGTGCCTATGTATCAAATTTCGTTTAAATTCTTCCATAAATAAAAAAGTTGGCACTGCGCATGCGCAAAACCAAATTTTGAAATTGGCGTTTGATTTTCCTTTATCCCAAGTGCCTATGTATCAAATTTCGTTTAAATTCTTCCATAAATAAAAAAGTTGGCACTGCGCATGCGCAAAACCAAATTTTGAAATTGGCGTTTGATTTTCCTTTATTCCAAGTGCCTATGTATCAAATTTCATTCAAATACTTTTATAAGTAAAAAAGTTTGCAATTCGGTTTATAAATGGTCGAGATGCGAAAAGGGCACTGTGAATTTTGAATCGATTCGATCCAACTTTTGGCATTGCGTATTATATGGCTAAATCTATGCCCATATTGAATTTCATGCAATTCAGTTCATAACTAACGGAGATGTAAAAGCGATCGAACATTTCTAAACAAAGTTATCGTTCACACGGACAGATAGATGGACAGACAGACAAAGGAACAGACGGAGAGACCAACCGGCAGGCGACAGATAGCAATGCAAAATTATAAACGATCTCTAGGATCGTTAATAAACGGCAAAAGTGTAAAATTATGGAACATGTAAAAAACGGTTTTTTGTTTTTTTTACAATAACTTTTTTTGTAAGCGGTACAGAAAAAATTCCTTCCTTGGTACAAGACTCGACACCATAACGAACCAAATAGCGAAAAAAGTAGAACAATAGCTCTTAAGATAAAAAAACTAGTAGCGTCGCAAAGTTAGCGGACGGACGGACGGACAAAGTGGCCACAATAGCGCATTTTTTTTTATTTTTGTGGAAATGCGCTAAAAATGATAGGAGTGCGATTGTTTGTCCTTACTGGTTAGTGGTACCACAGATTTAAATATACTATAAATCTGTGGTGGCACACATGCTATAGCAGACATAACATATAAATGAGATGTTAGAAAGGCAAAACAATTATACCTTAGGGCTAGAGAGACCACCATCAGTGTAGGCTAAAAAAGGTACGGAAGAAGTAAACCGCGCCAAAAGGGTAGTCAGTCGTCGGAATCCCACCTAAAAGAATTCAAACTGTTAGGTTCACATGCATGTGTTCACGTTAACCTTATAAAGCACTTAGATGACTGAGTTATAACAGCTTGTGCCATTATAAATATTCAGAATTACGTAATAAAATAAGTTAATCTTAATGTAATTAAATTTGATTATACAGGGTGTTTCTAAATATTTTTTGGCTTACTTTATGACCAAAATGCGAGCTAAAAGGTCTGCAAACGATTTGTGACCGTTTTATTATTCTATAAATAAAATCAACTTTCCGTATAAATAGCTAAATGAAAGTATAATTTTTAAAATGGTCCAGTAGCCCCGGATTTATTTGGATAATATCTTGTTTTTATTAGTTTTGGAGTTGGCATTGAAAATTGCGAGGAAAATTGTATCTTGTGTTTGCATATTTTATAAATTACTTAAACTTTTAAATTGTAATCTGCGCTCTACAACTATAACACCCTGTAGATCGGTAACGAAGCGTTTGCACACATATGTTTATATGAACTTTTATTCATAAAATAAGCCAAAGAATTAGCCCCTTCCATATTTACATCATATCTCGCATCATATTTAGAAACACTCTGCAGATTGCTTCTGTTCAAAACAACTACAAAATCTTTATCATACCTACTCATAACAATTACTATTGATGATTTTGTTTTGTGTTCCAAGTTAACCAGCTTAACTACGTTTCGTATCCTTTAAATTAGTCTGTTTATTGATATTTAGTGAGTTGCCTTTGAGTTATACATTAATTTTTGAAGTTACCGAGACCTAGTCCCAAACCGATATGTACGATTTTTATTCACGTTTCTTGTGCCATTCCGAAGAATTTGTTCTACAGTTTATTTACACCTAGCATTAATTAGATTAAATACATTTCTGTTGTATAGACATTTAGTTATTTGTGCATCGTAAAGTAGTTTTCTGGAAGTTAACGTCACGCGTCTGCTTTTATTTCACCGATTTGTACGGACGATTCGTGGCCGATCAAAATTTTGCTTTTGTTTATTCGGCGTATTATTAATTCCGAGATTAATTCGTATTGAGTATTAGTTACGGTTTTAGTATACGAGCACCCGAATGTCAGACGTTAGACATTGCTATCGCAATATTTATGTGCAGCGCTATTCACTATCCCTCTTGTTTGTTTGTTTGTGTTATCTGTTAAGGCAGAAAAGCGCCCTTCTTAAGCTCGACACGGCCGTTTTGGAATCCAAGAAAGCATCAACGCGGAAACGAGTAATGCATTCAAGCTCCATACCGGAAGGTATCAAAAAAATCGTTGTGATGAGGCATCAGAGAAGACTTCGGGAGACTGTATTGCATTTGGCAGTAGTCGCACCACATATCGCAATACTAGCATCAAAGAAAACACCTTAAAGCATATCAAGAATGTAGTTGTCACATATCAGCTCAACTTGATAGATAAGATGGATTTGTCCTCGGATTTGTCAGTTAAAATAAAATATGCAGAGCAAATTAAAAACGTCGAAATAGTATTGAAAGAAAGTTGCGCGGAAATACATTGTGCAACTTGTCCGCATATTCCCAGAGCATACCGACAACAAGACTCAACCAGTGGTGCCTGCAAATGGGTCACTTCCAATGTGAACAAACATTTCAAAACACATGTCCAGGGTCATGAAAAACAGAAAAGGTCACACGGGAAAATGACCATACTACCATTTAGCAATACTTTGAAAAACAAAAGCAACTGCCAGTGGAAAAGGAGTTGTTAGTTGATCACAACCTGGAAGACAAAGAAAATATAGGAAGTAAAAAATTCAAAGCAACAATTTTGCAAAATATTGTCTTGAGCAATAACAAAGATAAGACAGGTTTTTTGTAAAGGGTTAGGATTATTATTGTCGCATGTTCCAGTTGAAGATAAACGCGCAATGGTCCAACAGATTCCAACTGAAGAAGATGACAACCGAGATAACAATGAAGAGCACATGCAAAATACAGATGATGATGATGATGACATTTCACCAGCAAATTGTAACCTACCTCTGTTAAAAACTCAATCAACATAACAAATCGGTCTACCTAGAAGTGAAAGAAAAAAAAACGATTTCTAACTTTCGATGAAAAACAATCACACATTGAAGATATGTTATGCCAAAATGTTGAAAAACACTTGGGAGATATCGAAAACAAGATTCCGATCAACGAAATTGCAGAGGAAACCATGATGTCTCTGAACCCGAGTATGAACCTAGCAGAGCAAGGTCAGCAGAACACAATCAAACATATTGCATAATTAGGTGCTAATTAAATGCCCTATTCCCGAATTAAATGCTCCTTTTTTTTAAATTATTACTTACTACATTTCGCTCAGTGATATAGCGAGGTTTATAATAGTGCGCATCACATTTATTTTCGATCGTAAGTAGCTAACAAACATTTAATTAATTAGAAACAGTGTTTACTCGAGTTTTTATGATACAACTTCTTTTTGAAATATTTTTTGCATTTGTGCCATTTTGCAAAATTTTGGTTTTAAAAGTTATGTACGAGGTTATATGTGCAGGGCTCACGGATAATACAATTGAATTGGAAAAGTATTATGCAGTGCAGTACGATGAGCAATGGTACATTGGAAAAATCGAGGGAAAAATAATTAGTCGATCTGCGGAAAAATTGTACTAATTTTTAAAACAAGATATGGATGTGTTTGTATAGCCACAAACCATAAATACTGATATTAGACAAGTTCACGAGAAATATATATTCTACGGGCCACTAGACCATGCTATTAGGCACCGATCCTTTTTGTATCAAAAGAAATGATTTGCTGAATATAAAAAAAATTATCAAAGTCCTCGTGTGAGATCGAAGGGACTTCGGCGCATTTTTGTGTGGCAGATCAGTATTCTCTCGAGTATTCTATTAGCCACTTTCGACTAAACCATCAATAACTGATCTTGTCGAAGGCTACTACATTCACTAACCGTTTCCCACTTTCCGCGTGCACCCGCATTTTAAAGTTAAAATCGTGTCGGGGGCTACCACATTCCCTTTGACGGTAGTCACTTCCGATGTCCCGTTCGCTTCTATTGGCGACACGAGAAAGAGAGACAGCGATTCGAGATTTACGAAACGTTAAACCGCGTGACAAAATTCGCAACGGAAGGTAAAAGGCGCCCGAAGTTGACTACTTCTAGCAGACGCGCGCGCGCGCCTCGCAAATGGTCGTTAATTTCGCCCCTAGGACAAAAAACAAAATTCCGCCACGCAGGAGTTGTGCGCGTTTACAACATCTTTCCGACGACACCAATTTCAAAAGAATCGGACCAAAACTGTAGTAGAAGATAGAAAAAAACTGAAAAACCTTCACGTTAGTATACTACGCTCGAGGATGACGCCCAGATGTCGCCAACCCCACATCATGTAGCCATGTCCCTAAGGTTGACAAATTTCACGGCCTTGTAGATACACGTACACCCGTTGCCTTCCTACAAGAGTTCTTCTACGCGCCCACATTAGCATCCAGCCAGCCAGCCAAAGTGAGGTTAAAAGCTACTTTTTAGCGCATTTTTGCAAAAATTTTTTTTGTAAAAAGTAGCTTTTAATCTCACTTTGGCTGGCTGGCTGGCTGGCAGTAAATGCGCGCCCGTAGAAAAATGCTTGTAAAAAGACAAGGAGTGTACATGTAACTATCGGGGCTGTGTAATTAAGAACGTTAGGGATGGGGCTACAAGATTTGGAGACGACGATATCTGGACGTCATCCCCGAGCGTATTATACTAACCTGAAGATTTTTCAGTTTTTATCTATCTTCTTCTACAGTTTTTCTCCGATTGTTTTCAAATTGGTGTCGTCGGGAAGATCTTGTCAACGCGCACAACTCCTGCGGAATTTTGTTTTTTTTTCCTAGGGGCGAAATAAACCACCTTTTGCGCGGCGCGCTTCGAGGGGTAGTCGACTTTGGGCGCCCATAAGTTTCTTACAGCGCGAATCGCGGTCTCTCTTTCTCGTGTCACTAATAGAAGGTCGAGCTATGTGAAGTACCCAAAAGTTGAATACGATTTTATGCCGGGATTTTAGCGAAATCTACCAAAATGTGAATTACGAATGAACGGGACGTCGGAACTGTGTATCGACAAAGGAAATGTGGTAACCCCCGACGAGATCTTACTGATGGTGGAGTCGAAACTTCAAATCCGAATTGTTGCGGGTGATCAGAAGTGGGTGTCGACAAAGGGAATATGGTAACCCCCAAAGGATTTTAATGATGGTGGAGTCAAAACTTCAAACGCGAATTGCGAGTGCACGGTAAGTGAGAAAATGGTACCGACAAAGTGAACATGGTAGCTTTCGGCAAGATCTTATTGATTGTGGAGTCAATATTGGCTAATAAAACACTGATCTGCCACACAAAAATGCGCTGAAGTCCCTTCGATCTCACACGAGGACTTTGATCATTTTTACAAATAAATTTGCAAAAATGCGCTAAAAAGTACAAAATACTTAAGAAAATGCAGTAATTGTAATTATTATTGATAGGTATACAGGGTGTTCGCATTTATTGTTTGACAATTTTGTTTGTGTTTGTGTGCGATAGAGAATTGTTTTTTTTCTTAATGTATTGTTTACAAATATAAAAATATTTATGTTTGCGGAAAGCTTAAATATTTATTATACAAGACGATAAAGGGATGTTTTAACCATTGAGTGAATTAACTTTATCGAGATGGTTAGTTTCCCTTTATCGTCGTGTATAATACAAACCTTTATTTTACAGCAGAAGCCATATAAATCATTAGGTATAAAGCTTAAGAAAATTCTGAATTTAATTTAGACGTCAAAAATAGCAAACTTATGTCCCGTCGCTGCCATGGAAACAATATTGTATTATATTCTCAACTTCATTTTATTTCGTGCCCCGCGTCCCATTTGTAATAAGAATGACAGATGTCATTAGGATGCACAATCGTTTGTTTCACTTTAACTACCCTTGCGGTTAAAGCAATCACTTTATCTACCCTTACGGTTAAAGAGCGAGTTAGCCTACTTATTCAAACCTATTAAAATGTTAATTTAGTTAACATCTGCTATAAGATAAAAAATTTATTGTTTATTGTCCGTATACTAACTATTGCTCACGTACTTACTTATTTACCTATATTCCACATAAATCCAGTTACTAATTACGCAGTCCGTAGATACCTATAGACCTCTCGCTAGGTTAGATGTTCGAAACGAGGTTTCAAACCACTTTTTACTATACTTTTAGAAGGCCATGCATATCAGGGAATATCGGAGGATATCTAGGGATATACTCAAGGATATCCGAGGGGGTAACATCTTCCGACAATACTATCACAAATTGTCTGCAATCGCATGCAATCCTTTTGATTGCCGTGGCAATCTCCCTCGCAATCCCACAATCGCGTTTACAATCTCACAATCGCCTAAATCTAAAACAATCCCGCAATCCCACAATCGTTGTCAGTGTTGTCACACTCGCGTCGCATTTTTATTAGTTCACAGTTTTTCTCGTCTCATTGCTAGGCAACAGAATTAGGCATGGGAATTTTTTTCGATATATCGATAGGTATTGATAGTTATCGATATATCGAATAACAATAGGTAGAGCTAAAAAAATCGATATATCGATAACTATCGATATATCGATACTTATCGATATATCGATACCTATCGATATGTCGATAACTATCGATATGTCGATAACTATCGATATATCGATATGTCGATAACTATTGATATATCGATATGTCGATATCTAGCGATATATCGATATGTCGATATCTATCGATATATCGATATGTCGATAACTATTGATATATCGATATGTCGATAACTATCGATATATCGATATGTCGATAACTATTGATATATCGATGTCGATAACTATTGGTACGATAAAATTATGTTATTGTTGAGATTTCAACGAGCGCTACTATTTTTATTAATAAAATCCATTTTCGGGTTTACTCTCGTGTAAATTTACTATTTTTAGTTGCTCGACGTTTCGGAAACTTAACTTTGCTCCTTTTCTCAAGAGAAGCGCTACGTCACATCATCATCCATGCCAAATAAACGCAGTAATAAAATCTTTAGAAAATAGATCTTTTCGTCTTACTGACGATTGCTCAAAAAAAGAAGCACTTCAAAAACTTGAACAAAATGTTGCATCAAAATGGCTACTCTTTAGATAAAATAAAGAAGACAATCAAAGGGTGTAATCATGGCCTATGTATCGGTACCTGATTGATGGTTACAGAGGACCAGTCACAAAAAAACAGAAAAAGCTAAGAACACTTCAAATTTAGATATACAGTTTCAATTGATTGACATTTACGAAATCTAACAAAAAACTCTTGATAAAGGTAGCAAAGAAACGTCGAGTAACTATTAATAGTCACTTTACACGAGAATAAACCGGAAAATGGATTTTATTAATAAAACTCGATAAGATAACTATCCCTGTCGATAACTATCGATACGTCGAATATTTCTCTCAAATGAGGCGTGCAATTACCGCTTAATTACAGCGGTAATTGCATTGTAGAAAGCTAAAGAGCCCTGCGATAATTGCACATTTAATATGGTAACTCCATTAAAGTTGCAAGAACTGCATTGGGTTATTTTCATATTTTGTTAAAAGAGCCCTCTTGTCTTGTCGGGCTCTTTCGCCAAAATATAAAAGTAAACTCATGCAGTTTTTAGACACGCTTTCAAAAAAATTATCGGTAATATTATATCGATACCTATATATTAAAAACTATCGCCATAACGAGAACTATCGATATACCGAAACTTATCGATATAGCGGCAGTTATCGATCTTTCGATAGTTATCGGTGTATCGATAACCATCGATATTTCGATAATTATCGGCATATCGATAAGTAAAATATATCGATAGGTAAGTACCCGATACTTATATCGATAGGTGAAAACAGTTATCGCCCATCCCTAGCGATAACTATCGACATATCGATAACTATCGACATATCGATAACTATCGTTATATCGATAACTATCGACATATCGATAACTATCGATATATCGATAACTATCGATATATCGATAACTATCGATATATCGATAACTATCGACATTATTTCGATAGTTATCGATATTTCGATAACCATCGATAATTATCGGCATATCGATAAGTAAAATATATCGATAGGTAAGTACCCGATACTTATCGATAGGTGAAAACAGTTATCGCCCATCCCTAAACAGAATTCATTACCTAAACAACCCAAATTTACTCGGCAAAATACAAATCTCTTGTGCAATTATAAGTGATAAATTAGCAGCTACGCATGTGACAAATCTGCTGTCCAAATAGGTTGATGCTCAAGCGACGAGACAGTTTTTAATTTTAACCCGGAGCATTATAGATTGTTTTTTGGATAGGACATTGTCGATGGAAAGAAGGATATATCTAATATGGTTTTCTACTTTCTTCCTTCGGCTTTGGAGAGCTTGGATAAAAAATAACCAATCATACACTTTGGGAAAAAATTGGATAACATTAAACACCTACACTTGTGTCGAGTTAAATGCACATGCGCTATTGCTGTTGATTGAAAAAATGAGAGCTGACGAAACCATTAATTTCCTGCCTTGGCTATGCAGTAGCACAACCATCTATAATAATTAGCCGTGCTGAGAATTATGGCAACACTGAATGGTAGGCCGATTTCCTAATTTAACTTGACAGATTTTTATAATGTTTCTTGTGATATTTTCACGGTCATTTTTATCAAAAATGTTTTTACTGATTAAACAGATGTAAAAAGCCTAACGTAGATGTAATATTATGCTATTAATATTTAATACGTTCTTTACAGATGATTTTGTTTTTCCTCGAGAAGAAAACAAGAAACTTGGCTGTAATTCTGTTGGCCAAAATGAAGTACTTCCAAGTCATGAAATTATTAAGGGTACACTTGAAAAGGCAAAATGTGATGCTTTAACAAAATCAAGGGAACTAGACATGAATCTTTCGGAACCAATTCAAAATACAGCATTAGAACAAACCGATTTTATTCTGTCCAAAGACTTGCAACAAGATCACTCTGAAGAATATTTTGAATACAAATGTCCTGAATCAGAAGATGCTTTGTCAAGCCCAAAATAATGTATTCAATGAAGATACCATTGAAGAGCTGAATGATATGGAAGAAGAATTAAATTCGCTTTCCAGCTACGATTCACTGAATACCACAGACTACACTGGTCGCAATTCGAAAACATTAGACCCTAGTCTCGATCCTAGCCTTTTAAAAATAAAAATCAAGGACAAAAATTTGTTGGTGAAAAAATCAACACTGTGCTGGCTGTTTTCCGATAAAAAAGGGAAGTTATCCTCGGATAGAACTCTCAGATGCTAAAGTATGCAAAGTTCTCAGCAGAGTTGTTCAAAAATAGCAGCACCAAGTACGAATAGAACTAGAAATATAAAACTTCTGTCAAAAAGGGCCCCAAACATGAAAGATAGCGAAACTTCTGAAAGTGGAAGCTATTCAGAAAAAAGGGAAACGGAAAATGCGAGGGAAAATGAATGTTTTTCTGAAGAAGAGGAAAAAACAGGTTGTGATTGTCTTTAAAAGATGAAGAATACTATGCTGCTGCATACGATACATGGCACATTGACAGGATCATAGAGACTATAGATGGTGATACGTATAAAATGAAGTTTCTCAAAAGAGACCTTGATGATTACATTTGGCAAGAGCAAGATATTCAAATAGTTGCAAAGAAATATATTTTTTATGGTCCCAGTGGTCCCATTATTATTATTATTTTCGTCTTAGAAGGCAGGACAAGCTGAACATAGGGAATAGGTTCAAGATCTTAAAAAAAATGGATCTGTTTAACTTTGTTTTGAGGTTTGTTATTTCGTACCCACACACCATCTTTGAAATCCTTGAGAGAATACCATAGTCCATAATAAATATTTGTTTATATTTTTATTTGTGTGTATATAAGTACCTATGTTACCAACTAACTAGTGGCTAAAATGAATGAATATGTTTCCTGGTTAGATATATATGTCCGTGTCTAGTAACTTGAGCAGCTACCAAACATCTTTCTTAGTCGCCCAAAATCGCCTACAATCATCTGCAATCATTTACAATCATATGCAATCACAATGCAATCCTCTAAAATCTGACAATCGCGTCGCAATCCCCCTCGAGGATATCTATGGATGTTCGAGTATATCCGAAGATATCTCGGGATATCCGAGGTTATCTTGTCTAAAAACTAGGATATCTGGTGTACACAATTTTATGACAGGATGCCCCCTCGGGTAACACTGTCGCGAGTCTCGTAACATAAAAAAAGAACTAAATGAGTAGGTATATGTGTCAATGAAGGAGGATATTTCACTATGTGTTGAATTCCGAGCATTTCCCTAAACTAAAATGATGAAATGGTTAGTGCCATCCACTGGCTTAAAAGTTAAATGCATTAAACCGCATCTGGAAATCTACATAATTCAAGGGAGTTTTTTGAACTTTTTTGGAATAACTAGGTAGGTATGTTGATAATAAAATGTGAGAAGCATTCAACACCTTGTAGTAAGAATGTGCTGTGTAAGCAAATAGGGTCCACAAAATGAAATCAAGGTCCCGAGCCCATCTAGACACAGCACTGTGAACTAATCGCAAGGAATAAGGTATTACAATCATAATGGTTTCTGTCACCAATATTACATTTTAAGTTGCCTTCAAATTGAAAATATCAATTCAATTACTAAGAACAGACATAAATAGCTAGCGGCAAGCTCAGGGTATACAAATGATCTAATGTAAGGTGTGCGTAAACCAACCCCCTATTAAAACTATCATCTTTAGCATAGAAGCACAAGTGTACTACATACTGCAATTATGTGCATTAACCTACTACAACTCTTGTGATCGAGAGTAGGTATGTAGCTTAGTTGTAACTTTGAATAAATCTACAAATAATAAAACAACCACCTGCACCACAGTGCAAATTTGTCACACATTTCACGGAACTGATCCACTTCTCAATGAAACTAATAATACAGCAGGTGACATTATTGACTATGTGATTCCTTCCACAAGAAGAAATCCACGAGAATTGAAAAGAAAAATGTTAAAAGAAGGTTAAACATTGGGTCAAATTAATCAATGGAAGACATAGTGCAAAGTTTCGCTTAATAAATAGTAAACCATGCGATGTACTTACATTTCTTATTACAATCTTCAATGTTCAGATTCTTAAAATTAATAGCTGCACAATTTAAATCAAAACAATACACCCACTTAAGTTAATTGGTCATTAAAATGTCAAAGCTGCCATATTTAATTTTTTTATAGATCGCGGTGGCTAAAGTATCGTGATATGTATATTGTTTCTACATATTCAGTTTGTACGTGTGCCACATCTTTTACATAGGCAACACATCGTACATTTAGATGGATTGAAATAAAAGTGGCCTAAACCTTGGTCAATTTCAAATCAATTTTTTATCATTGACGTGTAAATAATTGTTATTGCAATTTGTCTTACAAATAAACTTATGGATTGCGAGAAAATACATCTACAAATTAGATTTTCTGTACAACTAAATTATTATTCAGTTCCTTCATACAATTTCTAAAGTCATTTGTAGTTTTTTTAAGATTGTCAAAGACTCCTGTTAACGCTTGTAGATATAAATGCCTAAACGTGTATAATCTTAATTTTATAATTCATGTCCACTGTTCTGTGCAGGTAGACAGTTTCGAAAAAAAGCGACGAGTCAAAAGGTGGCAAGAATTTACCACTGGCGAAAAGTAACGCCTGCAGCAGGATGCTCCTCATGAGCGCACCCAACCCCGTAAACATCGCTGCTGCCATTGGTGAAGATTTGAAACGACCGCCACCAGCAAACCCGCCAAATTTAACCGATAACAATCCTTAACAGCACCGGGCTAAACCTTACTCTTGTGTCTATCGAAACGGCAGAACTACCACCTAATGAGGTCGCTTAATGTGAAATTTTTAGATTACATTTACCAACTGGATACAACCCCTAAATTTTCAATGAACCTCCGCGAAACCCTATCAATTAATTTCTGAAGGGTTACCACATCGAGGGGTGAGTGGGTACCCTGTTTATAAGGAATTTGAACCCCTGCAAATTGACATTTTGCCATTTTTCTCAAAAACTTGAATTTTTACGATTCTTTTCCTCAAGTAACTATTCCTCGCATTGTAGTTTGGGTGTTATCAATAATAGCAAAGTAAACTCCATTTATCTTTAATCGCTACCGCATTATTCGAGCCACCAAATGCAACCCTATGATAGAAACTATTTTGGATCCTTCAAAACGACACAATTCAAATTCGTCCATATGCAAGAAGCACAGATTAAGGAGGATATCTAACGTGAAGACGTGCAAAAGAAGAAGCCAAA
>NW_022170249.1:18469803-18517888 GCF_008802855.1 Photinus pyralis | reverse complement strand
ATTTGCAGGATATTGTTACAAACTTCCCCATGTGTAAGCAACGGTATATCCTGAAAATTTATTTGCATTCACCAAGAGAAATGAGCAAAGGCAAAAAGAGGATGCAGCCAATCTGTAACAATTTCTTCACGGACACAATACATTCAATTTTTTAGCGTATTTCCAACGCTAACTACTACAGTTTTCAATATATTTAGTTCGTTCTTTTTGAATTCGGTAGCTTATAGCTCTAGTACCTGAAGCAAGAATTATTTCGATGATTAATGTGCGCATGCGCAGGCTGCGCAATATCAACTTTCTTATTTATTAACATATTTTTTTCAATTTTTAACCACATAGACTTCTGGTAAAGGCAAATATATCAGATAGTAAAAATCAGATGTGCGCATGCGCAGACTGCGCAATGCCAACTTTCTTATTTATGGAAATATTTCTTTGAAATTTTAACCAAAAATGCTTTCAGTAAAAGCAAACGTATCGGATATTGTAAATATCAGATTAATGTGCGCATGCGCAGGATGCGCAATACCAACTGTCTTATTGATATCGTTTTGAAATTTCAATCACAGACGCTACTGTTAAAGAATCTGTTGGAGATTTCTCTTTAAAATTTTAACCATAGAGGCCTCTAGTAAAGAAAAACAGCGCATATAGCTAAGGCCTTTAAGGAAGTACTGATCAATGCATAGAAAATGCGCTGAAGTTACTCGCCTTAGGGCGAAAAGTAACAGAACACCGTCGAAACGCATTATCTAGATGCCAAAAACATAAATTCATACCATGGCAACTTTGACAAACAGTGTTTAAAACCTTTAAAAATTCATTAAAGATACATGTCCAAGAGTTGAAAACGCAGCAATTCAACTGGGAGAACACGCTCGATGACAAGGTAAATTTACCATTTTTTAATTACCTATTCAGGTTTGAAACACTTGTAATTTTCATAGACAAAAAAAGGCTTTTAAATTCACTAAAAATTCACTGCACTAAAAATTAAAAGGAAAATTATGAGCGGAAAACAAATGACTTTTTTTACGAAAGAAAATATGTACGATGATCCCTTTCCTTCGTTTACCTTGTACAATCGCCCACTACCAATCAATTAAAAAAAAAATCGCAATACGCTGGAAGATAATGACTCTATAATAATGACACAAATTGGTTACCATAACCGGAGTAATTATTATTTATTTACATCGACATTACTATCGACACAGCAGTAAGAAAAGTGAAAATAAATCTTACATGTAGAGGTTCAGTTTTTTTTTATTGTCGCCCCGGGCTATTTTGGAAGTTATTTAGTAGAATCTCGAAATAATGTTCGAGGATAAATACTAAAAATCAGTTCTCGTAAATGTCACAGTTCTAATTACAAAAAATAATTGATAAAAGAGTTGTGTGGGATTAAAATTCATTTGTCTATATAGCTTTACATAATGAAGGAATGTTTTTGGCCCGTCCCTCGACTTTAGACAGGAATTCATAATGCTTGTATATTTCAAGCGATCGTGCAATATAAATTTTAATGAAATAATTGTAAATAACAACAAACGTTACTAATATATCCTTGAAATAAATTTCTCACAGTGATTCCCTTTCAATTTACACAATATTAACATTATCTCAATCACTATTATAATAATTTCGAGTGGCACGCACTAGAGAGTAAACACCGCCTTTTATTTTACGACCAATTTGATTTATTTGGCCACTAACGACTAACGAGCAATTGAAGTTCAGTGCTACCAGAAAGAGAGAGACACTTCGCGTGTTCAATCCGCACACGCCTTCCACGCACTGAACAGAACAAGTGAAATTTCCCATACTAAATGAGAGTGTAAAGTAATGTATATTTATAAATACCGTAAAGTTCAGGTATACTTTCCACTCCAAATCGTATACTATGCCAAGTATTTATAGAAAAGTGTATTTTCAAAACAACTACCTACCGTAAGTCGTAGATTATGTACTTTGAAGGTGCCCAAACGGGAAGCAATTTGCATCAAATGTTTCTCCTAAATTTGGACAAATGATGATTGAACACACTGGCCTTATAAGAAAGTCGCGCATAAACAGAACCTAAAATATTGTAATTACCTTATGCAAAAAAACAACTAATTAAGTAAAAATTTGACTGAATGACAGAATGAACTATTTTTAAATTACGATCTTAGAGCATTAATAACCAAATGAAATGCTAATAAAATTTTCTCCATATAAGTAGTGCGTCAAGTTCAACAAGTGACTATTAAATATAAATTGTTGCTGTCCGGATAAATAGACGTTTTGGTAAAAATCACGAAACTATTTATGCACAACATACACAAAGGTAGGAAATGATGAACACCAGAATGTATAAACAGTTTATGACAAAATAGATGAAAACTATGTCTTTGAAGAACATGACACTATTCGATTTTTCTTTTATTATCTCAAGAGGAGAAAACCTTAATATGCTATGTGACGAAACAAGGTAATCATGTCGCTTATTGCTTCCAAAGAATATCGAGAAAAATTAGAATTACAGCAGATACCTACAATTGAAGGGATGGAAGGTAATGTGGAGAAAGTTACTGAATTAATATAATTTAATTACTATAGTGTGAACCTACGGGGGACATTGAATAAACAAACATTCTTTCCAAGAAATGTGATGTTTTTGTTCGATATCTCTCTAGAGTTTAGATTCTAGATTTTTGTTTGCTATATTAGCGTAATTGTGTGTGGTTTAGGTTCCTACATCGATGCCAAAGTGAATTGCGCGCTAGTGTTGTAAATTTCCATTTGATTTTTCGAAATTTGTTTAATTGCTTTTATTTATTATCAAAAGAGGGGCATAACATCAAAATTTCATAAAAATCGCTCCGTAAATAAACAAGTATAAATTGTGCACAACTCTTGTGCAGGTAAAGCGCATTTTTTTAAACCGAAATAGCTTTTGTTTTGACATCACTAATGGATATCTTTCTTGCAGACGTCTCAATCACCCTTTGTGAGTACCCTCTTCCGACAATCCGTTCTTGATGTACATATAAGGGAATATACCCGATCACGATAAGAGGTCGAGGAGGAGGGCTATGGCTGGTAGAAATTAATTCCTTTCGTTAAGACCTTTCATTAGAGTATCATGAAGGATAAAACTAGGTCCACTCCCTCCCGCCCTTCCGCCCCGTACATTGATAAGAGGACAGAAAGAAGGGCAGTAGTTGGTAGAAAACGGTTCCTTTCGTTGAGACCTTTAATTAGAATACAATGAGAGATAAACGTAATTTTTAACCCCCAACCCCCCTCAGGCCCCGTCGTTCACTGACCTCAAAATGGCAGAAGTGGGTCCGGACGGCCGGACGGACAAAACGCAAACAATAGCACAATTTTTTTTAATTCTTAAAAATGCGTTAAATGATTGATGAATATAAAATCAGTGTGATGGTAAAGCAAGGAAAAAGTTGGATATGGCCAAGTATTTAGGGTTAAACATGGTAGCAAACAACACCAATTTTGGAGAAAATTTCATGACCGAAAGACACAAATGGACTTTTTTCCCTAGTACTTTCGAACAACACTTTTACTACTACCATTGACTAATACCCCCCCAATTAGTCAATGCTATACTACCTACCTTAATTTTATAGCATGATAAAGTAACATTTTTATAGGTTTGAATGAGTAGGATGAGCCGTTCTTTAATCGTAAGGAGAGATAAAGTGATCACTTTAACCGCAAGGGTAGATACAAGTGAAACAAATGATTGTGCATTCTAATGACATCTGTCTTTCTTATTTCAAATGCAAGATATGAAATGACGTTCAAAATATATGACAATACTGTTTCTATGGAAAAGGTCGCGACGACAGAACCTAAAGTTGCTATTTTTGACGTCACTAAATTAAATTCAAAATTGTCAGAAGCTTTACAATGGTTTGTATGGCTTCTGCTATAAAATAAAGTTTTGTATTATACACGACGATAAAGGGAAACTAACCATCTCGTGAATTAACATCTTTCACTCAATGGTTACAATGTCCGTTTATCGTCTTGTATAATAAATAACTATTATCTGTTCATTTGTTGATAAATAGTGCATTTCTAAACAAATATAAAATATAATGTTCTTTTAAAGAAGATACCCAAAGCATTTGGTACCATTGTTGAATGAATGAACGTCGGCTTGTTTAGTGGTGTAATTTAGTACACATTTTCAATTTGAAAATACGTGGCTAATGGAAATCAATCGCAATGGCCGAAGGCTAACAAAAGAATACCAAAAAGTGCCGAGGTTTTTACACCAGGGCTGATTCTTCTCGAGAACTTCTATCTTCTAACCATGAATGCAAGTGGTAATAAAATTTGACTAGGAGGATATGTTCCGAATGTGCTTCGATTAAAATAGTAGAAAAGATGTACCTAATCCAAAACACAGGAAATAATTAATCCTTGCTCCGTAAATCCAGTTAGGCCAGGTATTGTGGTGTAGTTACATACCCCTGCGGTTAGGCAACACACGTTACATCAGAAAGAATAACACTATGGGAACAAATATTTTTATACCAATTTCAAGTTTCAATTATTATTATATTTGAAAAATCAGCGTGTATTATGTAAGCATATTCTTGATTCTTTTCTTTTACTATTTACTTCACTCTACTGTATCGTTTTGTTTAATTTCTGAGGTCATTCCCGTATTAAATAATTAATTTGAATGCCCCATTTTAATCGAAATTGTCCTCTGTTCTGCCTAAATACGTGTCAGTGGTTATAAATCAATATACCAAAAGCATTAACTGGCAGAGTTGACGCTTGAGGCAACATGTACACATTGTGCCTTCATACCACCGTAGAATCTGCATAGAGCGTATTTTCTCTTCATGAGAAATACCAATTTTATCAGAGAGTCGATTATCTTCGAGATGCTGCTTCCGTCACGATCCAGTAAAAAGGGAAGTTTAAAGCTGTTTCGGAAATGTAACTGCCGCTATCATGCGGATGGCGTACTGCGGACGTTGGTCAATACCCATTACTATGAATTTACTTGCTTGGAAGCCATTGCTACTTCTATAATGCAACGCAATCCTTAAACTGCACATAAACCTTTAGGTATCAAACAAGGTATCCACTGTCAAATACAACAAACATAAATTATGCACATCTCTTGTATAGATATGTAGATACAGCGCATTTTTCACGAAAAAAAACGATCGCAGACAAGAATTGTTAGTAGCGTGCGAAAGTTATGGATGTTTTATTTAAACAGCTTATCAGCAGATGATTGAAATGAGAGGGGGAGGGAACTCTTCACTTGGTCAAGTACCGTAATCTGATATTTTTGAGTTATTCGCATATAAAAGCTTGGAAGTTGGACATCATCAATTTTCCTTCTGCGAGTACCTCCCGATAAAGGTTTAGTACATTACAATGTATTCACTTGAAATGACTTCGTATCGTACATCGGGTTTTCGCTATATAAAAGCCTATGGGTTCCAGATGTGTATCTATCAAAAATTACCTTTGGCATCCATCACATTCTTCAAAATCGCACAAAATCATTATTTATGTACCAATTTTGTTGGGAAAAAGACTAAACTAGATTGCATTTCGAGGCACCCGTTTTCAGTCAATAGATGATATAAAACAGAATTCGCGGTGAGTAGTTACTGAAGTCGATTCCAAAAAATGCGTTTGTTTTGATGGTTAGTTCGTTGGCGTAAGTGTATTATTTCAGAAGAGGCCTATTTTGAAGAGGATACAATAAATTTGGATGAATAATATGTACAGAGTGAGTCAACGATTGCGCGGAGTAACTTAATGCCTTAAAGATACGATTTTTCGATAGAGTGCTTTTGTATTATGATATGGTTGAATATTCTCCACATTTTAAAAATATTTGGAATTATACAGAGTGCGCTCACAAAGTAGGGCGCCAAAATGGAACATTTGTTTAAATAGAACCCCCTGTATTTGAATGCATTTTTTAATGGTTAATATCCGAAAAACTAGCATTAGTCAATGCTTTTATCCTGGGTTAAGTAAAAATCAAATAAATACATCTACTATGAAACATTAAAAAAATAGCGTACAGGGTGACAATTTTTATCTGCCTCGTCCAAAGCTACGATTAACCGTCGCATACGCACGAATGAGCATTTTTCTTTTTCATGCATTTTAATATGGGCTGTTTACTAAAAACGTAATCTAATTCACCTTGATTTCCGCAAACTCACTTTTTAAAACATGTGTAGCGCCGGTACCAAAGCGGCGATCACCAAGATTGCGCTCTAAGACCGATAGAGGGCGTCATGAAAAATGAGGGAGATCCGAGGCCTACGATACTTACAGGCCGGAGCGCTCGAAAAAGTCACGTGACGTTAGGAGTCATATGAAATACATTACGGCTTATGGAAAATCCGTGCGCGGCTCCACTATTTATTTTTTTACTCCGGATCCGTTCAACATAGAGCCACGAAATTTCAATGAGAGCTTGTCAATAGTACACACAATCAAATTATGGTGTTCGTTAATTTTTAATAACACTAAAAATAATTAATTTTTAGGTTTAAAGTATTGAAGATAAAACGATGTTAGTAAATCCGCGTTTTTCTATCTTTTATCATTTTAAAATTGTGTTTGTGAGATTCAAATTTACATTAAACTATAAAATTAAAGATATTATCAGTCAAAAGTATGGAGTATATCTTATATCTTCGTTAATATGAATTTTGCAGTACATAAAGTATTTTAGTTATACCTTCACGTGTTAAAGTGAAATGGGAAATTTACCTTGTCCGCCTAAGAGGCCTGGTAAGTATCGTAGGCTTTCATCTTCATTCTATGAATAAATAAAAATAACCTTTTGAATAAGGAAGTTTTAAAAAATAGCATTTTCTATCCAACTTACAGCAGTTTTAGTAAAAAGTACAGCTTGTAAGGAATAGGCAGTGCAGTTTTTTTTTCGTTTTCAGAAGTAACTGTTGTGTCGTTTTCTAAATCTTAGAATATTTCAATACTTATATTTAACATCGCCTCATCTTCTGCTAAATTACACGACGAAACAAAATCTTTGATGCAAAATACTCCTCTTGAATCTCACAAACACAATTTGAAAATGGATTACTAACAATTATTTGAAACATAATAATTCTTTTGCGCGTTCACTTATTCTTGAAATCGCGCTATTTACTTCAGCTGCTGAAAAAAAGGAAACAAGAAACCATTTCTTAAAAATTCCTTCTGAAGAACATTTTTGTGTCCTTTGGCCACAATTCATTCGATATATGTGATACAATTATAGTAATAACAAAAAAGTTTCTCGCATGTTGAATTTTTCTCTGCGCGGATAATAAATGCGCGATTTTGTAGGGCCTGTTAAAACTATACTAATATCAGATTAGGCATCATATACGCATAATTGGAGGCGCATATCATTCTAGTTTAAGACACCGAAAGGATTATAATGATATAGTTCCTAGAAAAAGAAATATGATGATGTAAAGATAGAAAAACGCGGATTTACTAACATCGTTTTATCTTCAATACTTTAAACCTAAAAATTAATTATTTTTAGTGTTATTAAAAATTAACGAACACCATAATTTGATTGTGTGTACTATTGAGAAGCTCTCATTGAAATTTCGTGGCTCTATGTTGAACGGATCCGGAGTAAAAAAATAAATAGTGGAGCCGCGCACGGATTTTCCATAAGCCGTAATGTATTTCATATGACTCCTAACGTCACGTGACTTTTTCGAGCGCTCCGGCCTGTAAGTATCGTAGGCCTCGGGGAGATACGTCAATGAAATTCATTGCCGTTGTTACCTTGTGCCTTGTGCTTGCATATGCAGTTGATCTGTTCATTATTTTAATTCATTAATTTAGTTATAGAATCGTAGTGTTAATTTATAGTTAAATAAACAGAAGATCTATAGTGGTGACCCCGATTAAAAAACGAGTTATATACCTATGTGAACAACACGATTAAAAATTCGGTTATCTCGCCTTCGCGCAATTGTCTGCGGTATTCTGATAAAGACACGCCATCTTGTCGATTCGTCGTTTAAAGATAATTTTAAATAACGACCTAATATGCCAAACGATAATCTTCCCGGTCAACCTCCCGCGGCTACTGAAAATGTGCCAACCGCTGTTTCCGTGGATCGTTGTAAATTGCCACCGTTCTGGCGCGCGAATCCTGAACTTTGGTTTGTACAAGTCGAAGCCGTCTTCGCTGTACACCGTATCACAACAGACTCTACAAAATACAATCTAGCTGTGGCGAACCTTGATCCCAATACGGTAGTCGAAGTTGCAGACATTTTGCGTTCGCCCCCGACTGCAGAGAAATATACCGCCCTTAAAACCGCGATACTTGCACGCTTGATGGACTCCGCTGATAGGCAATTGCACAAAGCTCTTACAGGTCTCGAGCTGGGCGACCGCAAGCCCTCACAGCTACTACGGCAAATGCAGCTTTTAGCCGGAGATCGCGCTTCAAATGATGTCCTTCGTGTAAAATGGCTCGACTTATTGCCGCCAACCACGCGACGTTTGCTGCAGGTATTTAAAGCATCCAATCTCGAGGAATTGGCAGTTGCCGCCGACGAAATTGAGGACCTCAACCCGACAGTGGTGTCCACATCAACCAGCAGCTCCAACCTGGCAGCCGTGACGCAGCCATTCAAACCATCGCACCCGCAGGCCGATATGGTTGCCGCCGAGTTGGTTTCATTGCGCACTTCAATCAATCAGCTAACCGCAAATATCAAGTCGCTGGTGGCAGGTGCTCCGCGCACATCAGTTGGGCCACGAAGAGGTCGCAGTCGCTCACGGACGCCATCTCAAGCGCGGGAGAGCTCTTCCACATCTGCTCGATCTGAACGCGTGTGCTGGTATCATAATCGATTTGGCTTGCAGGCGAAATATTGTCACTCCCCATGTTCATACGCCAAGGCTTCGGAAAACTAGGTCCACCGACGCCGCATAAGGTGGTCGCCGTTGGTGAGTTACTCATTGAAAACCGCCTTCTTGTCACAGATAAACGCACATCCATGCGATTCCTAGTGGACTCCGGATCCGTAATCTCACTCATCCCCAGAAAGGCGATATCAAAGCGCCTTCCACGGCAAGAGCTGGACCTGCACGCAGCCAATTCTTCTGTCATCGCAACTTATGGCACGAAAGAATTATCACTGAATATTGGTCTCCGGCGAGATTTTACCTGGCACTTCACCATTGCTGACGTCCAATTGGCAATCCTTGGAGCCGATTTTCTGCAGAATTTTGGCCTTATCATCGACTTGCGACAAAAATGCATTATCGACCCGCTAACATCACTATCGACTCCTGCTCAACTCGCGCCAGCAGAAGTGCATAGCGTGGCAATTGCTCCAGGTGTCAGTGTGCCCGACGGTGACCTTGGGTCCGTTTATGCGCGGCTTGTCCGTGAGTTCCAGAGTTCGCCGGCTAATCGCAAAACGATGGCAGTCCTGTCCGACTTTCCAATACAACACGTCATTGTTACTAATGGACATCCAGTTTTTGACCGTCCCCGTCGCCTGTCTGGAAAGCGTCTAGCAGCTGCGAAAAATGAATTTGAATTACTGTTGAAAAGTGGAGTTATCCGGCCTTCTTCAAGTCAGTGGGCCAGTCCTTTACATATGGTACCAAAAAAAGGTGGCGGTTGGCGAGCGACAGGAGATTATAGACGTCTGAATGCCACCACAGTCCCTGACCGCTACCCTCTACCTATCATAGAGGATCTTCTACAGGAAAGCAAAGGATCGGTATTTTCCGTCGTGGATCTCCATCGCGCTTTCTATCAAATCCCTGTGGCAGCCAAGGATATTGCAAAAACCGCCGTTACAACGCCTTTTGGGTTGTACGAATTTATTGGTATGCCAATGGCACTTCGCAACGCCGCCCAGACCCTCCAGCGGACAATGAATCATCTCCTTAAAAAAATGGATTTTGTCAAATGCTACGTCGACGACATCTTGGTCCATTCCAAATCGCACGAAGAGCACCGGCATCACCTCATTGAACTCTTCACAGTGCTTCAAGCTGCAAACCTCCATCCCAATTGGGCCAAGTCAACACTGGGCGCATCACAGGTAATTTTCGCAGGCTATGATGTTTCGAAAAACGGCTTCAAACCACCCGCTGCCAAGGTGCAAGCGATTCTCGACTTCCCAAAGCCACTCGATTCAACTGAGCTCCGGCGTTTTTTGGGTGTGATGAATCATTATCGTCGTTGCATCCCTCATGCAGCCCACCTGCAGGCTCCATTGACCGAGTTTTTAAAAGGAGCTGCAAAAAAGCAGGTTAAATTACAGTGGTCTGAAGCGGAAGAAAAAGCATTCATCGATTGCCGCGCAAGTATCGCTAAAGCTGTCGGCGCCGCCTTTCTCGAGCCCGCAGCCCGTCTCGCACTTCGCACGGACGCTTCTAGCAACGCCATTGGCGCCGCCCTAGACCAGTGGCAAGAAAACAAATGGGTTCCTTTGGCATTCTTTTCCCGCAAGCTCTCCCCCACTGAGCAACGATACAGCACCTATGATCGTGAGCTCCTTGCAGTGTTCGCTGCAATCAAAAACTTCAGGCGAATCCTTGAAGGACGCCCTTTCACAATTTTCACGGACCATAAGCCGTTAGTATACGCCCTCGCCCAACGTGCAGATAAGGCATCTCCCAGGCAAGTAAATCATCTGGATTTTATCGCTCAATTTGATGCACGATTTGAGTTCACCCCAGGAGCAGAGAACTGTGTCGCTGACGCGCTCTCTCGCTCATGCACCATCGCATGGCCAACTATGTTAGATGCGGCCACAATAGCGACGGCCCAAGTTACAGATGAGCAACTGCCACACTTACTCCGTAAGTCAAAAATCAAACTGCGTTCCCTCAACCTCGACGGCCACATGCTTTACTGCGTGGCTTATAACAATTTATTGAAACCGTACATACCAGTTCAATTACGACGTCAAGTCTTCGATGCTGTTCATAATCTGGCGCACCCAAGTGGTCGCGCCACTGCAAAAAAGATACAAGAAACGTACTATTGGCCCAGCCTAAGAAAAGACGTCTTTCGATGGGCACAGCATTGCGAAAAGTGCCAACGTGCCAAGGTCTCTAGGCACAATCGCGCAGAACTTGGTAAATTCGACACACCGAACACAAGGTTCCAACACATCCATGTGGACCTCATCAAGCTTCCACTCACGGATGGGTTACAATTTTGTTTAACGGTGATAGACCGTTTCTCTCGTTGGCCTGTCGCAGCCCCCATTACAGACAAGTCAGCCGAAGTGGTTGCCCGAGCGCTTTGGGAGAATTGGATTTGTATGTTTGGAACACCGCTCACAATTACATCTGACCAAGGTAAGGAGTTTGACGCCAAATTAATTGCCGCTCTATATCGTAGAATCGGAGCTAAACACCAGCACACGACTCCTTACCATCCTAAGGCAAATGGCATGGTGGAGCGGCTCCACAGAACGTTAAAAACCGCCCTTATGTGCCACCCACAGACACCGTGGCCACAAGCACTGCCCTTGGTTCTCCTCGGCATGCGTACAGTTTTAAAAGATTTGCAAGCCTCACCGGCGGAAATGGTTTTTGGAACCTTGTTGAGAATACCGGGAGAGTTCTTTCGCACCCAAGAACCGCCCGTCTCTGAAACAACTTTTTTGGACAAACTGCGCTGTCTCTCGCAAGCCATCCGTCCAGTTCCTGCGTCGAATCACGCAGGAAGCAAACCATTCTTTTTCACAAGCTTACGCACCTGCACCCACGTGTTCTACAAGATTGGGAAAATACGCAGCCCACTGGAGCCTCCGTATTCAGGTCCACATCTGGTCAAACGCCGTATTAACGATCGCAACTACGTCATCGAAGTAAATGGGAAAGAAAAAACAATTTCCACAGACGACCTCAAACCTGCATTCATTGAATTCTGCGAACCCAGCAAGCCGACTTCTAGATTAATAGACAGCAGTCCAACTCCACCTCTGTTACAGGATCCTCAGGTATCGCCGCCAAAACCAGCTCGAATGTCACATGCTACAAAAAGAAAAATGGTGTCGTTCCCTGCATCTTCAGAGCAGCTCACTGGGGAAGGAGTGGATGTAGCGCCGGTACCAAAGCGGCGATCACCAAGATTGCGCTCTAAGACCGATAGAGGGCGTCATGAAAAATGAGGGAGATACGTCAATGAAATTCATTGCCGTTGTTACCTTGTGCCTTGTGCTTGCATATGCAGTTGATCTGTTCTTGTTCATTATTTTAATTCATTAATTTAGTTATAGAATCGTAGTGTTAATTTATAGTTAAATAAACAGAAGATCTATACATGTTCAAACTTGTCTTTAAAATGATCTTCGGATTTATTTATAGTAAGTATTTTTCATGAAAAAACCGCTAAAACTTCTACACGATTTAAAAATTTTCGTGTGATTATGCCTCTATATACAGATCAATCACTACCGCTGCTGGCTAATTCAACATCAATCATACAATCTATCATCTTTCAAATAAATTGTTTACATTTTCTGATATCTCATCCATTATGAACCTAACGCGCTAACAAAGTGACGGATAAGTCTTCGGCAAAAGAAAAAAATAGAACATAAAGATACTGATTCAAACTGTCGGCAAATTTGTTTCCTGCTTATTAACAGTAATTGCTGATCTTGGACTAATATTTATTTTAACGATCATTTAATTTATCGTAACTAATTTTTGTTCTGTTTCTTTAATCGTTATATTAGAGCAAACAGTGTGAGCGCGGTATTTTTATTACAATAACTAATAAGTAATTGATTTTAACCGAAAAAAGAATGCAGTCAGACAACATAGCATAATGAAGTGTCAATGTCAACAAACATGCCCTACATATCTGTTACAACCAAATTCCATCGATCGAAGAAGTGGGCGCAAATTTGAGTTTTGTTGTAGTTTGTGAGGTATACAGTGCGGACGTGAATAGTCTCCTCTGCCCTCTTCTAAATTGGTAACGGTTTGAGATATCGATTTGAAATGTGGGGCCGAAGGGAAGGGGGTGAGTAAGGTATATTTGACAAAAATGGAAAATCAGTATACTTTCTCAAATGCTTGCGGAAATTCAAATAGAAGTTTAGGGGATTTGTCACCGAAGTATATTCAAATTTTCACAGCTCTCCACCCAAACCGATGGGGCAAAATTTATTTATTTAAAACAGGTTCTGAATAATAAGCGCTATTTTCTCTCTTATGAACATTTTTTAGTGTATTACATTTCCCATCCAATTCACTATAAAAAAAACAAAGAGAATAATTAAGCTTTACACTCCGTTGATTCATTTCGAATGTAAATACAGTAATGATTGCGATCTCGACTGTTATCCATGTATCATTCTGAAATTTCGTTCCCAACCTAGACACTATATCGATTTCCCTTCAGGGCGTGGTTTGTTTCGCGTTTTCAGTACATCTGCAGTTTCAGTGTGCAAGTGGAACGATGAACCCTTTACCTTTCCATTGATTACTAATGTAACGATGTTTCTGCATTTGCGTGTAACAGTCTGTACAAGACACAACGGAGATTATAATAATCTATACAATTGACGAGAAGAGCAAATTTATTTGAATACCAAGGAGCTGATATCGCTGTATTTTAACGATCATCCAATCACGATTTCATGTTATCTAAATTAGCACATAAAAACTTAATGGACGTATCTCCTTTTTAAGACATACATATTTTCCAATAGTTTTCTAGTAATTGTAACTCATTTGCTAACACACATACGTGAACTTTTAATTAAACAAAATTAACGCCTCGGAGCTAACTTTAATTTATGGGCTTGACCTTTTGACACAAAGTTAAAAGACCGAAATTTAATGTTTTACAGGGATATGAAATCGGAAGCACTTTAAAGACATCTAAACATTACTTCACTTTAGGACATTCAAATCAAACAGAGTAACTTCCATTCAATATTTGTCGTAGACACATGAAATGTACCACTGAAGTTTCTGACAAAGCGATCGTCGTCTCCAACTTTATCTAAAAGCTGAAACTGAAATTTGATAATGTTGACAAACATTTACTCACTCTACCTCGCGCCTTTTAATGAAAATCAATAATGAACGCTGATTTCTTTAATGCGAGCAGTATCGTCCTTTCTGTTTTTCTGTATAGCAACAAAAACCAATAGAACGAAAGGCGAAGAGCTTCAGAAGTTTTATTTACACGAGTTTAGTAGGAATTTAATTTCCGTGTTAAGGCGTTCATGCAAACATCTCGTAGTCAGGACTTTTTCAATTTTGTAGCAAATCTTAAACTTGGATTTATTTTGTGTTTCATCTTCTAGAAAATAAGAAAACAGATTGTTTCCACTATATTTGCGAGGGATGTTCAAATCATTTTAATTTTATTAGGACATTAACAAATTAATCATTATTTCGGACTACCCATTTACTATCTTTCCATTAGCTTACTGATTCCTATTTCGTGAAACGGTTTTGGTTCTTCCACAAATCCATAAATGCGATAATAACAGAATTGAAGTTAAATTTCTTCCCTAGAAGTTCTTTTAAGGGACACAAACGGATCAAAATCACATCCCTACCATTGATGTACACCCTTCAGCGTAACTTATAGTTCAAATTTGATCGCAATATCTCAAAAACTGCTGGAGATATAAAGAAAAGACTTAAAAAATCTTGAAATTTTAACACCCTGTGCATCGGTAATGGAGCGTTTACGGACCTATGTTTATATAAACTTTTACTCATACAATAGATTCAAGAATTAGTCCTTTCCGTATTTACATCATATCTAGGAACAGCCTGTATACAGAGGGTATTTACGTCCGAGCTCAGTAACATTTAAAATTAGGAAATTTCGCACTTTAAATGTGAAATGTTGGCAATCGACAGTATTCTACAAAAAAACAAAACGGACCAACCACCAACCACAAAAGATATTTCCTAATTTAAACAAGTTTGTAGTAACAAAAGCGTTAAATTCACTTTCAACACACACTGTACAAAACGCAAGTGTGCGTGCATTTTATGCATCTATTTACATTAAAGCAACATACCATTAAAAATTGTACATCCTTATATTGAACAGAATACAATATTCGTAGTGCTCACACAACACATAATAGCGATGATATGAAAGTAATATTAAAATTCGCATAATTTGTAAACAATCCCTATTAAAGCGATTTATAACGGCAATAACATGAAAAATACATACGTTCTTAAACGCGAACGTAAGCCATTCGAACGAATCTGACACGATAATAATAAATTGCGCAAACTGATTGAACAAAGCAAGCACTTTATTTATTGACCATACATAATTTATATACACACTTGATTGATGGCAATTTCATTTAGTAAATCTACGCATACACATCTCCCTAAATACGACATGGAAAAACGTTCACATAATTCGTCTCCCTAAAGTAAATGGCTCCTGCTCCTGGAGTCCACCACGCCCGCTCTTGAAAATTGCTTAATTACACAATATACAGGGTGTCTTAAATTGAGTAGGATAACATGGCTATCTTTGTTATTATTATACTTACAGATTCGGTTAAATTGGCAAAGTTGTGTAGTTTTTTTGTGCTAATTTCCGATGTGATATTTTGAAAAAATAATTGGTTTCGTAAATAATTCAAAAGAAGTGAAAATCTCCATTTTTAAAAAAAATCAAATATTTTAGTAGCAAAGAGAGCTATCGAAAAACGTTTCAAATAAAAGTTGCAAGATGGGATGGGATAAATTCAATGAACGTGGAAACAAATTTTTTCAAATGGCGGTTTTCGAGTTATTGACATCAACTTCCTTATTTTAAATGGACGCCATATTGGATTTTTACGTCACTCGATACTACTACAGTGATACTAAACACTTACTATTTCATTTGAGAATCAACCTTACATTTTTGCCTCGAAGTTTACAATGTATTTCTTATGGCAATAATTCCATGGCCGTGCCGATGGTGACTATTCGAGAAAATAAACGAAAGAATTTGGTTTCAATCATAATCAGCCATGGAATTATTTCCATAAGAAATACAATGTAAACTTCGAGGCAAAAATGGAAGGTTGGTTCCCAAATGACATACTAAGTGTGTAGTATCACTGGTTTTGTAATTTTTTTCTCTATCGAGTGACGTACAATTCCAATATGACGTCCATTTAAAATAAGGAAGTTGATTTCAATATCTCGGAAACCGCCATTTGAACAATTTTTTTTTCTGAGCATTGAATATCCCATCGAATTTTGCAACTGTTATTTGAAACTTTTTTCGATAGCTCTCTTTGTTACTAAAATATTTGAACTTTTTCAAAATGGTGATTTTCACATTTTTCCAATTATCTACGAAATCAATTATTTTTTTCAAAATATCGCATCGGAATATCCATCAGCATCAAAAACTATACACAACTTTGCCAATTTAACGGAATCTGTAGGTATAAAAATACCAAAAGATAGCCATGCTATCCTATTCAATTTAAGACACCCTGTATAGGACACTCATAAATGACGTGCTTGGTATTCGGAATTATTACAACTATTAAAATTGGACAATTTCATGTTTGTGAATAAATTATTTTCTCTGCACAGAGGTGGTCAATTTTTATCCTTAGGGTAACTGTTAAACTATAAGTGATAAGAGAAAAAAATTGACAGTCTCGATATGTTTATTTTTTAGATAGACCTGATGTGAAAACCAAAATGGTCTACAGTCTTTGAGTTATGGGCAATAGGTGAATTCTTCGATGTTTAGATGAAAGCCTATAATTTCTTTGTTTATAAAGTTATCGGAAATGTGTATTACATATGATTGCTGCATAATCCACAGTTTTCCAAATAAGTACACGGAGTCAACTACAAAAGTTATCGGACCTCATTTTTTAAATGGAACACCCTGTATAATAATAATAATAATGTAAATACTCTATGATAGTGCTGCGACTATATCAGATTCGTCAAGTAGCGTAGATAAAACGAACACTAAAGAAACAAAACAAAAACATGTACTACAAAAGAAAAAAAGTAGTAATAGTTACAGGTGCCATTCCGCACTTAAAAATTCATTTTTTTATTCTCCTTTAATTATACAATCTGCCATAGCTTATTTAGCAATAAGTATTTAATAGGATTGAATTAATTATTACAAAATGACATGTGGGGCAGAATTCCATCGAAGTCTCCCCTTACATTTTTAATATGTGATGTATGCTATGAAGATAATATAGGTATAGTATTTGACAAAAGCAGTTTACAGTTTATGTTAAAATCTTGTAGGTAAGTCAGATGGTTTGAAACGTTTAAGTCTTCTGGGTTCATCATTATTGTCCATAAGCTGGTGCACAGAATCGTTGGGGGGAACGCTCAGTCTGTCTTTGTATCTTACACTGAAGTTTTTAATTTCACTTTTCACTGTGGGAATTTGTAGATCACTTAAAATCACCTTATTTGGGACGTACCATGGCGCATCAACGATCATTCTCAGTACTTTATTTTGGAACCGGTCAAGCATTGCTAGGGTGGAAGTAGCTGCAGTGCCCCATAGGGATATCCCGTAAGTCCATATTGGTTTAAGAACTATTTTGTAAATTAGTATTTTATTTTCCAATGATAGTTTAGATTTTCTACCGATAAGCCAATATAATTTTTGTAGTTGAAGGCCGAGTTGCTTACGCTTGGTAAATATGTGGGTTCTCCAGGTGAGTTTCCTATCTATATGTAGACCCAGATATTTGACCGTCTCTGAGTGTGGTAGTTGGTGTCCGTTGAAGTTCACTGGAGGGCAATTTTCTTTCCTCATTGTGTAGGTTACATGTTGGGATTTAGTTTCGTTCACTCTGATACGCCATTTTTTGGCCCACCACTGGATTTTGTTGAGGTGAGCTTGGAGATATCTTGAGGCAGCTTGTGGATTGACATGAGAGGCCAAAATGGCCATATCGTCTGCATAGGTCGCTGATGTTGTTAGACGTGATGTGGGTAGGTCAGCGGTGTATATTAAATATAGGATAGGGCCTAAAGCGCTGCCTTGCGGTACGCCGGAGGAGATGGGGTGTAAATTTGTATTTTCATCTTTGTATTTGATTAAAAAGTGCCTGTTTGTGATGTATGATTTTAGTAGTTCAAACATCTGGTAGGGTAGGAACAGTTTGAGCTTATAGCATAAACCTTGATGCCAAACTCTATCAAAGGCTTGTTTGACATCCAAGAACACTGCAGAGCAGTATCTTTTTCCCTCCAAGTCTCTGTAAATCTTGTCGGTTATTCTGTGTACCTGCTCCACGGTACCATGTTGTTTACGGAACCCGAATTGATGTTTAGGAATTAGTTCTTGTTCATCTAGAATTGGCATTAGTCTATTCAGAATCAGTTTTTCAAGTACCTTGGACAGAATGGGTAGTAGGCTTATGGGCCTGTATGATGTAAGTTCCGTAGGTGATTTACCAGGTTTCAAAACCATAATTATTTGCGCTGTCTTCCCATCGACAGAATAAAAAGGGTGTAATTTAAGGTATTTACTTACCTCATTTTTTAATTTATTGAAAGATAAAAGACGCAGATTTGAGGGTAACCTATTATAACATTTTATCCCGTAATAGTTACTACAGTTCCGAGATGTTGTAAGTCGAATAGATTTTGAGCTAATATTGTCTCTACACCTAGTGGAGTATTCATGTATGTTATATGAAAACTGGTAATCAGCAATGTTTTCTTTTATGAATAATATACAATGTAGAATGTACCAGCTGGGAAGGGTTAAAATACCATGTTCAACAAACTTACACCTACAACAACTTCTGTAGCCTAAATTAGTGAGTATCCTAATCGCACGTCTTTGTATAGCAAAAATCCGTTTAACCTCAGAAGAATGTCCCCATGCAATTATGGCGTAGCTCATTACTGAGTGGAAGTAACCATAGTAAGCATTTAGCATAACTTCATGAGATGTCATTGATTTCAAACTCCTCAAAACAAAACATGCTTTCGACAGTTTTGTGCACACCTGATTGCAGTGCACAGACCAATTCAATTTCGGGTCAAGATATACACCCAGGAATTTTGATGAACCAGTATTATTGATTTGATCAATTTGTTTTAAACTAAATATGCACTTAACTGATTTATCATGATTTACGAGCAACTTATTATCCGTAAACCACTCTTCAAGAGTATTAATACCGGTGCTTGTGTAGTCAGTTATGGTGTTACATCTATTTAATAAAGTAGTATCATCTGCATATAAAATTAACTCATCATGCTTGGTTACCGGAGCAATGTCGTTAATATATATTAGGAAAAGTACTGGGCCAAGTACTGAACCTTGAGGCACGCCTGTCTCAATTTGCTTAAAACCCGATGCACAGTGATTAAAACATACATACTGAATTCGATCGTTCAAATACGATTCTAACAACATAATGCTTTTATATTGGAAATTATATTTTGGAAGTTTACTATTTTAATCTAACCGACAACATAATAAATTCTCTTTTCAAAACTATAGCACACCGGGGATATTTTTTTAATATTAACATTTTATAATTAATATTTTAAAAAAATTACAAATTTTCTTTTTAATCTTTTTTGACTTAAAGCCTTTTAAAAAATGAGGTCCGATAACTTTTTTACTTAACTCCGTATACCTATATTGAAAACAGCAGATTATGCAACAAAAATTACAAAAAAAGTTTGTAATAAACACCGATAAATTCATAAAAAAGAAGTTAGGTTTTTATCCCAAAATCGAAAACTGCATAACTCAAAAAGAAAAGAAAAGACTAGACCAGTTCCGTTTTCAACATCGAGTTTATCTATCGAACAAATTTCCTAGAAAAGTTGATATAGAAAACTGTGTGATATGGTACCCGGCATGCTAGATTTCATAAATTCTCTAAATATAGAATCACGACTCCATTTTTTGTATATCAATCATATGCATATTTTATGTTGCCGTACAGCAAATTGTTTACTCTTTTCAAATGTCTTTCAAAAACGTTACCTACTTACTCATTTGAAAAAAAAGTTGCATGGATTTCCGGTTAAGCCGAAAGTAATACCGGCAATTGCGACCGGACATATTGTAATGTCAAATAAATTATACTCGAAAAATCATTCGTGACTCGACAAATAAAAGAAATATTGAGATACCCTCATATCTCGAATGCACTGTATATCTCGGTAAATATCGACTGTATACCAATTTTTTCTACATTATAAAAGTTGTTTAACATTTCCTTTCTATTTAATTAGTTCCCATAATAAGACAACAATCAGTTGTATTTATGTCAGAAAACAAATGAGTAACGAAAAACAAACATTTATTCAAACAACAATGCATGCAGGCTCATTTGATATATTATATTGTTTTTCTCTTTTCGATGACGGTGCCCTTATACAAGAAAATTTTTCAAAAAAAAGTAAAAGCTCTTTATTACGTAATTACATAATAACATTAATCTAGTTATCCTACATCAAAATAAAACAAATGAACATGTATAAGGGTACTAACAGTTAGTTACGTTTTTAAATATCAGATAGTATAGGACATTATTATCAAAAGTTGAACGTTTTTGGAGGAGCGAAAAGATGACAGAAAAATATACAGGGTGTTCCATGTAAAAGTGAGATTATTAATATGAAGTTTTGCAACATTGAATTAAGCTACAAAAAAACACCTGTCAGCTATTTTTTAATGTTTCATAGTAGGATGTATTTATTTGACTTTTACTTTACCCAGGATAAAAGATATAGAACGTGGAATCAAAATTTAAGTAATAATTTTCACAATAAACTCAAGCTTGAAAATGTCAAATTTTTCTTACAAATCGAATTATCTTTAAAACTACTAGTTTCACAGATATTAACCATATAATAAAAAAGATGTATAATTTCACGTAGGATTAAAAAGTGCATTCAAATACAGTGAGTTCTATTTAAAAAATGTACCATTTTGGCGCCCTAGAAAGTTGTATATTTTAATGAGTTCTGACTGCCGTTTTTTGGTATAAGGACAGTATTAACACCCTGTACAATCGACCTGCTTAATAATTATTATTTTGGATTTAGCATAAACTTGTTTTATCCTATATCTCGGTGAGGTGTTTGCAGCTATATTCGAGTCGATAGTAGAAAGTTCAGGGAAATTTGCGAGCAGATTCTGGAATCAATAACGAAGCGAAGAAATTAACCAAATTTTATAATGAATAATATTAGCTCTGGTTTAGTTGTAAATTTGCCAGAATTATATTATGTGATTTTTCTCTCGATTCAATTCAGTTTGATTAATTATTGGATTCCCACAACTCTAACCGCGGAAATGTTTACTGTGAAACCGAACCTTTATACGAGTGATCAATCTTGATAAAGTTTGGTACAGGATCAAAGCAAACATCAAATTTCCCAGTAAACTAAAAGAAAAGTTGGCTCTCCACCGTACGTGCTCGGCAATTTTTAATTCGACACTTTACCCTTATACAACATTAAACTCTGACATTGAGCAATAACCCGCCATAAACTCTCTTCATTAAAGTTAATTCAAACAGCCCACTTAATGAGCATTATCACATTAAAATTGTTTGTCATACGTTTATAATTACACACGCGTGAAAATGTGGCAGCTGCCATACCTTTGAACAGAATTTAATTTTCTATCCAGTCAACGACGGGTAGCCAAATTTCAAACCACATTACTAACGCTTCCGAAGTCCCCTACCTAAGTGGGTAGTGGTGTAATTAACACAAACTGTAAAGATCATATTACATTCCAATTTCAATCCGGTAAATTTAGCATAAATTTGTCAAACACTTCACTTATTTCATCTCTCAGAACTCGACACGTGTTTGCATAGATGAACATCGTCACATGCACCTGTTGCCCATCGGACCTGAGAAGGTAAGCCGCATTTCTCCGTAAAACTAATAAGTAATCACTTATGCCCATCATCTATAAATGTAAAAAGCTTGTCCTCGTCGACGACAAATCAACGCCCATCCTAAACTGTTTAGACTAAAATTATACCAAAAATAAATAGAAACGCGCTCTTTCAGAAGCCAAATTTTTTTTCACAGTTATAAAGTAAATTGTAAATACAAGAATACTCTGTTAATCGTATTCGATTTTTGGATTTTCTAAAGCTGATCGGTTTAGTTTAAATATTTCCAGGACGGTGGTATTTTATAAAATAACTTCTGCAGTAGGTACGTTTGGTAGATGGTCAGACCATAGCTGGATCGAATCTAAGTTCGTATATGAAAGTCTTGTGAGTTTGATTGGTAGAGCAATCTATTTTGCAACGCAGAACATTTAAAATTAAAGGTAACTTTTTTGTCAAGTCATCCGGAAAAAATCTCTTATTAGGCCCATGTTGAACAAAATAACAACGAGAGTACATCGAAAACAAATGCTTCCAATTGGTACATCGCTACTTTCTATGCGAAATGCATTTTGTCACTCTTTGTCACTAGAATTTGAGATCCCAATGGTGAGAAGGGTAAAAACGCAACCCTGTACTATATAAAATGTAAAAGTAATACACCTTTCTTTGTGAGATATGCAAATCGCACTTATAGATTGTAATTTAGGGTGCGAATGAGGTAGGGTCACACTGGTTATTTTTCGCAACTGAATCCGTTGACCGCACAATTTGCGAATAAATCATGGTGGTACAACAGCAACTTAAAAACATTATTTACCGTTTTTTGAAATAGGAAATAAACAAAATATAGATTCGCAAAGAGACTAAAACAATATTTGCGTGTGGCATAAATGTTCAACCCTTCGACATAAATTTTCGATACAGAACGTGCGTTATACTTCACCCCTTTGTAAAGTTGCTAACGAGGCATATCTTTGTGAATATAACTATTCGACATGCTGAAGGATATAGAGGTCGTAAATTACGTACTCGTAGTCATACACTTCTTTAGATGTCAACACATTTTTGTTAACCGTCGACAACTTAATATAGGGGTATAATTTAAACACAGTAGATAACGCTTATGAAGAACGCCCCATTTGCCTACATAATGACAGATCTAGGGTTAAAAATAGTAGTATCGATCATTTTTTGTTTGGAATGTTTCAAAAATAATCATGAGTTGGTTCAGATGGTCCTACAGTTTTTATTTTATTTCGAGGTTATAGTAAAATGTATATGTCGTAGTCTTTTCACGTAAAAGCCTAGTCATTTAGAGAAACGCTGACAATTTGACGTGGGGGGTAGTTTCCCTGCCCCTTCTAGTAGTAACGGATACTATTTATCGATCTCAAAGGGGAAGGTTAGCAAATGTGGAGGTAAGCTTAGGGCGTCGACACCCGCAGGTAACGGTGAGTTTAGCCCAAGGTTACAAAATGGGTACATCCAACAAGAATTAGTATATAACGTAAAACGTGTATGGAACTCGAATCCTACAAGAAATCAAAGGTAACCCCCCTTCTTTGACGACCTAAAATTTATCTGCCTTTTAGGTAAGAGGGCTAATCGTAGATAAAGCAATGATTGTCGATATTCGGAAGATGACAATTACAATTCTATGCGTTCTACTTTAGGCTTTCAGATGTTTTTTTAATCGACTTCGATGCGGCTTACAAAGAAAAGGACGTGAAGATGCACACCAAATCAAGACAAAGCAAAATGCGCTGTCATTTCTGCGCGGAAAAAATTGCGTGGTTACATTCCATTAATAAGTGGAGCCATTTATCAAATCGCTTCAAATGTTACGAGGGTGCTTCGACAAGTAATAAACCGTAAACAATGCTAATGCTCCGTAATGAAGAAAACAAACCGTTACATTATTAAAAAAAAAGTGACATTCAGAAGCTGTCAAGTGTTTGTGTGTGGCCTTGTTTATCGCAAACCTTTGAACGACCAGAATATTAAAACTATTAAGAGAAAAAAAGTAATTTTAAGATTTTTTTTATTTATTAATTATCGAACGCTTGCGTGCGAGGTAATTTGTTTCAGTAAACTTTGCAAGCTTCTCGTATATTTCAGCAATTTTGCTCTAATTTTCATTTACTGTGTTGCGGAATAAATGTTTGTCATTGTCAATCTATTTATTGTGTCTTTAATCAAACCCATTGTGCGATTCGGATAGTGTTCATGTCAGATTTTTCTTTTAGAAATATTTTGGACCCTTGATTAATGAAAAAAAGGGTTTGTTATGGTCACTTTGTCACACAATTTTTAAAAGCCGTCTCGGTAGTATTGAGAGGAACAAAGTTAGACAAACAAATAAATGCCGCTTTCTACACAGGCCTACACTTTGAAACAGTAACGTCCCACTTCCAATACGTATCATTAATATGGTTTACGTTTATTCTCATTCTGTTCTTATATTCATAGTCTATTCAACATTCAAAAACGTTGAAGTTATAAAAAAATTAACACCCTATTATACCCAATTAATACAACTTCCTGTCATGTTAACATAACAACAGTTTAATTCAAATGTACACGTACTCGTGAATTTATTATGATGATCATACGCTTCCCTTTGTTCACATTCTAAATAAATAGAGATAATGTACTGTTTGTTAATATGTAAACGTTGACTAAGTAAGTAAACCTTCACGAGAATTTATTGGAGAAATTTTATAAAATCCCTAATTGCAGTTGGCGGTCTGGTTTTAGATTATTATGCATAATTCCAGTGCAATTTTTTTAATCGAGCTGGTTTTAGTCGATCTACTGGACTATAGCAATATCATTATTTCAAGTTGATACGATCGCTGCATGCAACATTTTAAAAAGTGTGTCGGATTTACGATAGTAAGAGTTAACCTGTAAATAATACGTTACACTGTGTCATGCAAAGTAAATATGTTTTGTTATTATTCGATAGGTAGTAAGAGAAGGCAATTGCACACTGTGTATGTTCAGTACAAATTGTAGAGGGCACAAAAAAATGAACTGCCATAATTCACGTCCCAATTGAATGAAGTAGTTTAAATACAATGAACGATGAATATAAACCAGTTTTGGGTGGCAAATGCGAGTTGGATGTCTATAACAAAGAGCTGGAAAATAGACATCCAACCAATTTAAACTTATGCACTTTTTTTCACTCATACGAGATTCGAAAAAAAACGTTGACTGTTCATCATGAGAACGCTCCAGCCCATTCGACCCTCAAAATTCGAAAATTTTGTCCAAACACACTAACGCTGTTCTTCCCTACCAACTCTTCCCACGCTGATGGTCTCTCCCTCTGACTTCTTATTCTCCAAACTATAAGGAAAAAGATTCCGAGGCAAAAGCGAGCATCACAAAAGAAGCGCCCAGGTCTGTTTTCAAAAGTGGAAAAGTGTGCGCGTTGGGGAGAGAAGTACTTTAAAGAGGACTCGTAACTTCTAAATAACTACATGTTGTCTCATGACGTCAGTACCTACCTATTGTTTGAAGAGACCTCGTATGTTACTTCAATCTACAAATTGGCTACTGTCTAAACCTAAAGCATATTCAAATAGAACAAGTTAAAAAGTAATCGTAAACGATTTACATAAAGCGCATTTCCACTTGCATTATTTCCCATTTGAGAGCTGCAAACTTCTGTTAAAATCGTAAAAATCGGCCACAAATATGAAAGATAGCGTTGCACATGGGCAATCCATTTTTGACGTGCTACTTCAATTTCAGTTTATAATAAGAATTTCACTTCAATGCTTTTCTAATTAAGAAAGTTGCAACTGCGCATGCGCAAACCTAAATTTTGAAACTAACGTTAGATTTTCCTTTGTTTCAAGTGCCTATGTATCAAATTTCATTCAAATACATTTATAAAAAAAACGTTTGCAATTCGGTTTATAAATGGTCGAGATGCGAAAAGGGCACTGTGAATTTTGAATCGATTCGACTCAACTTTTGGCATTGCGTATTATATGGCTTAAACTATCCCTATATTGAATTTNCTTTATTCCGTATAACTTCCGTTGCACGTCATCATTTTCTGTGACGTAATTACTATGCAATAATGCCAAATCTAGTTTTGAGCGATTTAGGTTATGTCACTTGTCAACAAGACAGTGCATTCTTTGTGTGAACAATCCACACCTTAAATAAAATAAAAACAATTTTTATTATTCATTTCGTTAATTGGAACCACAATATACATACAATATACTTTAATAACTTATGAACTGTACAAATGTAGCATCTCTTTTACAGAGAAAGTACTAAATATAAAATTTTACAGGTTATGTGATGTGATGGATGATATTCAAATTAATCGGAATCATCGGAACTGCTTTCGTGTTCAAAGTTTATAATAATAGTAGCAACGTTTTCAAGATCTAATTGCTTTTCTCTTTTGTACCACTCGTGTATTACAGTTTCCGTATCCTTAACTGAATTGCGCCACGTTTCGGAAGTTATCCATTGTAGTGACTCTTGTCACATGTTTATGCAATTTTCAATGCTTCGTCCATCTCTACCAATGTGTCGATTGTAGTAATTTTTCGCTATGCCCCAAATATGTTCGATAGGATTACAAACGCGATGATAGGGTGGTAATCGTAAAACGAAGTAACCGTATTGCTCAGCTAAGTGGTCAATGCCTTATGCGGTACATTTTAGCTGATTTAATCCTAAAAGTATCAACAAGATTTATATAACATCAAATAATTTGCGAACGTACTTACTGTGCAACCTTTTCAACAGTTCGGCTGTAAAATCATTTTCGGAGAACTGCACATTATGATCACCTAACCACACTTTAATGTTGTCTGTTTTCCCGTTATCGAACACAATTACTGACGGGTTATCTAAATTCTTCAGTAATTTCTCTTCAAACCAATGCACAGCGAAAGACGTAGAAAATAATCAAAATCAAATCAAACGAAAACTAAACCAAAAGTAACCTGTCAAATTTACAAATTTAAAAGCGACAACATAGCGAAATGCTACCAATTGTTGCGGCTAAAATAAACTACATGCTTAATGTGTTGCCTAATAAACGAAAGTAAGTTTACGTTGGTACGTCGTTTTCTTCAGGTAATGACGTGCAACGGAAGATATACTGAATAGACCGTAGTTTAAATACAATGAACGATGAATATAAACCAGTTTTGGGTGGCAAATGCGAGTTGGATGTCTATAACAAAGAGCTGGAAAATAGACATCCAACCAATTTAAACTTATGCACTTTTTTTCACTCATACGAGATTCGAAAAAAAACGTTGACTGTTCATCATGAGAACGCTCCAGCCCATTCGACCCTCAAAATTCGAAAATTTTGTCCAAACACACTAACGCTGTTCTTCCCTACCAACTCTTCCCACGCTGATGGTCTCTCCCTCTGACTTCTTATTCTCCAAACTATAAGGAAAAAGATTCCGAGGCAAAAGCGAGCATCACAAAAGAAGCGCCCAGGTCTGTTTTCAAAAGTGGAAAAGTGTGCGCGTTGGGGAGAGAAGTACTTTAAAGAGGACTCGTAACTTCTAAATAACTACATGTTGTCTCATGACGTCAGTACCTACCTATTGTTTGAAGAGACCTCGTATGTTACTTCAATCTACAAATTGGCTACTGTCTAAACCTAAAGCATATTCAAATAGAACAAGTTAAAAAGTAATCGTAAACGATTTACATAAAGCGCATTTCCACTTGCATTATTTCCCATTTGAGAGCTGCAAACTTCTGTTAAAATCGTAAAAATCGGCCACAAATATGAAAGATAGCGTTGCACATGGGCAATCCATTTTTGACGTGCTACTTCAATTTCAGTTTATAATAAGAATTTCACTTCAATGCTTTTCTAATTAAGAAAGTTGCAACTGCGCATGCGCAAACCTAAATTTTGAAACTAACGTTAGATTTTCCTTTGTTTCAAGTGCCTATGTATCAAATTTCATTCAAATACATTTATAAAAAAAACGTTTGCAATTCGGTTTATAAATGGTCGAGATGCGAAAAGGGCACTGTGAATTTTGAATCGATTCGACTCAACTTTTGGCATTGCGTATTATATGGCTAAAACTATCCCTATATTGAATTTCGTGCAATTCAGTTAATAACTAACGGAGATGTAAACGCGATCGGGCATTTCTAAACAAAGTTATCGTTCACACGGACAGATAGAGCGACAGACAGACAAAGGAACAGATGGACAGACCAACAGACAGACAGCAATACAAAATTATAAACGATCTCTAGGATCGTTAATAAACGGCAAAAGTGTAAAATTATGGAACATGTAAAAAACGGTTTGTTGGTTTTATAACTTTTTTAGCAATAAACGCAGTGGGGGGGGGGGCTAACTGGGTGTTATCCGACCCGAACGGGTACGGCCACAGCTTCGCCACTGGTATTCTGCCTTAGAGGGAACTCTGCTTTCTAGTGATAGCTTCTTCTCCGGGCGTTCATTGGCTTCCGATGTTCCTATCCTTTGGTCTCGTTCCCTTCCCTGTTTTCCCTCGTGTTAGGCCCTTTTTATTGTTGTCCTCTCCCTGCGTTACTTTCTGTTCCCTATTCCTCCTCCCCTTGGCTACTTGTCCTTGTGGCTGATTCGTCCTCCACCTCCAGTATTCTTCTGCTTTCTTTTTTTTCCTTTGATGTTTGTCTCTGCTCTTCTCTTCCCATGGTAATCCCCGAGACCTCTACCGTTTGGTTTATGGTGGTGTTCCATGTCTGGCAGGATCGGCCTACCTTCCATTCCGAGGCACATAGAATCTTGGCAGCCCGTATGATTACAAAATTGTTTATAGCCATTTTTTTTGTAGTTTTTAGCGTTTATTAACGAGCTCCTAGCGAGTTTATAATTTTGCGGTGTCTGTGCGTCTGTCCGTCCGTCCGTTAGCACGATAACTCATAAACGAATGGACCGATTACGATGAAAGTTTGCAGGTGGATTCCTTATCAAATTTGTAGATCGGAGTTCGTGAATTGGTATTTAAATGAAATTTGACATAGCCACTTGGATAAAACCAAATTTCACGCCAGTTTTAAAATTTCGTTTTGCGCATGCGCAGTGCCAACTTTCTTATTTATGGAGGGATTTAAATGAAATTTGATATATAGCCACTTGGAATAAAAGCAAATGTAGCGCCATTTTCCAAATTTGGTTTTGTGTAGGATGTGCAGTGCCAACAACTTTCTTATTTACAGTGTACAGTTGGCTTTGGGACGGTTTAGACGTGTTTAAAGTGCTCTAGCTAAATGCTCAAAAACAGGCAATTACTACATTTTAATATTAATATTTTAATTATTGGCAATGTATTCTAACGATAACAAATCAAATAAAGTGGTTCGTGGTGTGAACTGTGGTGCATGTTGCTCGAAGATAGATAGATACGACGATAATATTGATTGTATTGTGTGCATGAATTCGTATCATATAGTCTGCGTAAACATTAGTGTTGATAAGCTGTACGAAATCAAAAATTCCAAAGAAGTGCGATCCTGGAAATGCAACGCATGCCTTTCCACTGATAGCGACGATATTCTATTCACTGAAGCGGAACAACTACCAGTAGCCAGTAGCAGCTACCATGAGCGTCACCCTGGATCAAGTTTACTCTCTGATCGTGGCAGTTAAAAACAATCAAGAAGATTTTTCGAAATCTCTAAATGCTTGCCATCAAAAGATTGATGATAATGCGGACTTATTGCGGGATCAGCAGCACAAAATTCAAGAATGTTTAGATAAAATCGGGTTGCTTGAAGGAGAGAATAGAAAACTGAAGCTTGAAAATAATGAACTTAAAATTAAAATTAACGACATTGAACAATACGCCAGACGCAATTCTGTTGAAGTGAAAGGAGTACCGGAGCTGCAAAATGAGGACATCTCTAGTATCATATCAGCAGTTGGTCAATCTGTGGGCTTTTCCATTGAAAAAGGTATGATAGATGCTGCCCATCGTCTTTCGAAAAACTCCAATAAACCTACGTCCCATAATTCTGAAATTTACTAGCAGAATGGATAAAAATGAGTTCATCAAATGTAAAAAGATAAAAAGAGTGGAAGATTTGGGTGATTTATTTGCGGGGCTCCCGAACGTTAATTTCAATAGTTCAGTTTATATTAATGATTCTCTTACGGGAGAGAACAAAGTACTATATGCGAAAGCGCGTATTTTTGCAAAGGAACAAAGTATAAAATATGTTTGGACTCGTGACGGTAAAATTTTTCTACGTAAGAGTGATAACACAAAAGTATTTCATATTCGTTCCATCAATGATTTTAAAGACGTACATTAACTATAACTATGCCATCGCGAAATACGCATATTCAGATAGAATTTTTCTTTAAGTTTCCATTATGTTTGTTTGTTTTTGAAATTGTTCAAATTACATCTCTTTCTAATGAATTGTATCATTGTGTAACAGTTTAGTTTATTTATATTCAAATTTCAAAATTACCGCTTGCTACGTTAGGCAGGATATAGGTGAGATGGCGGCACTTGTACGCGTGCTTCTTTCCTCGCGCAGAATCGCGTAATTTTTTTCACTTCATTTCCGTTTTAAAGCCAACGAGGTTGTACTTGTAGAGCGTGGCATTGTGAATTCTTCTTAAACCAGTGGGTAATATTTGCCATCATTCACGTAAAATCTCTGGCAATTTTACCTGTTTATTGGCGTTGTCGAGTAGAGTAACTCAGAAGCCGTTTTCTCCGTTGTGAGGCTATTATCTGGTTGAAGTTCATCGCCCTACCTACATATTCACAACCTCTTGGATAATTTCCATATTTCATTGATTTAAGTATTTTTCATTACCCTCCTGACGATTTCAGGTATGTTATTAAAAATCTCGTTAAGGGAGTGTTACATCTTCATTACTTTTAGGGGGCCCATGTAGTAGATGAATTCTTGTACCCGTCAATCCATGTAGTAGACGAATTCTTGTACCGGTCAATCCATGTAGTAGATCAATCCTTGTACAGACGAATCCTTGTATGTAAATGAATTTGCATCTTGCGAATATTCCGGAGTACGAACACCTGTTGATTGCCGGCAGCTATCCGGCGTACCACCGAGTAGATAAGCGCTAACACCTAAACGATACCGGGAGCGACCAGCTGATTGTGGAATTCTCGGAAGATACGATCTTTTACACAACCTTTTTTAATTGCTTCAATACCGTTAATCTAGTGTAACCTTCCGACGATTTATGATCGGAGCTTTGTATTTTGTTCGCATCAAGTGTTTGAGGTCGTGACTCTCTTCAAGAGCAACGCACCTGTATTTAACGTATGGGTAAACGAGCCGGCTACGAGTAAGCTATTTTTGGCCCTTCCGGCTCATATAATCGTTCCGAGCGTTGTAGCTTGGGGTTTGTTTTTGTGTTACAGAACTGGAACTTCGAAGGAGAGCTCTTTTTCGGAGAAGACAGCGTATGTGTTATTCAAGGTAAGATTTTTAATTTACTTGTACCCAGTGTTGCCTATATGAGTTGTTATTCGGGTTAACTTAATTCAATCTTTGAATCCATTGAAAGCTTAACTACATTTTTGCTCGATCATTGTTGTAGGGGTCTGGTAACGTAATTATTAAGGAAGTGTTCATGAATTTATTTGGGGATTATTTTTGTCATTTAAAGTATTTGTTATTGTCGTATTGAAGATACATTTTATTTGCCGATCCTGCACCGTTTTTTGCCAGGATTAATAAATCAGAATTGCTCGTAGTGAATTTATTATTTGGCTCTCTTGTGTTTTCCCAATTTCTATACAGGAGAGGTCAGAATTTGTGCAAATTGGGTGGCGCTCAACTAATCATTTCTAGTAACTACCAAAGATCAAAAACTTATGTTATATGCCCAAACGAACAAACCGCTGTGGAAGATTCTCATCTCGAGCCCTTCTTTTAATTAAGAATCTGAGCTAGCTGGCCGTTTATGCGGCGGGGTTTGAGTTTTACAGCGCCGAACTAACCTCACGTTATACGTTACCTTAATTATAGCCTTTTATGGAACCGATTACTTCTCTATGGTACAATTCAGTACTCCCTCTCTCAAAAAAGATCGCTCCTTAAAACCGGATTTGTTTATGCGGAAAACGCCAATCAGCGACTCTAAGTGGTCAATTAGCGCCCTGCAGAAAAACACAAAAGGTCAAAGTCCCACGCAACTACAACATGAATCCTTATTAAATTTTGTCTTTGCTAGGGAGCAGAATAAAGAAAGACCATACCTTAGGGTTTCAATATATAACAATGTTATTGAGCCTTCTTCGCGCACCATTCTAGATCACGAAGGTTGGAGACTCCTATCCCGATTCCAGTTGTGCTCAAAAATTGTTTTGCTGCCAATGAAAGTAACTGTCAGAATCAGAACCGTGGTGCTGTATTCCTGCCAATTACATTACGGGATTAGTCTTACATCATGGATGTTCTCGTGGTCCCGCAATTTTGTATCTGGGTATTTCGCACTCTTGATGCTGATCGGCTGAAATTGACCAATAGCATCACCTCAGGTGCGGACGATATACATATACGGAACGCTTAAATGCTAACGGGATAGTCGAACCATCTACTTCACCACAGTCATCGCCAATTGTCATGGTCAGGAAGCGGGAGGGAAGCTACCGCTGTTGTGTAGACTTTCGGCGAATAAATAGTCAGCGAATCAGATGCCTTTCCTCTCCCTTACGTCAACGGTACCCTCGACACGCTAAGGGATACTTTAACCATACTCGACATCAAGTCCGCATATTGGCAGATACCAATGGCAGAGTCATCGAACCATCTTCAACTTTTAAAGGATTCACCGCATTACCGAAGCAGGTTTGGTACTTAGTCCGGAAAAATGCAATTTTTTATAATATAAAGAAATGATCTAATGATAAAGGAAATACACGGAGAGTAGAAAATTGGAAATGGATATACAAGAGGGAGAAGAAAATAAAAAAAAATAAAGAAGCCAAAATCAGGGCCCCACACGTTTGGCTGTTACCGACAAAAGGGAAGCAAACGTGAGTCAAAAATGTTGTTCGGTTGCTAGGAACTAAACCACACGATCCGGAAGAGTTATTTAAGAATACCCAAAAATAAGAGTAACAAAATGGCGGAGTTAATGGGAATGAAAAGTCTCAGATCTCAACAAACCTACAAATAGCTAACAAATAAATTCAAGGGTTAGCCAAGTTTAATTTTCTTTTTTTATTGTACTACATGTTATTATATTGAGAAATAAACATATATTATTATAAAAAAAAAAAAAATAGTGACGTTATTTAAGCAAATAAGTTGGGGCGTCCATATATTAAAAAGGCCTTCCATTATATGTGACGCTACCTATATATTCATACTTTTGACTTGAACGCAGCCGTTGTGGTGAATGAACCTTTTTTTGTGAAATGTGAACGGTGAAATGCAAAATGCAAGGTTATAAAATGTACTATTTAGGTTTACGGAATTGGTTGCTAGTTGTTCTATTGTACAATACAGTAACGTAAGAAGGCGTCGATGTGTATTGTTGCACTATGGACAGGTGGACGGAATCAGAAACCCTTCATTCGCTGGCAATTAATATATTCAAAACGTGATAATTTCCGTCCCAACCCCATAGAAAAATCGTTCCTGTTGAACCAATCATAGTAAAATTTAATATAGAGGTTGCAGTGCGTCAAGTAATAATTATGGCTCCAGAATGCTTTCAATCAACTTTCCATTCTTGCAAACAAGTTCAAAGTTACACACTGAAACTGAGTTCATTTGTTTCTGTTAACTTTTGCTTTCTAATTAAAATTATTTAATGATCGAACTGTCATTGTAAACTCTAGTTTATGCGCCGGAAAAGTCCGCTCCTACTTTTATAATTTTGGTTAGTTCTAAATACGAATTTGCAAGTAGATTTATTTTACGACAGTTTGTGACATGGGATGTTTTACGAGAATCTCTTCTGAACTATTTCACACAACATCCGGCCAATTTTCACAAATTTCTAATTGTAGAAGAATTTATTATCATCGTTAATACGCTTTATTTCACTTGCACCAAAAGCACACCCTACAGCAGAAGTAGATACTCTATCAGTTAATTTACAAATCGGTTCCTAATACTTCCCATTGTCGGCATCCATTTAGCAACGCGATGCGGTCTAGTTAAGGAATAGGGTTGCATAGTGAAGTTGAAAACGGAAGTACGATAAACAATATCACACGCTGTGTAAATAAATCACAATTCAAATACTTCGCTAATGGACACATTTGACCGACACCGACAATAAAATGTTTAACTCTCTAATAAACACGTTTTTAAGTGCCTTTACGAGTTCTATTCCCTATAATTGCGATACCAATGGTAGTAATATTGTTTACGTTCATTATCAGTTTGAATTTCAGTGTAATTAAATTAGATTACTTCCTGTCTAATATGTGGTTAGTATCATCAACTGTTTCTAGTGGCATTATTGGAAAACTATAATGCAACAGAAAATTGCAAATAATGTGACCAACGCTTATCTGAAGTTCAATAGTGCCATAAGCTTATCCCTAGATTCTAGGAAGGACAATATCAGTATATTATACTATATCAAAGGACTAAAGTATAGTATGTTCTAATCCCGACGTTGCAGTACACTCAAATTGACGCAACAAGCACTCGAGAGATTAAAAACCACTTTGGTCCTGTGATATCTGCGCTGTTTCTTGTAGTCCGGAAATTAATAATTAACTATCTACAGCAATTTACATGTCCCAATTTAAAAGAGAGAATTTTGTATAATTAATTATTACATACAAATAAAAGTTAATTAACAAAACTGTGTAGATATTGTACATGCAAATAATCAGAAAGTCCCTGAAAAAGTTGTGGAGCAATTATTGCGTCCTTGAATGTAACCACTAGAAAAAATGATGTGAAGGACAATTAATTAATAAACTGTGTTTGACATTCCACTGTTTTCAGTTAACCTTAGTCCCTCCGGGAACGAAAGTGACTCTTTAGTAGTTGAAATGGAAGAGCGAATGATTTTACTTTTATCAACGGAGTAGGTACTAAAATGTATATTCTCACGTCTATCACAAAAACGAATTCATTTACATTTTCATTTCTGAACTGTGACTTCAAAAGGTCCAGTTACGATACAAAATAGTGGTAACACCACCTCATGATTATTTCGTTACTGTTTATACATGAGTTAACAGTGCTCAATCTTTCTCTGTGTTCGCGGTATCCCTTTATCTGATTCAATCTGCCTTTTACTGTGACGGAAATTTATTTGGAGATTGCATCCTTATAAATCGGATTTTATGTGCTTGGCAAAAGCGACTATCATAAAGAATAACTCAATATTTTCCCAATATCTTGTGTATTCGCGTCTTAAAGACCTAACCTCACCTATGGCTGCTTTAACTGATGCGCATTTAATGTTCTAGGTGTAAATCGACTTTTTCTTGCTTTTCAATTTCAACTTAGAAGCTTTTCTCTCCATTCTTAATAGGAAAAGTTTTTACAAGTTGCACTCCAATGTTAGTTTTCTGCTCTGCCTGTTACGAACACACTTGTCCACGAAGCATTTTAATTTAACACGGAGATAGCTAGGCTAAAGGCAATTGGAGGGTACACACAGTGAAGTCGAAATAATTGCTCTGTGGTTCAAGTAAGGTTTCCTTTTATTTACTGTCAATTGCATGCAGTTGTTTGACGGTTTAGAATCTATAAGGAAACCAATGTACAGGGCAACTTTGTGCAAAATTTTTCTGACATGTGTAAATCCATAATTTACATACAATTCGATCAATGTAATCATTTCCTGTATCGCTCTTATGAAACATGATTTTAGTAACCATTTGCAGAAACTCAGGTGATGCTGAATCAATACTAAACATAACCTCAAAATCTAATCCTCCTGTCACCTCCCGTTTGATCCATTTATTTTCACAACCATTTGTGTACATTATCTGTTCGTTTTACAAAATTGTCTTTGTCAATGCCACCAATTTACAACGAACAAGGTGGGTCAATTACATTTTAAAATCAGAAAATCATGTTTGATCGTTTTAAATTGTAATGTTCGGAAACTGCGACATGCCTTTTACTTTGGCAGAAAATAAGCTGCTTTTGAAGTCCTATTTCCGTAATGGAAGTAAAGACGCAAACGGGGTTTGGGCGTATTCGACTCGTCTGTGCATGGAGGAAGTTCGAGAGGCATATCCTGAACGAGAACTTACACCGCCACATTTTTCCTGCAGTTAAGTGATTTGACGATACAGGAAGTGTTGCTTGCGGAAAATCCCCTGGTCGCCCAACAGTCGCCTTGAACAAAGCACCCAAAAGTGACTGCGACGGCTATCCCAACAAACTGGTTTATCATACGGAACCTGTCAGAAAATATCGAGGAAAAAGTTGCATTTCTACCCGTACAAAGTAACCCTCATCGTCCCGAAAACGTATTAATTATTGCAATTGGTTTGATGAAACTCTACGAGAAAAATATTTCACGGATGAGACTTGCTTTCACCTTAGTGGATACACGTTAATTCCCAAAACTACCGAAGTTACGCTTCATCCTCTGAAGGTAGGCGTGTAGCTAGAATGTCGAGAAGGCGAATTGTGGGGTCGATATTCTTTGAAAATACTGTTCATGCCGAACGTTATCGGGCAATGTTATAAGAGTTGATCAACTTCACGACGACGAATTGCAAGAAGGTTTCTTTCTACATGATAATGCAACGGCGCATACAGCTGGTGAAATAATAACATTCTTACAACGGTATTTTGATGACCGAATTGTTGGAGGAAACCCGCCAAGATCCCCTGATCTAACGCCCTTGGTCATTTAAGCAACGTTATTTATAGAAAACGTTAATTATAGGAATCGTCTACACGCAATTAAAGAATTACGCGAAGCTATAGCCGTAGTTTTTGTTGAGGTTTTTTGTTGCATGCGGGGTATTATGTCCAAATAAACTTTGTAAGCTTTTATTTCTTTTATCCAACACCTCTATGTTATCCAGTCATTATCATGACGAAATTAAACGAGTAAGGTATAAATAACCCACTAATGAGTTATGCACGTAAAATAACTCACTAGCAAGATAAAGTACAGGAACATTCTTTTATTAATTATTCTGACAAAATCAACACAAAAATCTAATTTAAATTCACATTGATATTGAAATTAGAGGAAATCGTTTTCTTCTTCGATGTTGCGTTGGAATCATGAAGTATGTTGGAAGAATTAATAAAAGAATGTTCCTGTACTTTATCTTGCTAGTGAGTTATTTTACGTCCATAACCATAGCAACGAATTATTGCTTTTGTATTCCATGCACTCTAGCTTTTCGCGGAACACGCAGTTTTTAAGATTTCCACGTTTTAAACCAGCTTGAGGAGGTGTTGGATAAAGTTTTGTATGGTGCACGTGTGTTAATTACAAATAAGTCACTTGAGAAAATATCCCCACTCGGCCTGACGGCCTCGTGGGCTTACTTTTTTCTCGCGTGACTTATTTGTAATATAACACACTTATACCATAAATAACTATTATTTTTGTCGTAGATAAATACATTTCGTGTTTATTCGAAGCCTTTATTCCACCCAGATAGTCTTCATGTCAGATTTTTCTGTTCCTGCCTAAGATTTATTTCAGTATGTTAAACAAAGGTCGTGTAATAAATTCTTTGAAATTTTTGAAAGTTCATCGATGCCATCGAGTCCCCCAAATTGAAAATACACACCTAAAATTTCTTTATTCGCATTTTATCGGATAAAATTGGTAATGAATATGGCGAGTTATTGAGATATAAAAATTTACTCATCGGTTTAAATTCCATAAAATATAATCGCATATAACCTCGGAGGGGCAAAGTAGTTATCAACTAAGACGCTAAAGAGTTACGGAGGCTGTCCCTTAGGAGAGTCGATCCTCGAAATTAAATCTCCTTCATGACCCGGCGACCTATTTCACAGCAAAATGACCGCTTTTTATCAGTAGATGTGAAAGTAAGCCAAGGGCGTCGGCAATTTAACCCAAGGTTTACAAAACTTGTGCGATGCAACGTAAAACGTGTATGGAAGTTGGACATGAACTTCAACCCTAAAAGAAATCAAACGTAACCCCTCATTTTTGATGATATAAAATGTACCTACCTCTTATATAAGAGGGCTAATCGTAGATGGTATCGATAGAAATTGCAGTACAACAAATTACAGCCGAAACCTGAAGGTACACTCTAAATAAAAGAGATGCACATGGCGGTACTTACGATAAATAAGGAAGAACGCAAATGTATATCCTCACTAGGAGCATAGATGAATCCCACCCAAACCAATTACTTCGGAAACTCTCAAATTATGAATCCAATCGCCAGAGATCAATATATTCGGAAGATGGCAATTAAAATTCCATGCGTTCTACCTCACATTTTCAGCTGTTTTTGTAATCGACGTGTATTTCAATACGAAAGGAAAAGAAAGATGAAAAACACTGACCAATCAAGGCAAGAAAAATGTGGCGTCATCTGCGCCAAAAAATTGCGTTGTTAAATTCCAACAATAGGGTGGAGCCATGTATTAAATCGCTACAAATGTTGTCTTTCGACAAATAATAAACCGTGAACAATAATAATGCTTTGTAATGTAGAAAATCGTTACAATTTTAAATTTCTTCAAAATGAAAGTCATACAAAACTTGAGTAGGCGAACAAATCAGCATGAAACTATGACGTACGTTTCAAGTCGCTCCGATTGTAAGGGGTGCTACGTTAAGTTGGCACCCCCTTTAGAAATGTTAAAATACTCCGAAAGGAAAGGCGCACCAAACCTGAGTATTGGCGCACAAATCAGCACAACACGATCACATGTGGATACGAGAATGATGGGGTTCCAGCATTAAGTTGGACCCTCAATGGAAAATTGTGATTATTGTGGAAAATGACCATACATCCCTCAACTCCAGCTACGTTTTGCTGACACCAGTAATTCCGAATAAATGTCGACGTATTAAAAGTTTGTCTTTAGCGCACGTTCATACGCAGCAGTAAATATGTGTATTTCCTCTTGCTCAAATACTCAAAACCTTTACGTTTGCCGCGTAACCATTAATATTGCAAATTTTCTGTTAACCTTGTTTAACGTAAATAGAGGTATTGTTCATGAAGTAGATATTTGTCGTGTAAATTTGAAAATCAGTGAATTACTTTGGAACTCAACGTCGTCAGTCGTGGTCGTGCTAATTCAAAATTAGATTATTATCTCCCCTAGAGCGACTCTTTGACATAATTCGTAACAGCAAATTATGAAAAAAGTTTTTCTGTCAGCGCCAAATTGTATATTTCTCAACTTATTCAGGTGGTTTAAAGGAAAATGTAAAATCTTTCGAAAATATAAGCGGACAGTGCTGTTTTCAATTAGGTGCACAATCCAAAATTGCATAGGTCGATTAGTTTAGTTTGGCAACAATTTAAATTAATCTTTTTGGCATAGGTTCAAAAGATTACAATTAATTTAGTCCTTGAACGCGACTGAATTTGCGCGCACGGGATATCGCAGTTTTTGTTTGCATACATAATTTCGCTTGAACAATTTAATCACACTGAGCAACCAGTTGACGAGACGTCTTCTTGGTTTAAGTTAGAACGGATTGTAATTAATCTGTTTCCGACACTTCCCTTAGTGTCGACCGCGAGCTTTGCGTAATACTCGCGTAAGAGAATACCGCATAAAAATTCCCGATACAAATTTTATTCAGGACCACTTACATGACGTCTTCCTGCTTCAAAATGTAATGCTGTATGCCATATACTGCTAAAACATATTTTGAACCACCCTACTCCTCTTTTTAATTTTTAAGCACGCCCAAAATTGCGCTAATTTGTTATCGTGGTCAACTTTAATAATAAACGAGTCGGATTCGTTCCCTTGCCCCCATCAAATGCGTATAAAGGCCGTCCATCAAAACCCACGGCCGATTAATATTTCCAATTCAGGACTTCTCACGAAACCCACCAAATATCATCTTGAGTAATGCTGACTGGGCTGTTTTGGTCACGTAAAACCCATTAAGATAGGGTTACCGTTCGTCAGACTGTCGTCGGGAACTTTCCCAATCCGTTAACGCTGCTGGTGCAGCACAGGATAAACACCAAGAATGTACAATCCATTTGACAATCGCCTAGACGTCTTCCGCTAGCAAAACGAGAAGAAGCGGAAAAGATTGTAAGAGACACGGAATTTGAAGGTGTTATCGAGTCATCAAATAGTCCCTGGGCTTCGGCCGTGATATTGGTTAAAAAGAAGGATAGATCAACACGATTCTGAGTGGATAATCGTCGCCTCAGTGACCTGACTACAAAAGATAGCTATCCACTTCCATGTAATTGACGACACGCTTGACACGCCATTCGGCTCCAAGTTTTTCTCGGCCTTGTTTTTAAAAATCGCTTATTGGCAAGTGGCATTTGCAATCGGATCGGGATGATGGCATTTTACAGGGATACCGTTTGGATTGTGTAACGCACCTGCGATGTTTAAACTTCTCATGGAAAATGTGCTAAAAGGATTATTGTGGAAGACTTGTTAATTCTACCTGGGCAACATCATTGTAGTGGTAAAGACTTTCGAAGACTACATGAAGAATCTGGGAGAGGTATTACAAAGACTTCAGTCGGTCGATCTTTTCCCGAAAAAGTACCATATCTTCCAGAGGTTCAATATTTAGGACATGTTGTGTCCGACCGTGGTGTTGCTGTTGATCTTGAGAAGGCCAGAGAGAGAATGGCCAATTCCAATTGATAAATCTCAGGTAAGAAGTTTTCTTTGCCAACGGTTTGGGTTTTGCCACAATTGCTGTGACTCGTCTTACTGAAGATACAATGATTTTGATTGGACAGAAGAATGCTCTGCTGCTTTTCAGGAGTTGAGCTGTTCAAAAAGTTGTATGGTAATCACAAAAGGGCTCGTTCTGATGTGATCACCGAGAAGAACCAATATCTGTTTGTGATATTGACAGAATACTCTCTAACCCATTGTGAAGTCAGCGACCTTCGAATGTCCCGAGCAATAGCTTTGGTATTTAAAAAGAAATTCGGCCGAGTAGAAGAACTAGAGAAAAACAACCCATGTGTGGGAAAAGCATTAGAGCTGCATGATAACGGACGTGTGGTTTATTACCGTGTGACGAAAGTTGACAAACCGGAATATCGGGTGATATGGACGTGAAAAGATGCAATACCTAAGTTAGGCTGTGGATATGACGGTCTCGATTGACGGAAAGTTTGTAATATGCTGGAGATAATATTACGCAAGACCACTGTGGAAGTCCTGGTATGGAACTATACTCCAAAGTGTTCGATTTATCCAAGATCAATGGACTGTTTCTTCCTCAAGAATGGACGTTGTGGTAAGCTGCAACGTGTCGTTTCTTTCATGATCCTCGGCCCGATATGTTGGAGTTTCAGGACGAAACAGGAGAGGGCAATGTAACGATCAAGTGAGTTAACAGTGTGGACAAGCGGTGACAGGAGGATTTTTAATCTGTTCGTTTTTTGATAGTCTTGTTTTATAACGATTCGAGTGTTTGCAAAACCGTGACACTATATCACAATCTTAACGATGTAACGATTTATTTTCTCCATTACAGAGCATAATTATTGTTTCCGGTTTAGTACTTGTTGAAAGATCTCTGTAACTTTTGTAACGATTAACGATAATTGGATACACTTATTTTGGAATTTGACAACGCAATTTTTCGGCGTAATTGTGACGGCGCATTTTCTTACGTTGATTGGTAGGTGTCAGCTTTTATATTTCCTTCCTTCATAAGCCTTATCGCAATACAGGTCGCTTAATCAAACAGCTCAAGGCGTAAGGTAGAACGCATGGAATTTTAATTGCCATCTTCCGTATATACTGATCTCTGGCGATTGGATTCATAATTTGGAGATTCCGGGATTTATCTATACTCCTAGAGTGAGGATGGATATACATTTGCGTTCTTCCTTTCCTATTGTAAGTACCGCCATTTGCATTTCGGGTATTTAGAGTGTATCTTCTTTAGATCAGCTGTAATTTGTTGTGTTGCAAATTCCTTCGACTCTTCTATAAGAGGTATGTAAATTTTATGTTATTAAAGAAGATGGGTTGCTTTTGTTTTCTTTTAGGGTTCAAATTTTAGTTCCAGTTTATCTTCAATTTCAAGCTCCTGATACGTCTTACGATTCTATTCGACGTACAAGTTTTGTAACCCTGGATTAAGCGTCTGTGGGTGCCGGCGACCCCGTTGACATATCTTTCCACCTGCTGATAACAAGCGGTGATTTTACTGTGAAATGGGTCACCGGGTCATGAAGGAGTTGTAATATCAAATGAGCGATCGTCATAAGATACCACTTCAGTAACTCTTTAGCGTCTCAGTTGATAACAATTTTGGCTCTTTAAGTAATTTGACCGAGTTTGAAATGCGAATTGTTGGAGACCACCATATCCTTATGAAGGGGTTGACCAATTAAGTACGGTTCCTGGTATAGAAGCAGATTACGAGTAGAGCGACGCCCTTCAGGCATTATAGTAAATAATGTATTAAGGGATAAAACAAGAGTATAATTCCCTGAGGGAACAGTAATACTCCGAGCGACGTAGGTATAAGCGCGAGGCGTTGGTTATGAACCACTGACCAGCGAGGTTTGTATACTATTTTACTCACAATCGATCATTTAAGGTAAAATATGTAGCAGAATTTGTAATAGTTCGTAATTATTGTAAGGAATATAGGTATCTGTGACATCGTTACTAGGCAACTTAACAATTTTGTTTAAATTTGTCAGTCAAGCGCATTTTTCATAACAAATTTCCCCAAAAAGATAGCAGCTTTCTTAAAATTGGAAAATGTCAATGGGTTTACAAGGCATTGCTTTAGACGCACTACAGCCCAAGTAACACCATACGTCCAATGGACATTCAGAATTGATCCATTTTTTGTACATACGTCCATGTACTTAAAATGGACGTCCAGTGGATGGCCACTTCTGGACACAATATGTATCCTATTTTTTGCTGTACAATACGCGTCCAATGGACGTCCAGTTTGCGTACAAAAATAGAAATTTTGAAAATCCACATTTTGTATTACGGTAACAATTAGTGATCAAAACAAATAAGTAAAAATAAGTAATTAAGAGCTTATTTCTAAGTTTTTCAATTGCAAATTCTTTAATTCAAATAACTGAAGATGGCGCCACATGCAAGTTTATTTACGAACGATGAGTAGCTAGCCACGCATCGGCGCCATCATAACCACAACAAATTGGCGCATTTTTATTACCTGTGATTAATTTATTGGTTCTTGTTGCGTTTGTGTTTTGCGTAGCGTCTTGTGTACGATAGTGTCCCTGGTTTTGCTAGACATCCTATATAGGTAAGGAATTAACAGTTATGTCAAGTGCTTAGAATCTAATGACGGTTTTGTGTAAATATTGTAAGGTTATGCACTGTACTCTAATTTTTACCTTCTGTTTATAGATTTTGGATTTGGTACTTGGCTGTCTAAGTAAAGGTTAGTACCTTTGAGCTGTTTAAGAAAATGTACACCAAAAGATATAAAATATCAAGAACAGTATATCGACAGGCACAAGTGCAAACGAAGTTGGACGTGTCGTCTATAATTAGGAGTACTGCTGGTCCTTCCTCTCAAATCGATCCAACTTCAGTTGACACTAATTCATGTCCGAGTGAAAATTCATCTGTATTTCATCGTACAAATGATGACTTGCAAAATGGTGACGCAAACTTGTGTATTGGAAGTCTAAGCAAAGACCCAATTGATGTTTCACATAACGTTGATTCAACGACCAATATTAGTACTAATTTTAGTTTTCAAGAAAATGTATCTAATAGTGATTTTTCTCGTCAGTTAGCTAGGTGGGCTGTTACACATGAAATTCCACAAGTTGCATTAAATGATTTACTAAAGGTTTTAAGAACAAATTTTGACGTAAGTTTACCCTGCGACTCGAGAACTTTATTGCATACTCCGAGGGTAATAAAAAATCAATTGCGTATAGTTGACCCTGGTCATTACTATCACTTTGGACTACTCAATTGCATTACTAAGTTACTATCTATTTGTAAACCTACTTTGCTTTGCAACTATAGTACTATTGAAGTATGTATAAATATTGATGGCTTACCCATCTCGAAAAGTTCTGGTAGCCAATTCTATCCAATTTTGTGTAGTTTGGTTTTTAATCGAAATGTCGTAAATATTGTTGGTATATACCATGGCTATGAAAAACCTAAGGATGCAAACATATTCCTTAAAGATTTTGTAGATGAAGCTGTTATATTAACTAACGATGGATTCCAATTTAATAATCAGATGTACACTTTTAAAATTAATTGTTTTATCTGTGATGCGCCTGCAAAATCATTTGTAACTTACATCAAAGGTCACAGTGGATATAATTCATGCACAAAATGTTACATTCATGGATCCCATGTTAATAACCGTGTGTGTTTCCCAGAAATTAAAGATTTGAGGCTGAGAACCCATGATGATTTCATCTCCAAACAGGATGAAGATCATCATATGGGCACATCTATTCTACAAACAATTCCAAAACTAAACATGGTCAGAGATTTTCCTCTCGACTATATGCACCTGATACTGTTAGGGGTGGTAAAAAAATTATTACTTTTTTGGTGTGTTGGGAAACCACCAAATAAATTATCATCTCGTCAAATTAACTTAATATCAGATAATTTAATTTCATTTCAACATTGTATCCCTTGTGAATTTGTTAGAAAACCACGTTCTTTAAACGAAGTAAAACGATGGAAAGCTACCGAATTTAGGCAGTTTTTGTTGTATACCGGTCCAGTAGTTCTAAAAAATATTCTTTCACATGACTTATACCTTAATTTTTTATCTTTGCATGTTGCATGCACAATTTTAAGTAAAGCAGATCATATAAATCATTTTAGGCCTTATGCTAAATCGAATCTAAAATATTTTGTAGAATCCTTTAAAATATTATACGGAGCGGAATTTATGTCACATAATATACACAATCTTCTGCATATTACTGATGATACACAAATATTTGGTATACTAGATCAATTCAGCGCATTCCCCTTTGAAAATTTTTTACATACAATCAAAAGATATATTCGTTCGAGCCATCGTCCGTTGGAACAAATTATTTGCAGACTTAGAGAAATTGATTTTTGCTCAAATTCCATTGATCTAGATTCTTCAAAGGATGATATTGTCTTACTAAGTGAACATCAAAAGGGGCCTACATTATCTATCAATAAGGCAGAGGAAAAACAATTCAGGAAATTTATTTTTAAGTCATTTACATTAACATGTCTTAAGGGAAATAATTATTGTTCTTTGTTGGATAACGATATCGTTTGTATTAGAAATTTTGTTCAAAACGATCATGGAATTTTTATAATAGGCCACAAGTTTAGCAATGTCGCCGATTTATATACAAAACCTTGTCAGTCATCAGCATTGGGAGTACAAGTTGTTAGCCAACCTAAAAACCTAGATATGTGGAACGTGAAACATCTGAAATGCAAGTGTATTGCTTTACCGTACAAGGAAGATAAATTTGCAGTTTTTCCTTTGCTACATTGATGTATATGATTAACACTTTTATTTCTATTTTATGTTCAAAGTTTATTGTTTGTAAATACTACATATTGTGTAAATGCATTGTCCTGTAAATATTTTCTTGTATGTAGCAAGTTAAAAAGCTATGGATGAAGAAACTTGGAGCGTAGTAAAATTTGTCCAAGAAAATAGTGTCGAAGCAGTTCCTTCCAATTGGCTGCAGCCTGGTGGTAAATGTTACTTTCCCACTTACAGTAATATACGTTTGCAACAGGCATTGCAACGACGAGAAGAGCCTCGAAAGGAATGGCCTCTTTACGACATATTTTTATTTAGGAATAACGTTTATGGTAAATAAAGCCAATGATCAAATTAAGATTTTAGTTTTTAAATGTTGCAGATAATTTTAATGTTGCTCAAAAAAAAGCAAAAAAGGCCACAATCACATCAGATCTAGAATCGGATTCCACTATCGCAATTGTACCACCTAAAAGAAAACGAATAATAAAACATTTTTCAAGTTTTTCATCTGTTGAAGATGAAATAGAACATGTCAGCAGTTTACCACCACATCCTCAACTTAAAGTTGGTATGTATTACATTGTTTATAATAGTACATTTATAACCTTTTACATTTTCAGTTAAAAAGGTTGTTCAAGCCGAAGTTCATAGTGTAGATATTGATGATACAAGTCCTCCAGCTCCAGATAACTCCGACAAAGTTACCAAATTAGTAGAAAGTGATCAAAATTTGGAGGGTGTGGAATCCAATAGAGGTATGTTTATATTTGAGTTCTTTTTATACTTTATACTAATTCAAATTTTTTACTTACTTTTTACTAGCATGTAATAATTTAGTGCCACAAACGAAAGAGTACATAATAGCTATTTGGGATTTGTAATTGAAAATAACTATAAAATACAATGTTGGTTCATTGCTTCTCTATTTTAGGAATGTTGGTTAAAATACTTCATAAACAGAATATAATTATGGCTTTACTAAATGCGATGAATGAAAGGTTTGCCAACATGGAAAAAAAAATGGTACTATCAGCTGAACCTTCCGTAGAAATCTCAGATACTATTTTTACTAAATTTGACTTCCCCTTCAATGTTATTGAAGCACTAGAAGATTTTGAAACATTTATTAACAATCCAGCAGAGTTCAACAAAGTGGCGAGTTTAAATACTACATTATTAAATCCTAATACCCATAAGCATTTAGGTTCTGGAATTTTCAAGACTAGGTGGAAACGTCCCATACAATTTTGTGGCAAGGTCCATGGAAAAGTTGTTTACTAACCAACTTGCGAACAATTTTAGTTATTATGGTCGAAAACAAAAAAGACCTTTTAATAAATTAAACGTCAATAAACTAGTGATTGGTAAGTTTAGGTTTGGTTATTAAATCTTGTTGACAATATTTTTTAGAATCTGGGTTATCTATATTTCCCACATCCACAAGAATGGTTTTTGAGCAATCAATAGCGAAATGGTTGAGACGTGCAAAGGAGAGGAAGGACAAAAATTAATAATCAATGACTGTATTATTATAAACACATAAATAAACTATCAATATTATTGTTATTATTATTAGGCAAAATATCCATGTTACATCCCAGGTAAACCTCCATTGGATGTAGTGTACGGATGTTCAATGGAGATCCATTCTAGTGCCAAACGTACATCCACTGAACATCCATTGAATGTTTGAGGACCTAATATGTACATCCAATGGACTTTTGAAATGTCTAATAGATATATCCAATGTACGTCCATTGTACACATGTGTGTTACCTGGGAGCAACGTTACTAACAAATACAGGTGGAGATATTCTGCAGTTGAAACGACTAGGAATAAAATACATACTCAATTGATTCTTATAAGGACAATTTGAATAGCATTTGCAGGAAAGGAAAGTGATAGATGCTAGCCGGGAAAGTGACAGCTAGCCGGGAAAGTTACTTTCCCGGCTAAGGTGAGTAATGAGTCGCTTCGCAACCGCTATGAAGGTTAGGAATTCAGATAATACTAACCGATTGTGAGTAATAGTAGATTGTATGACAAGTAGGAAAAGTTGCATATTCCTGGACGATGATAGTGATTGTAAGCCGAGGCGTTAGCCGAGGCTTACAACTATCAGAGTCCAGGAATATACTTTTCCTACGTGTTATACATACTATTTTTTAGTCGATAGCGAATAGTTAAACACCAAAAATACCATTTCAAACTAAATTAATTTTTTCCAATTGTCATTTGGTATAATGTCATTGGTCTATGCTTGTAGAGATAGGTGCGCGGATCGAACCCGGGCGGCGCCTTTTTTTTATTTACAATAATTAAAAGATGCAAACATCAAGTTTGTTTTCCGAGCATGCATTGTTTGAACGTTACCATGGACATGAAGTAAACAAATCGAAAATTTTTTCGTTTGTGTGAATGTGTGAATTTATAATATTAGTTGATGTGCAATATTAATATAAAATGGATATCGACGGTGATTTTGATGAAGATTTATTTTGTGTAACACCACCTGATGAAGTTTTGGAAGCAGTCAATGAAGCTACTCTA